>NW_008795695.1:1380812-1385312 GCF_000699145.1 Aptenodytes forsteri
CGGTGACCCCTGCCAATTCATGAGCAATGATCCTTTTCCCCCTGTGAGATAGCTGGACTCCATCTGCTGCCAGCAGGCCCGGTGTCGTGTAAACCTCCCCATGATCAAAAAAGCCAAAATTCCTCCGATGGCACCAGCCCCTGAGACGTGTTGATCAGGTGTGTTTTCCTGCTCCTTTCAGTATTTTTCCCTGCCACTGTGGTTCACACTTTCATGCTTGAATTTTTCTTCTTTCATTTTCGTTTTGCTTCATCTTTTCAAACAGCCAAGTACAGTAGGAAAAGTGGCAAAAAGTTAACATTTATACTTCTCTTAAAAATCTCTCCCCTTTAATAGAACACACTGGGTAAAACAAAAAATTAAAATGCAAAACCAAGTCACTATTTCTTCAAACAATGCAATTTGAAAGTGTACATTTGGACAAACTATTCTATTATCCATTACAGATTTTAGCAATTCTACCACTCCCCTGGTTCTTCCTTCCTGTAGAAAGATTTGGGGGTGGGGGAGGGAACATATATATGTGTTGGTTGGCTCGTCCTGCCAACCTTTATCAATATCTTCACTCTACAAGCAAATTTCAGATTTATGAAGTTATGCTACTTCAGAAACTACAGGAACTGATATTTTGTATTTGCCTACTTGTAGGAAACTGTATAGAAAATTTATACTTTGAGTGCATGAACATTCAGGATACATTAAAAGGAGTAAGTATGCTTTTTGCCTTCTATTTGTGTTTTAATTGAGAATCAAAGCCAAGCTGGGAAAACATATCATTGTTTATACAACCACTCAGCTTGACAGGGCAGATGGAAAATTGGGCTAAAAATAGAAAGACCTGGAAAGCAGTTCTTGCTGGATGAATTTCAAATACAGAGATAAGTTAGAGTTGTATGCAACCACATAACACACAGAGGACCACTGGCTAACAAATACACAGCTTGAACAGGAAAATTCAATGGTAACCTTCAAACAAGTGAAAGTGATAAAAAAAGACAGTCTACAATGTTTGATTTCTTGCTAAGCAATTCTTCAGGATACATTAATAAAGATGTAGTTTATATGAATCACTTCTTAAACACCTCATTTTTTTTTCCTAAGTGGCACAGTAAAAAATATTTAGAAAGGGAGAGGATAAATACTAAATACTTGGAATATGAAAAATCTCTTGTTACTTATGGAATTTTTGTTCCAGCCATATGCCTGCTGAGCTGCTCCTTCTTTTATTCAGTTATTTAGGAATCCTAGAGATTTCTGTAGAGAAGAATTGACCTTGGGCACTCAATGTTTTGCTCTGTAACAGAAGAGAGATCCTTTACTGTCTAGACCTTTTTCAGGAAATTCACTCTGAAATAATATGAATTGAAATAATCAAAGCTTGGAGATGACAAACACGTGGCTCATTTTAGCCTGAAAGCAAACTGTGAAGGGAAGCACTTCACAGACATAGTGGTATTTTTCAAGGAACATCTACTTCACACCTAAACTCACCACATGACACAAATTACTTCCCAACACCCTTTAACACAGTTTAAACTGACCTTAAAATTCACAACAAAAGCCACATCTCCAGCATTTCCAAGGAAGGTGAAGGTCATCCTAATGCCCTGGATTTCTGAAATACCAGGAAATGTCACTATCTAATTGCGAAGTAGGTCACTTTGGCTGTAAATCAAAGTGACAATCTCTCAAAAGAGAGAGCTAGACTATGGAAAATAGAAACTTTTTGTGATTTATAGATATTACATATACAGAGAGATACAGAGGTATACACACAGGTACACAGCCTTAACTAACATCTCTTACATCCTATGTAGTTGCTCACTTTCCAGGTTTTGACTTCATGTAACCACTCCCAAGTCTAAGATTACATTGACAGAGAGCTATCAAGCTGTCTGAAGGTTTTTTTGCCCACATTTCAGTGTGTAGTTGAATGGATACTAAATGAGATTGGTAAAAGGTAGTCCAAGGAAGATAATAATGAAAATCCTGAAATAGCTGTTAACTCATAAGAGGAAGAGCCTGCTTGTAGGTATACAGAGAAAGCCTTTAGATTCTTCCAGCAGTGGTTGTCTGTGTATTACAGCAGGTGAGATGAAGTCTGAAAAAGAAGGATCAAATCCTCTGATGGTTGACAAATAGAATAGAATGGTGTGGAGTTTTTCCTAATTTACTGGCAAACTATTGAATACATAAAATAAAATGTCAATTATCTGGTACCACCAGAGTTCTCTTGTATGTTTATAGGAAACACATAGCAACAAGATATTTCTTTATTTGCTTGACTTAAAAATTCCCTTTTGCCTCAGTCAGCTTCAGCTTATTTCCTGTCTGTCAGATAACTGCTTAAAAATGCCACCACTAGTAACATGATGTCAAGTCACAAGACCCCACCCATATGGTCAGATGTGAAGATTACGGAGTCCTCACAACAAAACAGAATAAAATTTGAAAGTAGTGGGAGCTCCTTACTATTAAAAGTACTAAACAACTGTATTCAGAAAATTAAAAAGAATTAAGTAAATAACGCATGAACTACAAAATATGTTACAATGTTTCGTGACCTTCCCTTAGAGAAGCTACACAGTCAGTTCTTTCCACTTTCTTACCTATCCTTACTCTCTTGTCTTTTCAGACAGAAGTGACATTCAAACATTATAACCAAAGCAGACAGGTGTATCACTACTGCCACATCAGTTCACTATGTGAATAGAAACATTTCTTCTGGGTAATTTTGGTAATAATAATTATTAAATCAGTCCAGAAATAAAGTTAATTTTCTAAATTAAGCAGGTACACAGGCGACAACAATACTGATGCTTCAAAGCTATTTAAGTGTGGACTATATTCCTTTTGAATAAATGGGCTATAAATAATTTTCTTAAAAATTGTCCATACATGTGAGCAGAATCTGATTAAAAAAGTATTTAACAAAAATATATTAAAAATTGATAGTTAATAAAATTTAAAAAGATAAGAGGGCACATTAAATACAAAAGTTAAAAATATGTAACTAATAAAAGGATTATAGAAATGTTCAGGGTTATAACAAAGAAAAATATTAGGTGTATTAGCTCTTATTCTTCTGGATAGAAAGCACCTGGGAATACCTTGGATTCTGATTTTTTTTTTTTTTTACTGTGAGGTTGTTTCATAACCATGGTTTATGAGAATGTTGTACCTTCATTGAATCATTTCAGACATCCTCAGAGCATAAGCACACTTATAAGGCAAACTCTCTATTTCTAGTAGTATTTCATTAAGTAAGAAGAAATCTGTTAAACCAGTAGCAAGAAAGAACAGTGACCCCTTCATTGGAATACATTGAGGGAATTTAATTCAAGTATATCATATATCACCGGAATTTAAGATTTGATTCTGACTCTTAATTCTTAAACGATATTTAAATTTATTTTTTTTATGCTTACTGTGTAGATAATAATGCTATGTTAATAAATTTTGAAGACAGCAACAAATTATACTTTTGTGTTCTGAAAAAGAGTAGTCAGTTCTTACAAGTATTTTAAAGAATATGAGTTAGTTTATTGTGCTTGAACCAGTAATCATTACCGTTTCTCTGTTTCTTACAACTAATTTCACATTTTATAAGCTGTCTAAAAAGTGTGAAGTTTGCACAGTGCAAAATGTGCAGAGGGAAGGTGGCATTCCAGGGCTTAAATAGGATAAGAATGAGGAAGATAAGTGTCTTTGAAGGTCTGCCAGAGCAGACTGCTCTTCCCAAGAAAGCTTTTAAAGAGAAAAGAACAAACCTTAAAATTTCTGCTAAACAAACAGCTAAGATCGAAAGAGGTTGCATGTAATTGACAAGAGCAAGCAAAGGATGCTTTCATTACAAGAAGTTCTACATTTCACAAAAAAAGTCTAAAAATCATCAAGTAAAGAATGCAGACTGCCACAAACCTGGAAACAAACGTTTTCCATGCTCAATCCACAGCCCACCTGAACTTTCTAAAATCTCCCGAGCCAATCTGTATATATTGAAATATCTGTGGGGTATTTTTAAATAGTGATTTATTTGCAGAAAAATACAAACTTCATTGTCCAAAAATTTGGGGCAAACATGGCAAAAAGGGATTTTTAGGCAGGAAAGTGAAAGGTAAAACTTTTAATTTTGGCATTTTAAAGGTGAATTGGTCTGATTTTTTTTTTCTTAAATACCGAAAAAAACATTTGCAGGAGAAAAAATAATGAAAAAAGTTTCCCTTTCAAAAACACAGGACTTTTTACAGGAAATTGCATGTATTTTATCTGGGGGTACATAATCTTTAGTCTTGTTTGATCACAACTTATTATTCTCAATAAACCCCTACCAGAATATTAAACCTAAACCATAATTAATAGCATAGAAGCATTGGTAATGACTGTGTAGGAAGAAAATATCAGATAAACAACTTTCCAAAGAATTAATTAAAAAGTCCATGCAGAAGACCAAAGTATCACAAAGATATAACAGAACATTACACTGAAAATTATAGATAT
>NW_008795695.1:1385348-1400491 GCF_000699145.1 Aptenodytes forsteri
CCCCCCTTCTTCCAGTCAGTCAAAAAATTATTGAAGTGTTTTGGTAAGAAATTTTGGGTGATTTGGAGTTATGAGTTATTTAAAATGTCTCAAAGAAGATTTTGCTTTGTCTGATGCAGAGGACAAACTGCCAGGAAGACGAGAGGCTGGTGGCAACTGAAACAGCTTCATCTGTGAGTAAGTTCTGGAAGTGGTGGCTTAGGGTTGCAGAAAGTTGGTGATGACTGGACTGCCACAGGTACGCAAAAAGACTGCTGGACTTGCCATTACAGAAGGAAAATAATATTGCCAACTTTTGATGCCAGCTCAATCCTTTACCAGTAAAGCATTGCTCAAAGCAGCCAGAAAAGATGGGAAAGATATGGGATGCAGGGGGCATGTTTATTGCTCTCAAATACTGACACTAATTAACTCCTCCTATCAGCTCAAAAGTGCAGTTTGCATTTCAATAGTTCTATCTTCTTTCTCTTCCTGTCAGTTTTTTCCATACGTGGTTACAAGAAATTTAATGTTAGTACCCATTTTGAATGTACTACATTAGACAATAACAGTGTCAGAAACATTATTCAAGATCCTGCTAACAAAACATTGTCAGTGGTTGTAAGTAGTTTGAAATGTTGAGCAGACTGTCTTTAAGTTCATAGAAAGCATCACTTCATTGTTAAGCTTTATCTTATAATTTTGATAGCTTCCCAAATGAGATTCTAGCTTACTTCAGACTCAAAAGCCAAGCCTGTCATTTCTATCTTCATTATGTGATATAACTAAACTGGAAAACAGAAAAAAAAAGTAAAAGGAACGTTTCAAAGATTTTCAGTATTTCATTGAAAAAAGAAAGTTCTTACAATTGCTTCATCTGCTTTGACTGCCACAGTTTCAATATTTATCTTTCAAATCTTTGACACGGTGCACAGTGAATAAAAGCTATAAAACAGCCTTCAGCTTACCACCTATGTTTTAAAATGTCTTTTATTATACAGAACCCTCCACTAAAGAATTGTATAATACCTGCTGGTTAAGAACTTCAACAGCCTCTCCCCTACTTTCATCCATCCTTTCACAGTGACCATATCATCCCTGGTATCCAGGGTCTTCCTAGTTTCTACCATCTTTCTAGGTACAGTTCAAGATACTCATTTTATAGTCCAAATACATCTTTTTCTGTGGACTGTTGCTAAGTCAAAAACTTCATCTCTTTTGTAGTAGCAAAGATACACTGAAATACATAACCCAAGATGCACTTTATTTCAACAGGAGGAAACTGACAGATTACTGGTAATTTTTAGTAAGACATCCTCAGGTCAGAATAAACTTTCCTCTTTGATCTCAGTATACGGACATTTTGACCAGCAAATTATGCACAAAAGTAGATAAGTGCTTTCTCTCTCAGACTTTTGAAAGAAAGAGGCAGTTTAAGAAGACATTGAAAACCTAAACTTATTGCATATCTTTGTGTCCTACTGTTTAAATGGTAAAAAGAAAACTATTTCTTAGTCAAAATGAGCGAAAAGAGAGCAGAAGTCAACTTAGACCCTCTTAAGAATACTATACTCAGAAAACAGAACATAATTTTCTTCCTTTTTCATTGCAGCACAAAGCACAGAAAATACAACAAAAGTTTATATTTGCATTCAGAGATGGTAGAAAACTTACACTGAAAACTAAGGGAAGGGGTATACTGTGGGTTAATTCTAATTATGAAATCATGAATCTGGATTTAACAGTCTGGATAAGCAACAGAGTAGAAAATAGATGTTAGAACACCTTCTGAAATAAGGACATCTACGCGACATTTTCAGTGTGTGTGACATTTCAGCTTACACCATTGGAAACCTCCTCTCTTGCAAATGTTTCAGTTCTCCAGACTTAAACTTCACCTTATGCTGCTAATTTTTTTCCCCTTTCTCTGCACTGTAAAAGGCAGGGGCTGAAAAGAAAAGGATGCAATTAAGATTTAGTGCTCTTTTAAAAGACGACATCGAACATTCTGGAAGAAACAGAAAGAATGGGGGAAACAGAGATTCAGGGGAGAGGGATGAAGTTGAATATGGTGACAAAGATAGAGTAATGACATGAGTGGAACAATAAAATGTATATGAAAGAGAAGAAGGTGGGAAGGAGAAGGGAGCCATAATTGAAATGAATATTATCGAGGTGGGCAGAAGGTAGAATCTCTTTGAATGAGAAGAAAGGAGATATTTTATTTAAACAACAGAACAGCAGACGTGAGGCAGAGAGAACTGTGTAGGATCAAAACTATCAACAAAGGGAAGAGAGAATAAGTGGGGTGGGGAGATGGAGGGAAAAAAATAAAAGGAGGGGATCACAGATTTGCAAAGGCAGAAGAATATTGTAACAAAAACAACAAGGAAGTGAAAAATGGGCAAGACAGAAAATACATGCATTCATTTTTATGCCCAAACCTTAGTGAACCAAATGTATGCTACTACGAATAGAACTGACTTGCATTATCTCAGAGCTTATTGGTGCTAAGAAAGTATGAGACGAAGGCCTCTTGTCTTCCAGATTCAGACAGGAGCCCTTGCTGCCTGGAAGTAGGCATGCAGCCTACCTGCAGCCTTGAGAGCTACAATGTGACAGAGCAGAAGTAGCCTTGATGCAAAGTTTATGGTTTGTTTGTATTCCCTTTGACGTGTCTTTTCAAGAAAATACTAGCTTGCTACATATAGGCCAATTCTAAGGTTTATTTCCATAAAACAAATACTTTGACTTTATTGACCACACTATCCCAGCCACTTTACAAATAATGCAGGAATATAAAGCTGTAAATGTGTTAAGCAGTCAGGTTTACAACTTCTCTTCTCTAGCAGACAGGTAGCTCAGAACAGACAGTGTATAACGAGAAGTTTCTTCTTTTGTATGTGCTTCTCTACCTCAACACCTTTTCAAGTGGGTGTGAGACAAAACATAAATTATCTCTGTATAAAATTCAAATCCTGAAACTCCATGTCTTTGTACCCGAAATTACCCACATTACTTTAAGGCTGACCTTGTGAGATGAAGAGCCTCATGAAGAAAAGAGGGTTCATCTCATCCTGTGGTGAAGTACTGTGCAGATAAGTGAGACTTTGACTATGTCTGCTCAGCTCTGATTTAATAGAGGAAGCTGTTATGAGCTGAGAAAACAAACCAAGCACGGATGATTGTTTTAGAGACAGTTTACACAAAAGTTCTGGCCTACATCTGCCCTGCTCTAAGACATTAGGTGCACACAGGAAAGAAACAGAGAAGCACAGCTGAAGTTAACAGGTTTCTCATCCTTGTGACACATTTGGGGGACAAGGGGGGGGGCAGGAGGTAATAGTACCCCAGGTAATAATTACTAATTGGCTTTAGATATGGAGCAAGTCAAAGAGATTGGCCTAGGGTGATGTGACCAATGATATCAACCATCTAAGTTAGAAAGCAACAGTGAAGATGATAGCACTGTGGGGGGAACATCCATGCCCAGGGGCTTAACATGGTACAGGAGCCTGAGCCTTTGGAAGGATGTCAATGCTTAGGGGCTGGGCCACCAGGCAGGGCTTGGCACACCAAGGGGCAGCAGTGAGTGCCCCCTTTCCTTGGGTCCACGGCATAAGTCATAGCTGGACCACAGAGGACCACACTAGTGTGAGTGTATCATCGATACAGGACATGCAAACACGTTGCAAAATAGAAATCACTGTCTACCTGGTGTATCCATCCCTCTTCATAACTACATTAAAAACATTATGTCTCTGAGTGGTATGACTCTGTCCTTGTGGCTAGCTTACCCTAAGTCCCCCATGTCATGTCTATATTTGAAAAAAATGCTCAAAGAACAGGTGATAAATGACAGAGAATCCCTGATGCCTCGTTTTATTATGACAATTTTAAAACTCTATAAAATGCAGCAGATTGCTATACTTTAAATATATACTTGTAATAAAAATACATTTTACCACAGCATTGTGCACAAGCCTTTTCCATCACATCAGGGAATATGTTATTTGCTGCACCAAGATTAGTTATTTGATGCTGAGCTCAACTAGTTTGATGTCAAGTCTCTTTGATCCATGCAACTCCTATTTACAGAAGTGCCCAGAAGTAACAACATCAGCTTCAAAAGTAATTTCAGAATAATTTTCTAAACAAAGTAAAATAAAAAAGATTATAAAAGGCAAATTTGGCCTGAAAGGTAATTATTCACCAAAGTCTCTTAGAGTGAGATAGGTTTCTTCTACATTAATAGGCTGCATGCAGCACTGGGCGAAGGGTAGACGGAGATATTTTATTGTTATTATTTTTTAATGCATAAACTGTGAAATTTGACTTCAGAGAAATTTGAGATGACTCTTATTTCCAGTGACTACTATAAAAACCTTGGAAAAAGGTGACAAAGTGTTAATGATAATCCAAGATTACAATCTTTCAGGAAGATGTAGTGTGACCACAACTGGCAAATGAGTCTCAGAGGTGGTTCTTTGTAGCTTTAAGTCAAGAAAGAGCAAAGAAAATACTTCACTAATAGTATCCCCCAAAATACATTTACTGCAACATCCCAGTGTTCTGTTCTGCATCGTCACAACCATCTGGCAATAAAAAAATTGACCAGGTGTTACAGGAAATAGCTGGCATGCAATTACCTTGAAAAATATGATCTGAAATAGGATTAACAACAAGAAGAAAATTATAAAATTAGGAAGAAAACACCACAGAGATTTAAGGCAATATGGCTTTTTTCTATAAAAACTTGAGGAATTAAGGGGAAAACAAAACAAAACAAAAAACCATCTCACACAAAAGAGATTTTGCTATATTAGAAGGAATAGACAGACTTTAGAACCAAACAGAAAAGAACCAAAAACTGTTAACATCTGATTTATCAAGACTTTAAGTGCTTGAACTGTTGTGGTAATAGCCTCCTACATATGTCCTAGGCTACAACAAACAGCACTTCTGAAGGATAACCCATTATCTAACTTTAGAAACACAGCTGTGTAAAGATGTTTCTTAAGACTCTCAAACCATGTTAAGACTGAACTGGGTTTAAAAATGAGTGTCATCTGCTTTCCCAGTTTGGGTATTCATTAATTCCAAATGAAGAAGTACATCTGCAACATTTTATGAACATAAATTTTCTCTTTATGTGAAGAAATAAATAATGCATAACTTTCACTGCTACTAATATAATCATTCCATATGAACAAAAAGAGTGTACAGACAGTAGAATATGAGCAACATAATCTGTCCAAACACACATAGTAATTATAGACAGGTCAAAGTCATTTTCAGTATAGCTGGAGCTTGCAATGATTCAGGTGAGAGTTATGTTAGTATTCAGCATAATTTCTGTACTCAGTGAACAGTACATTGCCTAAAAATAATCTAATAATTACAAAAATGGCAGTGCCCAGCTTCTGTTTATTTAATTTCACTAAATAAAGGGAGTGGTAAAAGTCTATATGTATCTTGCAGCTGGAATATTTATCTCATTAAGTCAAGAAAGAGCAAAGAAAATACTTCACTAATAGTATCCCCCAAAATACATTTACTGCAACATCCCAGTGTTCTGTTCTGCATCGTCACAACCATCTGGCAATAAAAAAATTGACCAGGTGTTACAGGAAATAGCTGGCATGCAATTACCTTGAAAAATATGATCTGAAATAGGATTAACAACAAGAAGAAAATTATAAAATTAGGAAGAAAACACCACAGAGATTTAAGGCAATATGGCTTTTTTTCTATAAAGACTTGAGGAATTAAGGGGAAAACAAAACAAAACAAAAAACCATCTCACACAAAAGAGATTTTGCTATATTAGAAGGAATAGACAGACTTTAGAACCAAACAGAAAAGAACCAAAAACTGTTAACATCTGATTTATCAAGACTTTAAGTGCTTGAACTGTTGTGGTAATAGCCTCCTACATATGTCCTAGGCTACAACAAACAGCACTTCTGAAGGATAACCCATTATCTAACTTTAGAAACACAGCTGTGTAAAGATGTTTCTTAAGACTCTCAAACCATGTTAAGACTGAACTGGGTTTAAAAATGAGTGTCATCTGCTTTCCCAGTTTGGGTATTCATTAATTCCAAATGAAGAAGTACATCTGCAACATTTTATGAACATAAATTTTCTCTTTATGTGAAGAAATAAATAATGCATAAATATCACTGCTACTAATATAATCATTCCATATGAACAAAAAGAGTGTACAGACAGTAGAATATGAGCAACATAATCTGTCCAAACACACATAGTAATTATAGACAGGTCAAAGTCATTTTCAGTATAGCTGGAGCTTGCAATGATTCAGGTGAGAGTTATGTTAGTATTCAGCATAATTTCTGTACTCAGTGAACAGTACATTGCCTAAAAATAATCTAATAATTACAAAAATGGCAGTGCCCAGCTTCTGTTTATTTAATTTCACTAAATAAAGGGAGTGGTAAAAGTCTATATGTATCTTGCAGCTGGAATATTTATCTCATGACTGAAAGCCTTCTTAAATTCTAAATTTTAATATGGGTTATTGCAATGGTTTTCCAAATGCTTCACTGATATACTTTTTGCTAAAGAACTCCCAGTGCATAATGCTATTTACAGTCCTGTTCATCCTCTGCCAGTATATTGAAGTCTGTCAAAGGCCATTCTTGAGACCTTCATTTTAATCTGCAATTGATGAAATCAAACTACATGTGTTAGTATATAGCTCTTCATAAATGGAATGTGCTTGGCAATATGTACACAAGAGTCTGATGATACCAGACCAGCATTTGATTTGAAGCAGGCAAGGATCTCAGGAGGTTTTTATGGCAATCTGTGGTGAATGATTTACACATATCATTCTTTCAAAAATTACAAGAAAAGATTAGTTAATGATAAGAAATGGGTAGATAAGAGTCTACACATACAAAGAAAAGGGAGATTCATACTGGTTTTAACATATGCGAGTCAGTTTAGTGTGAAGAGATACAAGTTTGGTCATCATTGCAAAGAAAGCCCACTGTTTAGGCCCAACACTTCTAAAATTTAGCAAATCCAGGAAAAAAACCCCTAACAATACTCTAAAAAAGTATGGCAGTTTTTATATCATTGTGATTTAAATTGTTTTTATTACTAGACAATCCTTCCACTAACAAAAATGATGTCGTTTCAGGAAAAAAAGAGTATGACAGAAGTTAAGGTGATATATGTTAATAACTGTTACTAGTTTAGGATTAGATCAGATGTGATTAAGGAAGCATACCAAATTAGTGATATACGGTCTTTTTCTCTGTGTAATTAAACAGTACAACCAATAATGAGGTCACGGAGTATTGCCATATTCCATAGTATATGAATTCAATAGCAGATAAATGTAGAACATGGAAATTCCACAATCACTTTCCAAATAAATACTATGTGTTTCCTATATAAAACACAACAGCTCAAGCTGTTGGATATGGAGATCTACATGGATCTACCATGCTTCAAATCTTTAGCTAGTATCAGGTGTTTACAGATTATCTGGGCCTATAGTACAAAGTGGAAAAGAAGGTACTGAGAAGAAGGTGAGTTGCCAGAAGCCTCCCAAGGAGAGCTGGTAAGCATGACATCTGAGGAAATGTGCAGAGACGCTCAGCCAAAGGAAGGAGCAATCAGAAGGAAGATGTATTCTGTCTGTAGACTGAGGGTAGCTGCATAATTATGTTTTTTGTTTTGAAGTTATCTTTTTCTAAGTTATTGTTATTCCTTTTTACAACTCTTACTGCACTGGGAGGGATAGAATTGCATGTTCTGACACAGCTGGGAAAGAGGATTGCAGCAGTCTACTGCCAGGGCTGGGAAACCTGTTTATTACCATTCTCAACTTTTGTAGTAGTAAGGACAAGTAGATCTCTCTGTGTGTGTATTAGAGTGTAAGATTTATCTGAAGATTAAAAAAAAAAACAAAAACAAACCAAACCAAACCCAAACCTATTCAGGAGATAATACATGCTCATGATGTTATTTATCAGGAGCTGATAGGTGTCTGAAAGGATCTTCATCAAAGCTTTCAGCCAAATTCAGACACATAGAGATTTAAGTGACAAAATATAATATGAAGAGGGGGAGTTTATTAGCCATTAGTTTTGTCTAGTTCCTCTCCAAGTACAGTTTATCTGAATCACACAGTATAGAATCTTATAATAATGGAAAATCAATGTAAATTGTTGACTGGTGATTTGATCTCAACATTTTAATTTAATTCAAGAAGAACCCCAAATATTACTGTGCTAAAATAATTTAATCTTCTTTCCATTCACATTTTGTATTAGACATTATATACAAATGCTGATATGAAATTATAATTAAAAAATGTCTTGAGGATGAAGGAAGTCACAAAAGTGATGCATATCCTTCATCTGCTTTCAGAAGGGAACCATTATAAAAGATTTATCCCTTGATAAACAAAATACTTCAGCCTCCAGTACCACTAAAAGCAGAACATATGGGTTCTTTATTAATTAATGAAGTAGAGCTTACCATCTCCAGCAACACAGTCATACATACACAAAATAATGTTGTTTATCCTGAAATTCTAATTACTTTAGAACCATAATTCAATTAGTATTATTAGTTCTCCAGCACTATGCTTGACATTAAGACAAGCTTTAAAAGCCGTAGTAAATTTGAGTTAATAATTTGGTGCAATTGCTACTAACATAGTTATTCTCTGTGGCTGACCTTTGGGTTATTGCACTTTAAAATGGAATTCTCATGAAATTAAAAAGCAGAATAGATCTATAATGTGCTATTTATTCAACTGCATGTATTCATTAGATCCTACCAAATGCAAAATACAACCATATCAAATATATATTTTACAAATTCATATTACAATAGTATATATTCTTATGCTGTAAATCCTCAGGTTACACCAAAACTAGTTTTTAACTTTTAATATGTCTTTTTTATTATCCATTAAGGTTTCAATTCTTTTTATTACAGTTGCATAGATATAATTTGAATTAATTTCAGGCAATATAAGCTCACAGTGTTTTTGACTGAAAGATCAACTTTGCCAAGCATCTGCATAAGAACTTGGGGATAATGAATCTTCCAGAAGTGAGAGAGAAGAAAGGCACTGAAAATTAAAAGTTTTCTTCAGTGAATATTCTGGCCTACAACTACTCAGTCATGAAGTTTAACAGTTCAGTGAGTAGCTGAAAATGAAAGATCCTACTTGAATCCAGAAAACATCCCATCCTACTATATTTGACCTTCCATGATTCTGTACAGCTTCACTGAATACAGATCTATTGTGATATTGGGCTTTTCTAGGACACTCACAACACAAAAATGTTTAACACTTCTGGAGCAGAAAGACCTATTTTGAAAAAGAGACTGAAGGCAGGGTCCAGAAGAGTATTTGAGCATGTCAAAACTTGACTTCTAAATGCCTTGGTCCTTGAGTGAAATCCCCACTATTAACTTGTGGCACAACATATAGAAGCAATTAAGTGCTTCAAAGTCAGGTTCACAACAGTCAGTATAGTAAGTAGAGAAGTCACTTATTGAAGCAAATAGGAACCCTTAAATAGACAGGCATGATTACACAGTTTGGCTCCTATGGAAACTTCAGCACCTGCATCCATACAGCAAGAAAAATCCCTACTAATGCTTTCCTCGAAAAAGACACCAAAAGCATCTCCATTCTATGCACTGAACACAGGACAGAGACCTCCAGGATGATACTGATGGGCATTAACTCCATCTGATCTAAGAGCAGGCTTGTAACTACAGGTTCACACTACTGTTTTTCATTACAGCTACCTTAACTTTACATGGGAGCTAACAAATGAGGACTTTGCCTCTGCATTGCACTTCTGGGGCTTGGGACTGACATGAATAGCCTGCTTGCATAGGTCTGTACTCACACTGTTGAGGTGTGCTAAGCCACCCTTTAAAAGTTCTGAGCTACAGTGACAGTGGTGGGACTGGCTTTTACACAATCGGTATGAAAGTCATTATTATTCATTAAATGGAAAACATTATTCAAAAGTCTTGCTTCCCCCTGAATTTTCCTGCACTTTTTTCTTTGTTCCCAACTATTCTATCCTCATACTTTATTCTCTTAGGAATTAGGTAAGGATTTTCAGAAACATTTTTTTAACCTCATATTCAAATCCTAACTGGAGATCATAGAAGAGTTTGGGTTGGAAGGGACCTTTAAAAATCATCCATTCCAACCTCCCTGCTATGCCTGATCTTCCAGTAGATGAAAGTGCTCAGAGCCCTGTCCAACCTGGCTTTGAACACTTTCAATGTTGGGGCATACCACAATGATGGGGCATCCACAATTTCTCCGGGCAACCTCTGGACAACCTGTGCCAGTGTTTCACCACTCTCAGTGTAAAAAAAAAAAAATTTCTTCCTTACATCTAATGTAAATCCACCCTCTTTTAGTTTAAAACCATTACCCCTTGTCCTATCAGTACAGACCCTCATAGAGAAGAGAAGGCTCTGGGGAGACCTTATTGTGGCCTTTCAATACATAAAGGGAATTTATTCTTATAAGTTCCCTTTATATATTGAAAGGCCACAACAAGTTCTCCCTCGAGCCTTCTCTTCTCTAGGCTGAACAACGCCAACTCTCTCAACCTTTCTTCACAGGAGAGGTGTTCCAGCCCTCTGATAATTTTTGTGGCCCTCCTCTGGACCCGCTCCAACAGGTCCGTGTCTTTCTTGTGCTGGAGACCCCAGAGCTGGAAGCAGTACCCAAGGTGGGGTCTCATGAGAGTGAAGTAGAGGGAGAGAATCACCTCTCTCGACCTGCTGGCCACACTTCTTTTTATGCAGCCCAGGATACGATTTGCTTTTTGGGCTGCAAGCGCATGTTGCTGGCTCATGTTTAATTTTTTGTCCACTAGTATCCTCAAGTCCTTCTCTTCTGGGCTGCTCTCAATCCTTTCATCCCCCAGTGTGTACCGATACAGGTGATTGCCCCGACCCAGGTGCAGGACCTTGTACTTGGCCTTGTTGAACTTCATGAGGTTCGCATGGGCCCACTCCTCAAGCCTGCCCAGGTCCCTCTGGATGGCATCCCTTCCCTCTACCATATCAACTGCACCACTTAGCTCAGTGCTGAGATGTATAGTCGTTTTCCAGAGGCATGCTTTCTCCCTTCATTAGTTCACCAATTGTTAGTTTTCAAAACTTTTCTCAAGCTCAACATTGTGTATTTTTTCCTATCCAAAATATTTTTCCTGATTTTCACTCAAATCTCTTGCTAAAATGTCTTTCCTTCAAAAAGAATCTGTCAGTGAAGAAACACTAATATTAAAACAGGAAAAAAAAATATTTACACTTTGTTGGTAGGGAGAATTTTTGTGACACAACAAGTAGCGAAGACAGAAGGATCAAAACAATAACTAATGAACAGCCAAAGATACATAAATAATACAATATTACCTTTCAAACCCCACATTTGTTATGACATTTGTTATGACAATGATATAAGGTTTAATTTTTTGTTATGCACTAATCTGACACACACTTTTTGAAATCTGCATTATTTCTTCCAGTGATGGAATTTGGCCCTGCATTTGTCTGATTTTTTCTTTCTTTAAAAAAAAGGCTGTAGGCTTAGTAGAAAAGTAAATAATCCTTATGAAAAAGTGTTCATATAAGTAAGTGCAAACACCTTTGCACAGTACAAGCTATTAATTTTATGTTAACATATTTTTAAGTAGTTTTCAAGTTCTGGTATATTCAGCAATTATATTAAGATCATATCAGAGAAAGAAATCATATCAAGAAAGCAACTTCTGTGAAGTTGAGATTTATGATTATTTAAGTGTGTCTATACTCTTAATGCAGAGGTATTTGAGGAATATTTGGATGAGCATACAGAAGTTTAGCTACCAGCCATACTAGAGACATTGTTGAACTAGCTTTGAGTAGATCTGGTAAGAATTTTTTCAGTAAAACATAGTTTCAAGGTAAAAAAAGCCAGGTCAGAGACCAAAATTTTGAGTTTTGTTTATCACCAGTTCAACAAATTTTTACAAAGTGCAGAGCAGATTGCTCGTGAAGTAGAATGGCCAACTTCCAGTACTGGAAATTAGGTGTCCCTACAGGTTCTTAGAACCTTGACATGGTGTTTTATTTCATGATTTCTATTAAAATATCTTTTCACCAAAGAGCTACAAATTGAGACTGAGCATTTATCAAACCAACTGGGGATATGATACCAGTACAGAATCAAGTTAAAATTGCTATGAGGGTTGTCTTTTCAGGAGAAGAGACATTACATCTAGGTCTCTATGTGTAGACCTGGTTACAGTCCAGTGCTACAGCTTACCCTAAAAACTGCCCCAGGAACTCAGAGTGGAAAAGTGTGATGGATGTATGCTCAGTTATTTCCAGTAGTTAGCCTGGGTTTGAAGTGGCTGCAACCATGTTGAAACCAGGAAGCCATGCTAGTCCCAAATGGCTGAGACTACTGTTCCCAGACTACTTGGTTCTTGGAAATATGAAGAAGCTCTGCACAATGGCTAAACAGATAAACAACGTCTGAACCTGGGCTACTCCCAAAATCATAAATTTGAGTTCTTGTTACGCTTCAAATGATCCGATAAATTCTGCAAAGCTCTATCTTGAGCTCCACCACAACATTCCTAGAACAATAGCTGGCATTCCGGCATATTTTCCTGCATCTCCAATAGCCCATTACAAGACCCACTTTTACTGAGGAAGACTGTAGTCATTGTGATTTACTTCCCACCTGCCTGAGATAAGTCCTCCCGAAAAGGTGCGAATTGGGACTGTAGCATACAGATGCTGAAATGACTATCATGGAGACAAAGCTAAAAGTCTCAATGGAACAAAACTGAGCACAGCTAAATGTATTGCATTCCTCAGCATATCCCACACTACCTCTCTTATCATTTTTCCCATTACCTGGCATATTGTGCTCCCCACATTGACAGAGGTAATGGAGAGCTCATCATGCTGGGACAGCAGCCAAATACTCGGCCAGCAGTAAAAGACCCCAGTCATATGGAAATTAGTCATCACTGAGTGGTATTCAAAATGTCACCCAAGACACAGAAGGGAAGAGATGGTGTGGGCTCAGTTGTGTCTCATGCAATAAGACCCTTTACCTATTAAATATGAAATAGCAATCTCCAAGCTCAACTGAAGTGTTTATGAGTGTCTGTATTTCTAAACACAGAGATAAAAAGCTCAAGCCAAACTAGAAATTAGGTGGCTCACCAGATTGCTATATTTGTGCAGTGATTGTTAAGATTCATACTTTTGCTCAATAAATTAAAGTCACTGGGACAGAGCCTCATGAGCAGAACATTACTGTTAACTTCACCTCTGAGGACCTGGCCAATTAGTTTCTTACTGGGGCAACTATAGGAAGTTAAACATAATAGTTTTTCAGCCTTAAAATAGTAGAAGTCACAGGGATTACTCCATTTTAAGGGAAGTATCATTAACTTAACAATAAAAAAATTAAAACCATGTAATAATAGTTAACAAAAATACTTTATACCCTTCATTACAGTTTTCATAGAAAAGTGGGGAAGAGTTGTGCTCCTCCTTTCCAACATTTGCTTTCTTCCTTCAGTCCCTGAAAAAACCCAAAACAAACCGCAATATTAAAAGATGGCTCCAGTTGCTTTTAAGCCCTTTTTCCAAATCCAGAAATATCATGAACACTATACTGCTAACAAAACCATTAATACAGTGTTACAGCAACTGCCCCTAATCCTGAGGGCAGAGTTTCACAACTTGGGGGGTGGCTGCCATGCTGGTAGCCAGGATTTCTGACACTTTGTCACCTCTCCAGCCACTTATTCCTGTTCCCACACTCTCAAATGCCTTTCTGATCTGTTAGTACCACTGCTGGAGGTAACTGCAAGATCATGTCAATGGACTGATCCAAAGGGAAAATAAAACTAAACAGACAGTCTAGAAGATCTCGTTATAGTTGTTTGTGGTGTTCATGGTAATACCCAACTACTTAATCACAAAGAGGTCCCAGATTTCAGAAAATAATGTCTTTTTCTCATGAAGAGGTAGTCTATGTTTTTTTTATTTAGATAGCTGAATATCTTTAAGTTGAAAGAGATTAAAACTTCAGAAGAACACTATCTTAACAGCCATGAAAAAGTATACATGATTGCCAAAAATCCTTCAGAGTAATAGTAAAGAATATGTAGAATGAAAGTATCAAAGCTGTTATGCACCTCTACTTTGTACCTCAACGAAGAAGTTTTGCTTATCATTTACCTAGCAAATTAAAATACTAAATATTCTGTTTTGGCAATAAACCTTAATTCCATACTTCATAATCTAAGGCTAGTCTTCGATACAGCCTGTAGCATTATACTTCATTTATTAATTTAATTTCCCAGCTTTTCTCCAGAAACTTTCCAGACTTGTGTTGCTTGAGTAAATGCCTCTCTCTTTTTAAAGCTCACTTAGAAAGAGGTACACACATATACCTTTTATATAGCTGTAAAAGATAATAATCTTTACTAAATTATCAACTAAAATTCTCAATTTCAGCTCACGATGGGAAAGAGGTGGTGTTGCAGAGAGATGGGAGGCCAGATTGCCAGTTACATCAACAACTAAGAAAATAAAGAGCCCAGTATTTTAGAGAGTCACTGTTTTTTATTTCAGATTACAGAATGGAGCTTTCATTTCAGGAAAAGAGAATCCAGTGCAATCCTTGCACTTATTTCCATCTTCCATTCAGATAAAGCCTTCTTAAAATACATGAGTACATAGTGCTATCCTTACACCAAAATGCTGCAAATATTAAGTCTTAATAGCTTAATACATGTTATTACCACACCACTGTAAAGGCACAAAGTATATAAATACAGACATAGGAAGGAAACCTGCTGGTTATGGAATTCTGATTTCAGTAAAGGGTATTTAAATAGAAAAAAAGCTAGAGTCCTGGTACTCTATGACCTCTTTACAAAGTCAGAAAAACATAGGACTTTGTTCACTTATACAAAATCTTCTAGGTCAACTCTGAAATAACTAGATATTATAAAACCCACTTTTTTTTCCTCACTGAAAAATGGTAAGCTATTTCTTCAAAATTCTCTTCTCCTTCTGATTTTTATTTTTAAACTAAATTATTTTCAGCTTTTGTGGTG
>NW_008795695.1:1400644-1416321 GCF_000699145.1 Aptenodytes forsteri
TTAACCTCCATTTTGTTTTTTTTAAAAAAAAAAAAAAAAAAAATCAGTCTAGAAATCCTTCTTCTCATCTAGTCAATGAAAAAATAAAGTTAGGAGTATACAGATGCATATTTGCCAAATTTATCACAAGGCTTCAGGATTTGTCTCATCAATGCAACCTAATTTTACAACTTTCAAAAAGGGAAAAGAAAGAACAAAAGGCATTACCTAATTTATTTTATAACACATTTTCAGATGAATTCCAAAAAGCTCAGAGGTTAGCTCTTACATATTAAAACACAATAAGTTAGAAAAACTGAATTCAAATTTAACAGGAGATGCTCTCTATATTAATGTCTACTAAAATATGACATGTATTTAAAAAGCATGTGGTCCACAGGGCTAAAACTGCATTCCATAACATATTTAGGTATTCCAAAGACAATGCTGGACAAAGAGGTCAGTTTCAAGCCAGCATCAAACATTTTTGGACTTCACCACAAATGTTGCTTGAATGCTTCATAAGCTGTTGCATACCCTAACTCTTTAATATGATTGCGTGTGCAAATGTATGACTAGTATACATATGCATACATACACCAATTAATGAGATTCTTGCTACTATTCCCCCACTTCATTGAGACAGCTCTAGCTTAGCACAATGTCAGTCTAAACAGTATCCTGGCAGCATTTATACTGAGATTTTCTATGACAAGCAACATAGCAAAAACATCTGAAACATTTTTCTTTTCTTTACTACTATCAGCTTCCAAAATTATTTTGTAAGAGAGAATTTACACATTGATAATCAATATGTATTTTCTTATTTATCCTAGAATTTATTTTCTTTTAAGTCAGAAAATCTATAGATGCAATTGCTGGATTACAACCCAAAGGTTACCTACAGCTTCAGCCCCCAGGAACCAGATAAGGACCCCAGTAGGACGGCAGGGTATGTACTGTCTTGGTAGCATGCAGTAACTAATAACTACTTCCTTAGCAGTGACATAAATATCTCACACAAACTGTCCTCCTTTGAATCTGTCTACTACCAGTCTCCTCGTGTAATCTTTCTTCACAAATCCACTGTGGCAGACTGCCTCTCTTTATCACATTGGCATCAAGCACTTTTCTGGTAAGAGGCATCTTGTGTCCTATGTCTCAGCCTTTCTTTAGTTCCCTTCTCTGATTACACTGAGAGATATGGAAGTTTGTGTTAACTGGATGCTGGTTAACTCAGTACCCAGAGGTAGGAAAGTATGTTCATGCCATGCATTATAAACTACAGCTGCTGTAATCAGCATCTAGCAGAATTCAGTCTGTTTCACTGCAGTTAGGTGTTTCTTTATTACAAAATAATGGATGTAAATTCTCAAAACTAATTTAGCAGCAGAGTTAAACCATGGCTTGACATACTAAAATTGCAGGTCCATAATATCATAATGAATAACACTGAAAATACCTGTATTTTTTAAGTCATTCATTTATTTTGTGATGGCTCTGTTGCTTTAAGAAAGCTCAAGATGTAAGGTCTTTCTTTCCTTCTATTACTGTAAGGAGTTACAACATCATACTGTCTTACTTTCCAATGCATGAAAAACTTGATCCAAACCTATGATTTCTTCTTCCATAGTGAATTCCTGACAATTTTTTTAGGGTTTACTAACAGTGAGCTTCATAAGTTGAGAAGTACCAGTGGTCCTAACCAGGGATTATAAATCTGCTACAACAAGCAAAGAAATTACACATGGAGTCATGTTTGCAATATTTACCTCCTAAATTACTGCTAACAATCATTCATCTATTAAGAAGCAAAAATAATTTCCCCTGCTCTGTAGCAACATCTAAAGTAAAACTATATTATTGTTTTACTGTAATTTTTCAATGTTACACTTAAAACTTTAAGAAAGTTATCAAATGTAAATTATGAGCAAGTAAACAGTTTGCTATGATTGTTTACAGTAAATTGTGAATATGAGGAATGATACAAAGAATGCAGGCTCTATTATTTTGTGTCTTTGCATTCATTTCAATATCAATCTTAATCTAAATTTTCCAGTGTATTTTTCACTTTGACAAAACAATATGAAGTATTTTTTTAGCAGTTAAAAAAAAAAACAAACCAGAAAAAAACCCAAAACACCAACGCAGCCAGCTTTTCATACAAATACTTCAGAGGACATATGAAGATTTTATTTTTTTTTTAAAACACAATAAACATTACTCTCAGCTCTGGTATACAAACTTCAGTTTTCACAAAAATGAGTTTACAAGATTGTATCTAATAAATATATTCTGATCAATCTGAAATACACTGGAACGTCTTAGTTATCTTTTCTTCTGCACCACAAACACAGAGGAAGAAAAAAAAAAAAACCTGGTACTTTCTGTACACCAGTTCTGTTGGCTCAAAGCATAAACCTGAAGCCTCACTTACTAATCTTTGATACTGTCACATCCAACACCTACTCAGAACTTTTAATTTCAAGGAGAAGATTGCTGTAATTAAAATATCATGAACACAGGTTGTTCCCACCAGTTGCAAGCTCTTTGCTTGATAAGGGTTCTTCTTATCATTACTATTTGGCACCTACTGCATTGGAGAGAAAATCATCATAATTTTTAACACCTAATTAAACACTGTTTAATCAGTCATAGTGGTCCTTGTTAAAAAGAAAAAGGGAGATTTACGATAATAATGTTCTAGTTAAGCCTCAGCTACTGCTATTCACTATCACTCACGGGACTAAGTCAGCACATATCCCTGGGAGACATCCCAATAAAGCACATGGTCTAATTAAGTGGAATATGGTATATATTGTATTATACGATAATGAGAAGATTAATTATTCACTCTCTGCATACATTTTCATGAATAGTGCATGAATGCATGAATGACATGGAACCAATGTCTGACAGATTTGCCAGAAGTTAGACAAAGTATAAACAATAACGTGGTTAAAAAAAAGAAAAAGCAAATCGTGCAGAGAATGATAAGCAGCCATGAAACTGCAGACCAGAATTTACTTTCAGACAAGTAGAGAGAGGGCTGCTATGAAAGAAAATTTGCTTGAAGAAATACCAGGAATTTGAAATCAAAGACATATGATGTACAGTACAAAGACATTTATAAAAATAGGGAAAATATTTTAGAGCTGTGAAGGACACATGTAGGCTAAGTGACTGGTGACAAGGGTGCATGAATCTTTGTAGTGTCAGATGACAATTAAGTTATAAGGATCTTAATACATGTCGATAGCTTTTTTTTTTTTTAAATCATTATTAAAACAACTATTCATTAATCATTTTTTATAGTGTTAAAAAAAAAAAAGTAGAATCAAAACTATCCTTCCACCTTCAGAAAAAGTCATCAGTTCGAGTCACAGTAGTTTTGCACTCTTAAAAGTATAATTCTTGATGCAGGACTGCAAACCAAGGAGCTCTTACAAATTCCACTGCTACTACTAGCAGAAGTGCAGTTCTTCTTAGGGATCATTGTGCTGCTTGTTTACAAGATCAGAAATGCAACGCAAACAAAAATTTGAGGTATACTGAAATATTCTACAAAGACCACACATTAAAAAAACCACAATATAATTATATGGTATTTGAAATTATTGCTTCTCAAAGTATTTTGTTCACTGAAAACCATTGACATTTTCAATTAAAAGATTCTGTGAATGAAAAAACCCTTTGTTTTCTACAACAAATTTTTTATTTTTAATACATTTTTTGTTGCATAAGAAGTTTCCTCTGAAAGTAAGGATGTGATAAATTAAAAGAGCATTGTTGTGTATCCTTAGTAATGCCTTATGGGAAAAATACCTTATGGGAAACTGTCATAAAGCTCTGGATTATGACAGTAAATTCAAGGTTTCTTTTCATGTCTTGTTTCTAAAAGAAGAGAAAGTGAATCCTGATAGGAACCAGTTTATGCACAGATATTCCATAGATGAGAGCAGGAACATAAGATGCTTGATCCACAACTGGCATGGAATGCTCTGGCAAAATTCTGCACTAAGAATTTTCTTTTTTTTCCATATGACTTGACATTTTTCTAAAAATTATCTTTTATATCTAATTTCAGTAAAAAGGTTTCACTTCAGAAAAAGTACTATCTTGACTGAGAAAACACACATACCAGCACTAAACCTAACTTTAGTTTTATTACGTAAGATCTTTTTTAAGTGTAGAGATATTAAATTAAACCTCATTTATAAACAGTAAATGCTGTACTGTATGATCACAGTATCTCAAGGACAAGATGTATCCTACATAGAGGAAAATCAGATACAGATATTTTAACAGCTGAAAAACATAAATCATACAGTGAAGAACGACTGGAACAAACTGCTTCAGAATAAGTCTAAATGATTTCTCATTAATTTATACGATAACATATCCAAGATTAATCTCTCCAAACTTTGAAAGACTGAGATCTATCACTATGAATACGCTTGGTTAGTTGACCTTATCTACACTTTGGAATACATGTTTTTATGTATTCAGTTCCCAAACACTATATTAAATAGAAAAGACCACCTGGAATACAGTTTCAGATGTTAATCAATATATCTTCTTCAAGGTATATTGATATGCTACCTAGGAAGAAAAAGGTGATTTTCTAAAAGGCCTGTATGTATTAATTTATAATGAAAGAGGGAGCCATAAGAATATGCATTCCTGAGTCTAAGCCATAGTCATTCATCATTAAATCAGCTGAGACAACTTCACTATATTCATATGAGGATAATCTTTACAGGAAATATACCAAATTTTAAACAAGATACATCTAATTTAATCAACAGGATATGCTATCAATTAATGTTGGTTCCTAAACCTACATATTAAATAAAATATACTGGTTATTTAGAATTCATCTTTTTTCATCTGACAGGACTTAGGACAAAGCTATATATATCTATTTGTGTAATAAAGTGAGCCTGCGGTACAATTTAATATGAATTTGACTGAGCATGGAGGGAAGGATGTTTAGCATACACAAAAAGACAGCTGATCTTTCTTATTAAAAGTGAAACATTATTTCATTTTCATACAGAACAAGCAGAAGTCTACCTTTATAAAAATCACTGTCGCAAGTTTTGTCTTTTACAGCAGTACTCTTTGTGGAACTCCATTACTGCTGGTGATAGCATTGCAGGTTGGCCAGAACTTGCAGCTTCGGAAAGATTAATAATTTCAAAGGAAGATGATTTTTTTAGCACATTCTTTAATTTTTCCCCCCAAAATGCTAGTACACTCCCTAATGCTCTTAATATCTTAAAGAAAGGCAATTGCAGCTTGAATTATTAAACACTGAATTCTCACAAATCCTCTGTTGGAATTTCATTTATCTCTAATTTATAATAGCAATATATCAGCTAGTCTTGCTTGGCCTAACAAGAGTTTGGCCCCACAAGCCAGAAGTGAATACTGATAAGCTTAAATATATAATTTGGGGGCGGGGGGAGGGGGGGGGGGAAGAGGCAAAAATGTTTCAAATTACTGAGGGTGATTC
This sequence comes from Aptenodytes forsteri, assembly GCF_000699145.1. Classification (NCBI taxonomy): domain Eukaryota; kingdom Metazoa; phylum Chordata; class Aves; order Sphenisciformes; family Spheniscidae; genus Aptenodytes; species Aptenodytes forsteri. The sequence continues at coordinate 1,406,142 of NW_008795695.1, forward strand.
ATGCCATAGACTGGAGATTCAAAGTCATTTTTAGAAATGGAGCATATAGTCTAATTATTACACACCTAAATTTTTAAACTGCAATATCTGAGCCCTTGAGTAGTTCAGCATCAGAAGACAAAAGCAGTAATGAGTGGCACCAATTAGCTAAAGCATCTGACGGAAAAGGATCAGTTTAGAATAAAATCATCTTCCATTTCTAGAAAATATGTAAACATGACTCTCCAGGCAAAGGTTTTGGAAGGAGAAGAGAGGAGAGAGAAAAGAGAAGAGAGAAGCACTGAAGAAGCATGAGGAACCATTATACTTGGCTGATGGTGTTTTTCACTTTTGCTCTATTATAAATAAACAAATAATATTAAAAAGCTTAAGCTCAAAAAGAGAAGGAATTGTTATTTTCAAAAACTTTATACAATGTCCTTGGCTCTTTCTCTTAGAATATATTAACAATTTTTAGGAGTCAAATATTAAAAAAAAAAATATTTACCAAAAGGTCTGACACCATGATATTTGTGTGCAGTAGAACTTTATTTAGCGATGAATCTGCAGCAAACTTATAAATTAGCTGCATTTTCCAGCTGTATGCATTCAGAAACTGCTCTAATTCAAGTTCCAGTTTCATGTCTAATCCAAACCAACAGATAAAGTAGCTACATTCAACTTTGAATATTAGGCAACCTAAAATTATAGTACTCATTGGAAGTTTTTGGAATTTTATACACAGAAGTGTGCCGATGTTAATATTTGCCTTCCACATACTGACTTTAAAACTTAATCTGTAACTCTAAAACCAGGGTTTCATTTTGACATTTTGCCAGCTACTTACTGAAGTACTGAGATGAATGATCTATTTGGCACTATCTACACTTCAGCAGGTCTACCAGCAAAACCCTTCTAGAACTTTAGAAAGAAGAACATTTATATCTTGTCAATTTCAGGATTAACACCCAGGTCTTATAATTATGCTCAAAATATAACAACATGGCATGTGTTTAAAGGAGTCACAGTTTTGATGAAGGACTCATAATCTGTCCATATGATAACATGGTACTTAAAATTGTAGAAGTGACATTAAAGTACAGAAAAACATCCTTGTAGTAGCCACTATATCAAGAGTAAAAAAATGCTGTCAGTGCAGTCTGGATCTGCAGACTGCCTGGCTAAGGAAGATAACTTCTCACAATAGCTGATGCAAGGGGTTTCTGCTTGACCAAGATGCTTGAGACTTCTCTGAAATAGCAAAAGGCTGAGTGAATACACCTAGCTGCAAATAGGGCAGGCACATATCATACTGGTTTCTATTCACTGACTTTAATTTTGTTTTCCTTTTAGGTCATAAGAAAATCAGAGGTGACAATCTCAATTACATATATTCAAGAGAGTCTTAAGACAACATAATAAAAAATCTAGCCAAGGAAATAGTGTTTAGATTTGGATCTGAACTGAATTTATGGCATGTTTCAGATTCAGAATAGGGCCACACATATTCCTGTGTAGGCACCTTATTCTTGAATACTATTGAATGAAAAAGTGTCAATATTTCTGATAGTAACAATTCCACTATTTTCTGAATAGCTGTTCCCATGCATTTCTTGGGGGATAAAAACTATGTCAAAAAACTTGCTGTCAAAGAATTAAACTGTTATAGGTCAAATTGTCTTAGATTGAGCTATCCGAATAATTTACACTCCACTAAGGAAGAACAGTTAACTTGTATTAAAAAGGCATTTTAAATTAGTGCTTGAAAGAAAATAAAATAAATTGAACATCTAGTTTTATGGATCTGAAATCCAAAACCACAGCAGAATTACTCAGGGTGAAAAAAGAGCAAGAATGGTATTACTTTGTAACTACATACGTTGCCACCAAAATAATAAACATTTTTTCCTACTTCTTTAATTACTGATAAACTTTCAAGGGTTTAAGAGTATTTTATTAGCTACAGCTGATCAATGTATAGTGGTATCTTTATAGCACTTGTTATTTAAAGTGGTTTAACAGGCAAATAGATTTAATTTATGTGTACAGCTGGGAATTTTCTGATTCTAACACAACTGCTGCTTTTGGATATAGAAAGAAGAAAGTGAAATTAATGTAGTTGTTCTCTATGGTTTTTACTAGTGCTTATAAACCAAAATCTTTTATTCTGAGAGATGAGAAAATCCATACTTGAAATGAAAACTTCTGTTTGCTTTTTGAAACAATCCATCTCCTTGCTCATCTCATAAAACTGAGACCTTTATTCGTAGGGGTAAGTTTATTTTGGAAATGTTTATTTTGCAAATAAAGATTTGGGATAAAATGACATTTTTTTAAATAGCAGTTCAGTACTGATCTTTGTGATAATCCTATCTGGAGTTCAATACAGCATACCCAAAAATGAGGTAATTCCTCCCCCGCCACGCACACACACACACACATAGAAATAGCTTGCTTTTAGCCAGTGGCTCAGTAATATGGTTTGTGGTGATCATCTTATTGTAAATAATAATTTTGAACTATTTCCAATAAAAGAAAAAAAATCAGAGGATATATCTGCTTCCATACTGATCTTTAAATATGGAAATGAATCTGCCTCCTTTAAAATTGTAGATTAAAACTGTAAATATATTTTAAAACCACCATCAGCAAGTAATAATAGCAAAGTGACTTGTGTACCAAGACAGTGGGTTTGATATTAAAATGTCTCTTTTGAAAAGGTGTATCTTACTTCACTACCACACTAAATGAAGACTGTAAGATAGAAAATTAAAGTTGCCACAACCAGCCTGCTCTACACATCTGATGGGGGTTCATGAGAATTCTCCTGCGTATGTAGGTTTTGCCATCTGAACCACAGAGATGCACTGTTGCCTGTGGGAAGACCTCAGCTAGAAGCAGCCATGGATGCTACCCAAGAGCATGTGGAATTCATTTGTTGGCACAAATACACGGGCACAGAAATATCTTTTCAGTGAAGGAGACTGAATCTGCTTGTGGCATCCGGATAAAGAGAAGCGGTCTTGATGAATTCTGGCCTTTCACTTCATACTAAAAACAACTATTAAAACGGACACAAAGTGTGGTTACTAAGGTACCAGCAACATCAATTAAAAAAAGCATGCTTATCACACAGCATTTCTAGAGAATAGAGATTGTAAAAAAATAGAACTTCTTTTGCAACATTTTTCCAGGCAACATAATACATGTAATCAGAGTGAATTCTTTAGTTATACTTGTTATTTATGTCTTCTTCTGAACCTTTGTGTTTCAGAAAGTCAGTCAGTAGGATTACAGTAACGATTTAAGAAACCAGACATAAGCTTGTTAAGAGCACGAGTATAAATTAACAAGGTTAATAGTCTATTCATTAGGCAGTGACTGACTGCAAAAAAAAAAAATAGAAGACATTCATTTACCATTGGCTTTGGAAAAATTGATTTACATCAGAAACATTGCTAGTTCTGTCATTTTTTCCAGAAGAAACAGTAGTTCATTTGGATGAAATTTGCACTCAAAGTAAGAAAATGAGTAATTTTGTTCTCTATCTTTATTTTAGAGAACTGAATTTGCAAGCAACAAATGGTGAAATTATTTATAAACACAAGTCTATTGTAACCATGTACTCATTAATGAATCCTTAACAGACAGGCAATGTAGGAAAGGATAATTAGCTCACCTGTTATTTGTGCACCTCAAAAACCAATTTCTACAGAACCAGGTGTATTTCATCAAAATGTTATCTAGTAACTTTTGAATGGCTGAACTGTCTTTCTTTTGAATTACTTTTTTTCTTTTGTAATGTTAACCCAACAAAGAAAGCAATAAGATCCTTGTAAGTTAAGATAATTAGAGAATATTGTAATGTTAGACCCAGATTTTCTGCAGAATCATGCAACTGGAGGTTCTACTGAGATGAATTTAATTTGATATGGAATGCTTTTTTTTTTTAAGATTGTTGTGGAAATACGGGATTCAATTAGCCCTCTACAGCTTACATCAATTGTACAGGATGAGCAACTGGTGATTGTCACCTGTTGGGAACTTGGACTTGTAGAAATTACTCCAAAAATCAGGAACAGATTTTCTTCTGCTGTAAATAAAGGACAGCAGAATAATTTCATTTTGCTCTTTTTTTTTTTTTTATTATTATTTCTTTTTCTTTTAAGTCCTTATTAGTTTTCCTTTTTCTTGAGTTCTCTATCTATATTTTGTTATAAAGCAAAGAAACTTGAACAAAACTCTCTTTGAGGCCAGCCATGAAATTCATTCACCAGCAGCTAAATGAGTTTCCTAAGATCTTTTGCTTCTTCATTAGAAAATGAGGTTACATTATAAATTAACTTTCTGTCACATTCTTATGATATCTCAGTGACTGTAGTGTGTCTAATATGCATAGAAAGCATTAAGTCCTTATTGCAGTTTTCCTTTTTCTTGAGTTCTCTATCTATATTTTGTTATTAAGCAAAGAAACTTGAACAAAACTCTCTTTGAGGCCAGCCATGAAATTCATTCACCAGCAGCTAAATGAGTTTCCTAAGATCTTTTGCTTCTTCATTAGAAAATGAGGTTACATTATAAATTAACTTTCTGTCACATTCTTATGATATCTCAGTGACTGTAGTGTGTCTAATATGCATAGAAAGCATTTTGGGGAACTGCTCACTATATAGTCCTAGGTTACAAAAAGGAAAGTGATCCTGCCAAATGCACGTTACTTTATTGCATTAGCATGACAGTTTGGCCTTGGGACATTACCTTCACCCCCATCTATAATCCTGGCAGGTTCTTCAGACCTGCCTGAGTAGACCCTGTGCTCATTACAAACACGATTCTTTGATTTCAATTTTTTTTAATTACAGTATTACATTTCCTCACATATCCATATTCCACTGTGTAACCTCTTGCTCTCCCAATTAATGCTTTGCAACTGCACCTATCCGTATACTACACAGCTCAAGGCCAGCTTCTGCAGCCGCATTGTAAGTGCCCAATCCCTCTCTCATCTTAGATTTTCATTGCTTTTAGAGGCTCTCAAGTGCTGAGCTACCTTTGAGCCAGAAAAGATTCAATACATGGTTTCATTCATGACAGCTGCATGCCTTTTTTTTAATTTTGTTTTTATCTATGAGGTGTTTGCAGAGGATTTGTACATAAAATCCCCCGATACAGTTGTGGCACGACCTGTACATTAAATCCAGGAATTTGGAGGCTGAATACGTGCAAACCAGCTCTTGATCAGGGAAGCATAGCACAGACTGTGCCTATATTTAATTGCTGCACAGGCTGCTGGAATTGTAAACAGCCCAAAAACTAAACCAACAACCCAAACCCACAAATCCACAGATGCAATAGGAAAGCACCTGCCAAATGCAAGCTTAGAATAAAGGAGATTTTGATCTGTTTTACACCTTCACGTAACTTCATTAGCTGATAAAATAATTTCCAACACTTAGCTTCCCTTCTGATATATTTTAATACAGTATAAAACATCATGTTGAATGAATAATTTGCTATGGAAAATACAGTTAGTGAAAGTAGCATATGCTGATTTAATGGATAGATATCTTAAAACTACGTCTTTGCTTCTTCTGTGTTATAGATGTAGAAACTACAATTTGTAATTGTACCATAAAAACCAAGATACAAGTTTGTGATCTCTTTTAAAAATTTTATTTTATGTGTTTTCTCTCATTACAACAAATTAAACAAACCTCTTTCAGTGATAGTCTTATAGTAAACAGGAATGCTTTAAAAAAGAAAAAAAATCCTGCCTGTGAAGTTTCATCAGTGTGGAGGTTGGTATTGTCAGGAACAGGGAAAGTCAGAGATTCCAGTTATTGAAAGCACAGTAAGTAAATTCAAAAGTCATATTCTGTGGGGTGGTTTGTTGGGTTTCAGTTTTTGTTTGGCTCGTTTTTTAAATTTTTTTTGAGTTTTTTTTCTTGCTCTAGCATTCCACCCCCCCACTTAAATTGTGAGAGAGACTTACTGTAATATTGGCTATGGCTATACAATGTTATGTTATAGCTTTAGAGGAAACTGGACTCTTGTCTAACTAATTTTTTTTTTTTTAGGTTCTTTATCACCCCTCCTCAGGGTCTGCACAGCTATGACAGAGCAAGTCTTTTATATTGATACCACAAAAATGGGTCTAGTTTTCTTTCACCTTGGTTTGCTTTTCCTCTTTGTTTAAAGAAAATTACCTATATGAAAACCACAAAATTCTGTGTGTTCTGGGGAAGGAAAAAAAAACCTGTTAAAAAGAGACAAAATACAAACTTTGGAAAACACTATAGCAGTATAAGCATAGACAAAGTAATCAGAAAACTCAGACAGTCATGACATCTCTGTTCCCAGAGATGTCAATCCTGGGATGGTCCAGGGTCCTTAAGCACATGCTGAGGCAGATGGCCAGATGCTCAGCTGCTGTGAACCAAAACTGATTTTCTCTGAAGTAGCTACACAGATTTCCTCAGCTGACATTGCCCACCCATAGTGTCCAGTAATTAGTTAGTCCCCAGGGTTTTTTCCCCACGGATTTTTTTTCTTGATCAAAGAAACCATGCTGAATATGGATTAACATAATGAGAACAGTAAGTGCCACAAAACAAATCATCTGTAAGATCGTGAAGAATGTTATATGCAACAAGATATTTAGATTACAACATGTTCCCCTTGTTGCAGAATTCAAAAAAGCCCTCTTAGGAAAACAAAGAGGGTGGTCATGCTATCATACATGATGTTACTAGAGGAGCTTGGCATATTTCAGCTAATAAAGCAAAGGCTGAAGGAGTATGTGACTGCATTCTCTAAATACAAAATAAAACCCCAAAGACACAGGTGAAAATAAACAGGTAAAGTTAAGGGACTGCTGGCAAAAGGACGAATGTCGCTAAGATTATTCTCAATACAACAGACTAGAAATTAGAGTGAGAATGTCCACTGTGTGAACAAGACTCAAACTCAAATTCATCAAGACATGTTTTAACATTAATCACTGATTACATGACACAGCTGCTTTGACAGCAGAGACCTCAAACTGGTGACTCAGTCCTTCCAAACCTATATGTTTCATGGAGCAAGAAAAAGCAAAACAATAGCAAAGAAAAATAAATAAAAAGAAAGTATTACAGAAAGCATTACCGCCTGGAAGAACAAATCTTTAACTAATATAGTATCTTATTGGGGATTAAAGAAAGAAATCCACTTACAATTTTCATGCAAACTCATAGTGGTCTAAACACACTCCTTCTTGGTATGCTAACTGTCCAACTCTAATCTAAAAACTTTATTTCCCCTTTGACTTTAAAGAGGCCACTGGTGTGAAACTGCAATTTACATGTTAATAGAGGTCTGCTTCAAGCAATGTGTGACCTAGAACAGCCAGTCATAAATATAGCAAGTTAATGACTATATTTCAAAATATTCCAACAAAAATTTAATGAAAAAAATATTAATGCATTCAGAGGTAGAAAAACATGCCATGCAAGTAGAAGCAGAATAAAAAAACCTCTTTATACAGTATTTTTATATATTCTTTGTTTTGAGCTAGGCAAAACCAGATGGGAAACAGCGGGAAAGTAACATTTGTAAAAGAAAACAGCAACTGGATATCAGTCTGTGTAAGCAATACATCAGAGAAAATGCTAATCACAATTTTCCACTGATTGCCTGTTTAGGTAATACAATTTTAATAGATAAAATAGATAGAACACTTTCAAGTGACTAGAATAAAGTCATTCACAAGGGTAGTTTTTTGGAGGCTGATGATTATTCAAGGCTGATGGTCCAGCTCTGATTATATGTCCATCTCTGGAGGGTTGAGTGACCAATCTGTATGTTACATAAAAATAAATACCTGATTGGAGTCTTTAAACTGAAAAATCTGTCTCTTCTTCAAATGTTATTGCTACATCCAAATTACCACATCAAAATAAAAATATTGGTTGCTCTATCAAACTGAAAATTGATTGCCATTTCGAAATTGAGCCTGTATCAATTTAGCTGCCACCCACCTGTAACTAGTCAAATATATATTTCACTTAAGCTGATTGGATGTAGACAACTTTGTGGGGAAAACTGCACAACAGTGATTTTACAAGAAGTAATTTGACAAGAAATCCCATCAGAGAAACCTCAAATCCATAGTTATCTTCTCTCAGACATGTGACAGTGAGGTCAGGAAACCAACAGCAATGGCTCACACAGCCTTGGAAATTGGGCAGTGTGATGACTGCTAAGACACTCTCACTTTTTAGATGGCTGTACCTACTGGTGTAGGTATCAAGGCGTTAGCAGTGGGGGCTGCAGGGTGGCCTCTGTCAGGAAGGAAGGTGAGAAACCAACTGTTACAGACTGAACACAACCCTCCATTCTCCATCCCCGCCTGTGCCACGTGGGGGGAGTGTGTGTGGGTGGATAGAGGGGGGAGGAAAAGGTAGAGGAGTTGGTGATGAAGGAGTGAAGTTGATCCTGGGAAAGATGCAGGGGGAGAAGTTGTTGTTTTGATTTTTCTTTGTTTCTTGTTATCCAAACCTAATTTTAGTTAAATTAATTTTCCCTAAGTTGAGTTGGTTTTGCCAGTGATAATAACTGGTAAGTGATCTCCCTGCCTTTATCTCAACCCACAAGCTTTTCTATCTTATTTTCTCCCCCTGTCCTTTTGAGGTAGAGGAGTGAGAGCAGCTGGGCAGGCATCTGGCAGTCAGACATCAACCCTCCACAATGACTAAGTCTGATTCAAACCACAGCCATACATCATCGTGAGCTTGCTCAATCATGGATCTGTGCTAGATTTGCGGTTCTTTTTACTGATCACCTTTATTTTTTATGTAAGTCTTTACATAACTCAGGACCAAAGTGCAGAACAATTGCATGTGATTTCATAAATGCTGGTCCAGTGAAAAGAAAATCAGGAATAAAGTTTTGTTCACTATAAAAAGCTGGCATAAACTACACTGACAAAGTTGTGTAACAATAGTTTAATCATTTTTTATTCACATCAGAACTAATGGAAGCCAGTTTTAAACACATTTCTTTCCCTATCTCTTAATACCACTTCCAAGAAACTTTATGAACATTTCAAACATGTGATAAATATCATGTGTACACACAGAGTGGTAGACACCACACTTGCATCTGATCAGAGAGACTAAAAGTGTCAAGAGAGAACAATAATGAGAGATTAAGCTTTACAAGCCTAGGTCACTAGCTTCTGTCAAGCTCAGATAGAAATGGGTCTGCCACTATCTAATGGCACTATCTAATGGCAGCTCAAAGACTTGCATAAATATGTTGGTAGATTGGAAGCAATTTTAAGTAGAGCAGCTACCTGGTAAATTATTTCACCTATTTGGCTCTCCTGAGACAATGTAGTGTAGTTTGTGTGGTGGAACAAGAGGAGGCTGGAGAACAGAGCCAAGCTTGCTTCTTCCTCACTCACCACGTCAAGATCCATAGAGCAAAACAGCAGAAGTGGCTTGAGGAACTCTTCACTGTCATTAGCTGCTATGGATCTGCTCAGCAGATCCAATACAGGACTTTTTGCAAAGTTTTGAATCTAGATTTTACATTTAAAAATCCTTAAATACAAAGCATTCCATTTTCTTTATCACTGGAAATATTGCTCAGCTGATAAAAACAGCTCTTATGTTCTGTGATTTATACTGCAGCTGTCCCAAGAGACACATTAGGTCTTTTCACTGACAATCAACAAGCACTACCGTCTTCAGCAAGATATGGCAGGTGCTTAGTTGTTTTCAAGTCATAAAAGTTAAGCTTCATATGATATCCCCTGATAAATTATGCAGAACAAAGAGTCTTTTTATACTTTATACATAGTATGTATAAATACACTATTTCAAATTGTCTTAATTTGTCTAGTAATGGTATTATTTCATAAAAGAATTAAGTAGATTTAAGAATGATACACGTGCACATGTAAGATTTGTTTTAACTACACTGTAGAAAAAACCAAACAGCTGGAGTTGAGTGTTTTCACTTTCAACCAAGAAGTACTCTTCTGATCTGCTATGCACTTCTATGCAATGTTAACCTTATGTTGTTATTTAACCCGGCAGGCAGCTAAACACCACACAGCCATTCGCTCACTCCCTAACCCCAGTGGGATGGGGAAGAGAATAAAAAAAAAAAAAAAAAAAAAAAAAAAAAAAAAAAAAAAAAAAAAAAAAAAAAAAAA
>NW_008795695.1:1416537-1427667 GCF_000699145.1 Aptenodytes forsteri
TTATCAACATTGTTCTCATCCTAAATCCAAAACACAGCACTGTACCAGCTACTAGGAAAAAAATTAACTCTATCCCAACTGCAACCAGGACACCTTATTTGTAGTCTGAATAAAGTTAAAAATAATAAATCATTTAATTATATATATAATTATATTTACAGCTATGTATATCTACTTTGGAGATACATAAGGAACACTAAGACACCAAGAGATTACCTCCCAGACTTCATAGAAAAGCTTGCCAAACGTAATCCTCAAACCCAAACAGAAAAAGAAGGCTACCAGGGGCAGGGGGGAAGCTAAGTATCAGTTCAGCTATTCTGTCATCTCTAAAAACTGAAAGTACTACCCCTTTCGCACAAACCAGAAGAACTATGCTCTTTTTTTCAAGATGATAGTTTCAAAATTTTTTTAGCTCGTGGTGGCTTTACCTTGGCTGGATGCCTGGTGCCCACCCAGCTGCTCTCTCACTCTCCCTCCTCAGCAGGATGGGGGAGAAAGTAACACAAAAACCTCATGGGTTGAGATAAAGGTAGTTTAAAAAAAGAAAAGCAAAGGTTGCATGCAGAAGCAAAGGAAACAAAAAAAGATTTATTCTCTACTTTCCATCAGCTGGTGATGTCCAGCCACTGCCTGGGAAGTAGGGCCTCAGTACGCATAGTGGTTGCTTCAGGAGACAAATGCCTTAATAAAGAATGTCTCCCCTTCCCCCCCACACCCCGCCCTTCTCAGCTTTTATTGCGGAACATGTCATATGGTATAGAATATCATAATGGGATATCCCTCTGGTCAGTTGGGGTCAGCTGTCCTGCCTATGTCCCCTCCCAACCTCTTGCCCTTGCCCACCCCCAGCCGACTGGCCTTTGGGGAAGGAAGGAGGCAGGTGGATGGTTGGAGACAGCTTTGATGCTGTGCGATCACTGCTCAGCAGTAGCCAAAGTATTAGCGTGCTATCAACACTGTTCTAGCTATTAATACAAAGTACAGCACTATGAGGGCTGCTGTGGGGAAGTTAACTCCATCCCAGTCACAACCAATACATAGCTATATTTTTAAACAACAGTTGGATAGTTACCACAGTTCTACATTTTGACATGCACAAAGACAAAACATGCAGCAAAGTAAATCTATATGTCTCAATATTTGTATAAACATTTATTAACTGCCAAGAGCCATACAATTTCTTCCACCAAATAAAGTTTCCTCTTACTTTACACTCAGTGTGGTGTTATATTAAAAGAAAACAAACAGACAAATTCTCCATGAGAGAAAACTTCACAATATTCCTTCAGCATACCCACGATCAAGTGCCAATTTGTTAATAAGACTACAAACCCCTACAAATCAGCTACCAAGATCAGTATTTTTTTTTCCCTCACAGTCTTTTAGGTTTTAAAGATATACAAGGAGATGTGAAAACTTTGAATGACATTTCATTAATTCAGACAGCCATCTCTATTAAGAGAGAGAGAGAGAGAGTTTCTTGCAGGTAATGGAAAAAGTTGCGTGGAAATCTGTTCCCCTTTATTAGAGCTTTAATACTCTTATCGTCTTTTAAACTATTTTTTTTACTCTCAATGTATTTATGGGTTACCTTCCACCCTTTACAAATCAGACACAAATGGGCATATTGATCTACTGACATGAAAGTATTTAAAAATAGTTTTTAGGAATAATAGACAATGTGAGCTGAAGGATGACTGGTATGACAGGGAAAATGACGTTAAAATTGAACAGCTCAAAGAGTTGACGAGTAATAAATATAGATGAAGGTCAATATTCAGACAAACAATATATAGAAATATTTGTCATTATATTTAGTTTCAAAATACTTAAGATCCTACATTTCCAAGAAGATTACTTGTAAAAGTTTCCATGGTTTCCTGTGTGAATCAAGTGCATATCTTTGGCATTTTGATATATACTTTATACATTTCAAATACACATATCTGATAGAATGAGGTTTGATGCATTCATTTCTCTAAAAGAAAGGATTTGAGATATTGAAAATTACTCATATCTAAATTAGATATAACTGTATTTGTTTGAGTTAATTATTTAGACCAAAATAACATTCAGAAATTCACCACTACCACTTCTGGAGAGGGTGATTTACTTTACTTCCAAACAAGCTAATGTCTGAACTGAGTGAGAGCGACCCCCCCATACAATTTCACATCTCTCTTTCACTTCTATAACCAGTGATACCAGACTTTGCTGAATCAGGGTCTTGTCTTTGCCTCTTCCCTTCTTATGGCTCTAAAACACAAGGCCTATTTTTGATTTCTGAACCTTTTACTTTCTTCACATGTTTTATAACTGATTGTCTTTTCCTTTCCTGGAGAAAAAGAATCCTTTTTAAATTTTACATTTATATTAGTTGTTTAATAGATATGGAATATTTTGAGCATTGAAACCCATGGACAGCTCTTTGGTTGGTGAAAATCACATCTCACCAACAACATCATAGATCAAGTTTCACATTAATACTTAAGAAGTGTTGAACCATGTTGATCTACAGTGACAAAGGATCCAGTCCAGAATCACTAACAGCATCAGTAGCTGTGAAAGAATGTACAATAAGACAATAAAAAGATCTTTTTATTAAGTGGGTATTTTATTTTTCTGTTAAGATGTGCAGGTTAACTTGAACTTCAGTCCCCTCTTCATGGTTAGTTTTCATGCTTGGGTTTTTTTGTTTGTTTGTTTCCTTCAAAAAACCAAGAGAAAGCGTGGAAGATCTATCACTGACTTAAGTGAAAGCAGACATACCATTATGGACAGGCATGATTACAAGCATGAAAGTCCTGAGGTATACAAGTACACAACATCTGAACTGTGACTGTGTTATGACAAAATATTTACCTTCTTTTCCTTCTGAAAAGTTCCTGATAATTTGGCCAAGTAGTCCAAAAGTGCATCTGTAACACCACTGAAGCAAATTTCTTATTCTTCCCCCTACTTATTGCACTCCGATTCTCACTGTGGTGCAGTCTGAGAGGTCATGGACTTGCTGACTTCTCAATGATGGGAAACCAGATGCATGCTCCAGGAGAGCATGCAGTGAGCTCAAGGGGGTGCAGAGTGTTCGGTTCATGGGATCAGACAAGAACTAGCTTGAACTAAAATGGCCAGCATGCATTGGGTTCTCACTATGTACCTCACGCTCTGCAAAGTCATTCTTACTGCAGAATTAGTACTGCTTTTTCAAACCCTTTAAAAAAATTAGGGAGCAGTTACACTCAAAGTTCATTGCAGGAGATAATCATGCAAAAATAGATTTCAAAATCCTGTATTTTGTTAACAATACAACGATCAGCTAATGACAAATGCTATAAGAGTCTCAGGACAAACAGAACCTTTCATAAGGGCAAACTTTTTACTAGCATTGTTTCCATCGTTATAGGAAAAGAGTGAATTGTAGTGTTATGGATAGCTACACATCAACACTATAGAAATGAGGATATTTTAGAGCACTCCTATGACAATTTACTACTTACATGAATATATTTGTTGAATTCTGCAAGCTAAGCAAAAAACCAGTTCTAACAGGAGGCTTCCATGGATTACCTTACAAACGTTAAAACTTTTTCAGATAAAACACCAGTAAATTTGGTATTTAATGTGATCTTTGGAACATTAAAACTTGATAGATACCATCTATTTTAAAATTCCAATGAATAACAAAAAAATATAATACTGTCATCTATTATTACAACTATATGTTAATTGTTGATACCTCAAACTGCTATATAAAAAATACTATTTCACTATGAATTCAAAATGCTGATTTTTTTTTTTAATTAACTGATTCAGAAATGTGAACATCAACAAGTCATACCCTTTTGCATATATATTGAATAAAGAGACAGTACATATGGAAAAATAAAATACAGAATTATGCTAATGTAAAATTAAGTGTTGCAGACTATTTTTACCTAAATATTAACATTTAATTACTGCTATAATTGTGCCAGTTACCCTTGCTTTAAATGCTGGCATCTAATTAGACTTAATACATGGACACAATTTTTTTAAAAATTAAAAATACAGATATTTAAACATTTCTTACAGCTGTAACCAAACTGACCATTATAATATTAATATCATACCTGGAAAATTTGTTTTATGCTTTAGTCTGCATAGTACAGTCTAACCTCACTACACCACTAGTTGCCCGTTGTTTTTTGTCTCTAGAACATGTCATCTCTGCTCAGAAAAAGGAGGAAAAGAGTTTGGATTCAACTTAGAAAACCTTTATTTTCCCCATGGAAAAAAAAAAAAAAAAAGAAATCTGAGCTGATGCATATGAGAATAGGAATAGAATAGTTTAGTTGGAAGGGCCATACAACAGTCATCTAGTTCAACTGCCTGACCACTTCCAGGCTGACGAAAAGTTAAAGCATATTATTAAAGGACATTGTCCAAATGCCTCTTAAACACTGACAGGCTTGGGGCATCGACCACCTCTCTAGGAAGCCTGTTCCAGTGTTTGACCACTCTCTCAGTAAAGAAATGCTTCCTAATGTCCAGCCTGAACCTCCCCTGGTGCAGCTTTGAACCATTATTGACAGATCTGTTTTATCATTGCCCAGACAGCTTTCACATTCCAATGTAGCTTTTGTCCAGAAAAAGTATTTTTATACAATATCATTGATTGCTTCAAGGATAACAGTTATGCAGCCCAAGAGAGAAAATGAAACCCTTTACTTCATCCCAAATAGTGTGCAGGATCTGGACCAAAATCGTTCACTTGACAAGTTATTCTGTAATACCAAATATGGTGTATTAAAATTTGCTATCCCTATAGAATCAAACTAAAACGGTATGAGAGATCTACAAAATTCAGGAACACAGAGACATCCTCATCATTTGTCACATCTTCCAACACAAGCACTAGGAGCCTACTGGTGAAAGGATGAAAGTAGGAGGAACAAGGCTGAAAACACTTAGGAAGATAAGACAGCTTTTCACCCAGCAAGAGACCTGTGTAAATTTTTGCTGAGGGTAGTGTAGATACTGACAGTTCACATGGATTTGACGGAAGACTGGACAAGCATTCAATGATAAGTCATCAAGAGTTTTTAAGTAGAAAAAACACAGCTGGTTCAGGAAACCGCCAAAGCTGGAAGTAGTTGGAGGCAAGCAGAACTTGTGGGGGGATGTATCATTTAAAAGTATCACTTAATCTGTTTTCTGTCTTCCTTACATACCTGCATGTAGCTGCTGCAGGAGGCAGGTTGCTGTGCCACATGGGCCCTTGGTCTGAGCCAGTGCTGCTGTTCCTGAGAGCTACTGGGGAGGAGATGGGTCTCTACAACTACTTGTACTGAGGTATGGATGGCCTCCTGATACCTTTTGTTGCAGTTTTGCACCATGAGGTTAAATTACTCATAAACAGGATTTGATTAAGGTAATTATTAAATTACATGGGCTAGGAGAAAGAGGGTGAGAGTGAGGAAGGCACTCTTGCACACTCAGCCTCTTAGAAGCCCTGTGATTCTTTAACAAGTTCACCATTACTGGTGGTAAGGAGAGGGGAGAGGATAATTTTTAGTGTTTTGAAATATACTACTGGTATTGCCTTATGTTAGCAACCATTTTATATGCATGGTCACCTCAGGACCAACTAGACAAAAATCTCTAGAGCAAAATCCTGATGCAGCTTTTCTTTGTGATATGGTATTCCCAGAATTTCCACATGGACCAGACATACTTGGTGTTTTTGAAGTGCTATAGGAAAGTAAGGAAATTGTATTAAATATATATTATATAGAGAACTTCTGAGTCCCCTCTCTGCGAGAAGGCAGGGAAGAACCAAATAAAAAAAAGAGAAAATCCCACAATTCTTTGCCCTCACCTTTATACCTTTGCTATAGGAGCTTTTATTTTCCCTTGCAACTATTCTCCTACATATGGCAGAAGAACCTATATGTGAGATTAAGTATTAAGAAAAACTCATTTCTTCCTAAACACTTCACTTGATGCAACCTTAGTCCATTAATTAGAATGCTTTTGAAAAGGGAAAAAAAAATGGACTAAATGATTAGTATATTTGACCAAAAGTCCTATATAGTTGTAGTTTACTTTAGACTTAATTTTTCCAGTTAGCAGACTAATCAAAGAAAAAAGTCTTCCAGACATATTCTGACTAGATTTCATATACATACATAGAATACATATGTCATTCCTAAAGAAAATTGAACATAATGGGATTTAAAATGAATTATTATTTCTAACTTTGTCTTCATTTCACTAACAAGAAATAGTTCATTGATACCAAGAGAAAATAGTTACTGTTCAAAGGCTTTTAAGCAAAAGAATCAACCAGTTATATTAGATTAACGTGTTAATCTAAATTGCCATATACACAAATATATTCCCCTGATGTCAAAAGTACCAAAACTAGACACGTTTCTAAATTCTATTCAAAGGCTGTTGGAGGTAGTCTTTCCCAAAACAGTCAAATCTCATTAGACGATAGCTCTTGAAGACAGCAAGATAGATATTTTGCTGCACATTCTATATTAGGATCCCAGGCCTTTATTATTGATGTAGAGGAAAACATACATAAGCCATCTGTGAGGCAACAAGCTATATAATAAGTAGGAACACTATTTAAAAGACTCATAATCAAAAAGATTCAATTACAATATTATTTTTACCAGCTAACATTTTCAAAATGCTTATCTGATGTAAGGATTATATCTCATAGTTAGAGATGAAATATACTAAAGTTCAGTCAACACTTCTTAAGTTATATATTTCCAACTCCCCTTCAAGTGTAATAAGGTATTTTCTAGTCATGTTTAATAATAATTTTTTATAAGAAAAGACACAACAACTTCTTATCTCTATTTGGGTAGTGCAAGTATATTGAATAGACTGAAAAAATACCCTAGTAGCAAAAGTTCTTCTGAGGAATGCTGAAGTTTCAACATATTGATTTAGCTCAGGCATGACAAAGATGCTGAACTTCTGCCCCTGAACAAAATGGAGAAGAGCAAAGGTACAACTGTACACAGCTGGGAAACCTGAAAGCAGGAGTCTCCAGCTTTTCCATGTGACCTTGAACGCATCACATAACTTGTTTTCATGCAAGGCAATACTCTTTAGCTCCTTTACTGAATACAATTGAATCTCTTAAATAGATACACATACCTGTGCCTACAGATCCTGGTTGCATATATAAGCTCCGTCCAGGCTGCTGTTTTTGCTACTGCTAAAATAATTTGTATAGCTCATTTTCAGCCATTCCTTCCTCAGGACTTCCTCAGAATAGGAGCAAACTTTTAAATGCCTTTACACTAAAAGCCTTTGCAACTAATGCTGCCTGCTAGGAAGGCTTTAAATCCTTTCTTCTCTTGAGGCTGGACATCCATATATGCTGAGACTCAGGGGACCTCTTCCTTCCTCTAGGACAGCTGCTGGATGTCACCTTACTGATGAAAATTAACTCCTCCGGGAAAGCCTGAGTTCAATTAAGTTTCAGTGGGAACTGGTATTGTAATTTTTATAGGCACTGTTAAAGGCAAAACTTACAGGTGTTTTTAAAATGCTACCCATAATGGACTCACACAATAAAGTATTTGTTGTGAAACAGATAAATGATATGATTTCAGTGTATATTAAACATTCATGCTTGTTTGTCTTAGGTGCTAATACTTCTGACAATTAATTTAACAGATTTTACACAAGGTTTCAAAACAGCTTACAATATCATCTATTTTTCAGGTTGAAACTTGAAGAGGCCAGACAAGCAGAAGAAGAAGTATTTATTTCATAAGAAGGATAAACCAAGGACTCCATATGGTAATCCTAAAAAGGAGCATGGGCTTCAGACTACCAGGAGTCTTTACCCTCTATGCAAAACTGAGATTAAAGTTAGGGATTAAATCCAGGAGCTACAATAAGAAGCTTACTCAAAAGGTGTGACCAAACTAAATGTAGAGTAGGAACAGGAATTTCCAGGGAGTTATAATTGCCCTCAAGATTCACAGGAGTTATTAGCCTCAGTGTCAGGTCAGGGACAGAGTTTAGTGTGTGAAAAAGGTAGGACTAACAGCAACAGTGGGGTACATAGTGAGGAACCAAAGGAAATAAGTGCTGTAGATTGTCCTCTTCCAGGAGTTACAATTGGGTTGCGCATGGCAGTGGTCTCTGGCAACTATGTCAAGTTCAGGTTAGATTGAAGTTTGGTTTAGGACAAAAAAAATTTGGACAAGGAAGAAGCACAGTAAAACTGGAGCTCATAAGAAACAACAAAGTATATTGAGGTTTGGTGCCA
Source organism: Aptenodytes forsteri (assembly GCF_000699145.1). NCBI lineage: Eukaryota > Metazoa > Chordata > Aves > Sphenisciformes > Spheniscidae > Aptenodytes > Aptenodytes forsteri. The sequence goes on from NW_008795695.1 coordinate 1,424,825, forward strand.
GATACCAGATATGTCTTATACTTAGGCAGGGATCTGCAGTACTTATGTCAAATTAGATTTAAGTACAGGGCTAGAATTTGAGTTCACAGAAAGACAAAATTTATGAGGAGTAGCCAAAGGAACTGAGAGTGGGCAAACGAAATCTTTAATGAATTATACTTAGGCTCAAACCTTTAAATCTTCTGTCAGGCTCGAGTTAAGGTTAGAAGAAATACTGGGTTGCAGTGTGAATAGAATCCCTAAGAGGCACCAAGATAAAATAAAATAAAATAACATAAAGGATTATTAACAAACATCTTCAATGAACTATACATTAAACTTTACAGGTCAGGGTTAGGGTAAAATTTGGAAGAATGAGAAAGAGAAGAGGTAAAATAAAAAGGGTTTTAGAAGGAGTATCCAAAATAAAGTGATGATCAGTTATGAATTTTTCAATGAATGTTATTACAGTTTGGATCCAGCAGGTTCCCTGGTTGCCAAAGTAAATCAAAGGCCAGTGACAACATCTCTGTTGATTCACAAATGACTTTAAGGCATATAGAGTTTTTTGGCCTTTGTGTACAACTGAAGTTAGGGTTAGGATATAGATTAGAAGGCGGCCAAGTAGTAGTATGTTCTAATGGACTGTATATGTAATGGGTTGATGTGAATGTCAACAATAAGTTGTACAGGAGTCTATGTACATAGACCCCCTACTGCATGGAGGTTTCTGGCATCTGGTCTCTGCCACTCCCAGGGAATGAAAGAGCTGTGAAAGGCAGGCTCTCATCTTTCCTGCACAGTAAATGAGAAGAATAACGCTCATTATCTCTGCCTGACAGATTCTTCTCAGCAGCAACTGTTAATATGCCAGGAACCAGGTATATGCAGGAGATCAGGCTGGATCAGCTCCAGAGGACACATGCAGCAATGTCCATATGAGGCAGCGCTCCCTCCCCTAGAGCACACAGTGGTTTATTCTACTGGAAGAAGGATCCAGTGCCAGTGGGTAAAAAATGCTATGAACGTGAATGTGAGGGTTTGTTTCCTCAGCGGAGTCCTAAACCTACATCCTTCAGTATCTGAGGCAATGTCCAATCTCATGATGATGCCATCGTGCACCACCACAAGGCTGTAGTCAGTGGGACAGGCCCATGCTCAGCTGTCTCTGCCCCACCCACGGCAGCCTATCCCATCCACAGGGCATCACCCCAGCAGTGCAACTCCATCCAGAAACCCTCGTCTCCTCTCCCAGAGCACAGAACAGCCTACTCAGCTATTTAGTCTCTGTGAGGGCGGACCAGAGCAGTGGCATCTGAGAATGGCTCTGAACTTGGTTATATCTCTTATTAAAGTATGTTCCAAAACTGGAAAGTACAGTCCCAACGTTATTAGTGCTAAGACCTGGCAACCTGACAGAGTAGTGTAAGGAAGTCCCCAATTCCTCTTTCTTTCTTCTTAGTGTCATTGAGGATATTTTGAAATAAGAAATAGATATCTACACAGTTTTTACAAATCTCTTCTTTTGCTTTTGTGCATAATTTTTACTGGCATAGTCAGCACCTAAACAATGGAAAACAGTAAATAGGTAGAATAGCCTGTTGCATCCAAAACATTATGTTGGAGGGGTTTTATTATTTCTGATTTTACAAATGTGACTGAAAAATTTAAGTTTTGATTTCTGGCCAAAAAAACACAAACAGAAAGTAATAATAAGAATTATGACTTTTTTTCTGTCTTCAAGTTTACCCAAAAGAAGATATGAATTTCATACTACTTACACATTCAGCTTCAAGAAGTCAAGTATGTTCAGAGATAGTCACAGGTTTTGAAGTTTAGCAGTATTTTGTGTAGCTGAGGCTGAATTTCAAGTCTATATTTGAAATTGAAATAAACCAAAATGTAATTTTGATGTGTTATTGAACACATTTTGCAGAATCCAATTTATATTAGCCTGACTGGTGCTGAGAAAATGGGCCTTTCCATAGAAAAAATAAAGGAATAAAACAACCACACACAAGACCCTCTAGAAAAGGATGTGTAGCAAGGATGTGTCTGCTGTGAATCTTGATAGACACAAAGCGTTGATCCTTTTTGTTGCCTACTTTCATGCAGAAAGTTTCTAAACTGCAGAAGTAATGCCTGCTACTTTTGTATGTTAAAATTGTTATATCTGATGAGAGATTAAAAAGGGGTTTAAAGGAGAACAGTGCATAAACTTTCTCTATTAATCTTTCAAAGAGAAGTATATCATAGGAAAGACCCATAACTGAAGTCAAAAGGTCAGTACCTTTGCCAAGTGTAAATGCAAGAAAGTGCTCCTGGCTGCTATTTCAGTTTGGGTATTTTAAATCAGTTGAACACCCAAATTGCTTTTTCTTTTCACTACATTCTCTTTTCTTTCCATTTTTACTACCACTATTACAGCAGCTCCCCCTGGCACCACTCTAGTTTATGTGCAGAGTGGTACTATTATACACCACTCTTCCTAGCACTTTAAAACTGGCCCAAGAATATCTTTCTTTCATGTGAAGTGTGTCACATGAAGCCTTTTTTCTATTAAATTAAAAAATAATATAGCTTGCAAGACAAGTCTAGTTTCAGCTTTGGAACAAATTTGAGTAGATATTGATTCTCTAAAGACAAATAGTTATGTTGAATTATATCAAGAAATCAAAATTTTATTATGCTATTTTAACACAATAAAAAGTCCCCTCTTCCTTTTTACCAGTAAAATAGAAACAACCCCCCCAAACATTTAAAGTTACAAATTGCATTGCAACAACTTTCAGTTTAGCTGTTCTAACTATCAATATTTTATTGCCAATATGTCAAAACTAGGGAGACAAAAGTCTTGTCTTTTT
>NW_008795695.1:1427710-1445419 GCF_000699145.1 Aptenodytes forsteri
GAGTCCTAAACCTACATCCTTCAGTATCTGAGGCAATGTCCAATCTCATGATGATGCCATCGTGCACCACCACAAGGCTGTAGTCAGTGGGACAGGCCCATGCTCAGCTGTCTCTGCCCCACCCACGGCAGCCTATCCCATCCACAGGGCATCACCCCAGCAGTGCAACTCCATGCAGAAACCCTCGTCTCCTCTCCCAGAGCACAGAACAGCCTACTCAGCTATTTAGTCTCTGTGAGGGCGGACCAGAGCAGTGGCATCTGAGAATGGCTCTGAACTTGGTTATATCTCTTATTAAAGTATGTTCCAAAACTGGAAAGTACAGTCCCAACGTTATTAGTGCTAAGACCTGGCAACCTGACAGAGTAGTGTAAGGAAGTCCCCAATTCCTCTTTCTTTCTTCTTAGTGTCATTGAGGATATTTTGAAATCAGAAATAGATATCTACACAGTTTTTACAAATCTCTTCTTTTGCTTTTGTGCATAATTTTTACTGGCATAGTCAGCACCTAAACAATGGAAAACAGTAAATAGGTAGAATAGCCTGTTGCATCCAAAACATTATGTTGGAGGGGTTTTATTATTTCTGATTTTACAAATGTGACTGAAAAATTTAAGTTTTGATTTCTGGCCAAAAAAACACAAACAGAAAGTAATAATAAGAATTATGACTTTTTTTCTGTCTTCAAGTTTACCCAAAAGAAGATATGAATTTCATACTACTTACACATTCAGCTTCAAGAAGTCAAGTATGTTCAGAGATAGTCACAGGTTTTGAAGTTTAGCAGTATTTTGTGTAGCTGAGGCTGAATTTCAAGTCTATATTTGAAATTGAAATAAACGAAAAAAAGTAATTTTGATGTGTTATTGAACACATTTTGCAGAATCCAATTTATATTAGCCTGACTGGTGCTGAGAAAATGGGCCTTTCCATAGAAAAAATAAAGGAATAAAACAACCACACACAAGACCCTCTAGAAAAGGATGTGTAGCAAGGATGTGTCTGCTGTGAATCTTGATAGACACAAAGCGTTGATCCTTTTTGTTGCCTACTTTCATGCAGAAAGTTTCTAAACTGCAGAAGTAATGCCTGCTACTTTTGTATGTTAAAATTGTTATATCTGATGAGAGATTAAAAAGGGGTTTAAAGGAGAACAGTGCATAAACTTTCTCTATTAATCTTTCAAAGAGAAGTATATCATAGGAAAGACCCATAACTGAAGTCAAAAGGTCAGTACCTTTGCCAAGTGTAAATGCAAGAAAGTGCTCCTGGCTGCTATTTCAGTTTGGGTATTTTAAATCAGTTGAACACCCAAATTGCTTTTTCTTTTCACTACATTCTCTTTTCTTTCCATTTTTACTACCACTATTACAGCAGCTCCCCCTGGCACCACTCTAGTTTATGTGCAGAGTGGTACTATTATACACCACTCTTCCTAGCACTTTAAAACTGGCCCAAGAATATCTTTCTTTCATGTGAAGTGTGTCACATGAAGCCTTTTTTCTATTAAATTAAAAAATAATATAGCTTGCAAGACAAGTCTAGTTTCAGCTTTGGAACAAATTTGAGTAGATATTGATTCTCTAAAGACAAATAGTTATGTTGAATTATATCAAGAAATCAAAATTTTATTATGCTATTTTAACACAATAAAAAGTCCCCTCTTCCTTTTTACCAGTAAAATAGAAACAACCCCCCCAAACATTTAAAGTTACAAATTGCATTGCAACAACTTTCAGTTTAGCTGTTCTAACTATCAATATTTTATTGCCAATATGTCAAAACTAGGGAGACAAAAGTCTTGTCTTTTTTTAAAAAAAAAAAAAAATAAAATTAAATTTTCTAGTTTCCTGATTCTTGATATTGCTTTCTACAGTTTGAGAGCTATATATCCTTTTAGCTACATGAAAGTAAGATTACTGGCAAAAGGATTTCTGAACCCTTTCTGGATTGACAGGACAGGTACTTACCATAACTTTTTCCATTACTTCTCTGTGCTTTCTTTTCATCTTATTCAGAATTTGAAGCAACTTGGGATATGATTTCTGCATTCATTGTGTTACATAATTTGTAGTCAGTCAGCAGCTCATGAGGGGCCCTAGGAAAACTGCTGCAATATAAAGTTACTTTCCGTGGTAAATGATGTTGGCATTTGGCTTAGATTACATCTGTAAGTGTTCTCAGGCATTTTTTATTTATTTCTCCGAAATATACACCCACAAAGAAGTTTAAAACTTTTGAACATGTTGGGAGAAGTCATTGACTGAATACACAGCTGTCCCATAGCAATAACTGGTGAAGTAAATCAGTAGAGTGGCAAATAGCTTAGCTTTTGCCCTAGTAACGTATTTAATCTGCATGATGTGGTAGAATTTGGTTACCAACAAAAGCCAGTCCATTTCCCCTTGCAGATACAACCTCTCACTAAGCCTTGTACTTATGTTTCTTCTCTGTACAACAATGGTACAACATCACTTTCCGAAGGATAATTTACCATCAAAAAAAGATACAGGCTAGTGCCCAGAATGGACAGTTCCTCTCTGTTTGCTACTTCTAATAAACTTGACAATACATCTTGCACAGCAAGTTTCATTTTTTTTTTTAATGATGGCAACACAAAATGATCCATTGAATAAAAAACTCCGGCCATTATCTATTTAGATTTAAGTATTGAAGCACCTGTATTGTTAATCATTTTTATGTGACTATTATGTGAACAGAGTCCCATGATAAGAACTTGGCTGAGTAGCTAAACATGGGGATCAAAACAAAATGATAATTGGAAGGTAAGTGTTTAATGGCTGCAAATGTAAAGTTTCTAGGTCTTACTGTGTCTTCATTAAATGACACTATGCAAAAAGAGATGCAGTGTCACAAAAACTTTTTTCAGGTACATTGGTTTCAAGGGACAAAAAAATATAGTGAACAACAGAGAAATATGACAGAAAACAAGAAATACATGTAGTCTCCTAAACAGAATATAATATTAAATTAGATTTTCAAATAAGAAGAAGTAGGGTGAGAAACTAAGAATTGATGGTGTACAGACAATTAAATTACTTGTCTGTTATATACATATAAAAAACTTTTTGAAAGCTGATATCACTGGAGTTTTGTTGCATGGAGAAGAGTGGTAAGAACCAACTCTATAAAGTTAGGACAAGTTCAATTAACTAAACAAGAAACTTCCTTGTGTTCATTGGGAGGTTGATGAACTAGTAAATGACTAGTGACCACATCTGTGTTTAGTTCAGAAAATTTAATTATCTAATAGTTATAGAGACATATGAAAGAAAGAACAATATGAAACATAATTTAGGAGGTTGGAGTGGCTGACTTACAAAGATCAAGAGAACTAAGCACATGTACCTGTTTAAATGATGTCCAAGGAAACATTCAGCAAGAGGTCTAAGATGAAAATATTGAAGGAAGTTATACAGAGGCATAAAATAATTACGAGGAATAATGGGAAAAAAAACCCCAAAACCTCAAAACCTTTAAGAGGAAAATTCAACAAATATCAAAGTTGCCCAACAGTAACAGTTATTAAACCACAGAACAGTTTTTCTCAAGGAACTCACAGAAAAGCCATTCAGTTGCTATTAGAGAAAAAATGTGACAGAGAAAAATCTGGCACTGAAAAAATTAGACTAGCTTCACTAAGGTAATTTTTCATTTTTAGAACTGCTATAGAAGTAATTCTATCTATAATTCTGTTGCACTCAAAACATCCTTTTCAAAAGCAGGAAGAATACAGAAGCTTTAATTAAATGAGACCTGTGTGTGGAGATTCAGTAAACAGATCCAAATAGTTTCACCCTTTACTATACTTTTGCCTTTCCCTCACTTGTGGTTAAGTTCTAGACGGCAAAGCACTGTAAAATTTCACTTCTGAGCTTTTTTATTGTTTTACTGGAAGGGGATATTCTTTTACTTTTCTCTGAAGCATTATATGTTACAGCAGCTAGAAATCAAATGCTTTTGTGCAGTAGTGCCGCTGAAGTCTTTCAGTTATTTGTTTAGTGGGCTTTGCTCACCTCCTGGAGATAAATGAATTTGCCAGTAGGGCAGGGCCAGGAGGGAATTTTCTTTCCATTGAGGGTGGATGCAATTGCTCTTTTGTTCTGCTTCTTTGTTTTGGTTCTTTGTCTTATTTGGACCCCATTCTTTAAAGTGTACATTTCCTAGACAACACATCGGAATTTAAGTTTCCTTTTGGGTCCCAGCAAAGAATGGCTCTTCCCTGATCCTTCCTGCTCTCAGCTAGTGGCACGCTGAAGTTGTGTTGTTTTGTTGTGTGTTTTTTTTTTTTTTTAAATCTTCAACCATACATCTTAAGTTTGTTCTAGGATGCTGAGTGGTTTTCTGCAGCGCACAGAGGACAGCACAGGGGACTTTTCTGAGCTCATGCTTCAGCTTCCTTCAGGTCTTCTGGGAAAAGCAGAGGACCAGAGCCATGATTCTCTCCTGTTTTCTGTTCCTGTCTCCTTAAAATAGAGCAAATGAATTGCAGCAGCAGTGTAACTGGCTGTGTTTAGCAAAGTTTCCCAAGCAGATTGTTCTGGATTTCTGCTTATTCTGACAGCGCATTTCTCCCAGAAGAATGAAATGCCTGAGAAGTGAAAAGTTATGTACACAAGGGAACTTATATATATATGCATAGCATCCTGGATTCTTTGAGAGTTCAGCATACTTGGACTTGGCATTAATTTGGTGTATAGCTCTTGTATTGATGAAACATTTGCATCTTAATTCTGACTGGGGTAAGCATGCAGATGTATTTCCTAACATGCTATTTCTTTTCCCATGGCAATGCCCAGAAACAGAAGATCTGGATCTAGAACTGCAAGGTTTAAAAGACTAAAGAAGCATATCTAGTCATTTGGCAGAATGCAGAAATTAATCACGTCAAAACAGGGTCCCACATTAAGGAACAGTCTAAACAAGAGAATTGTACTGTAGTGTGTATACCATCCCCATGTTCACAGCAGTACACTCTCTACATATATGGCTTCCCCTATGCTACAGCTATACCATTAATTTTTCAGCAGATTTAATCTAACAAGAAAAAAGTAAAAAGTTGTAAATCATAAGACAACACTAACAAACTAGTATTAATGTTCATGTTACCAAGTTTGATAATGTAAACACTTCTGCTTTAGAAAGGGTTAACAGACATCATAGCTTTTTAAGAGGATTCCAGTTCTGTTCCCATCTTGCATTTCTGAATCACAGTCACTTTCGTTATCAAAGAGGGTTAACTGAAAACACTGAGGATTAGAGATTATTTTCCATGTCTGCTAAACTGTATTTGGCAGAAAGTATTGGCTTAACATGAACCAGAAGCTCTCCAACCATCTTTCAAACTGATCACAACAGACAAAGAAAATAACATTTTTCTTTTAATAGAGTCATGTTATATTTCAAAGTTAGCGGGGCTCTTAGAATTCGTATGGACAGGCTTGGAAATATCTGTTACATAGAGCTTGATGTAAAACCCACTGAAGTTGCTGGACACTTTCCACCAGTTTGAGTTTATTTAAAATGTCCATTTAAATTCGTATTTACAGGTCACCAAGGGAATGAAATTTACTCTCAGTTTCTCAAAGAACAGCTTGGAACTTGCAATATTTTTTTTATCTTTTCTCTATACCCTAGTTTGCTTTGCCTGTTGTTCTACCTACACATGACTAAAAGGATCTTTCAATAAGATGCAGCCTTCACTAGGGGAAAGCAACCTACTGTTAAGGATGCTGTAAGACTGCTCAAAAATAGTCTCAAACTGAAATGTTTGGGTCTTATTCATATTAATGAAAATGGAAATATCCTGAAAAGTAGGTGCTTACTAAAACAGCACAAGCTCTTAAAATATACTTGCATAAACAACTCACGTAAAAAAAAACAAAGGACAAAACATTAAGTAAAGACCACTGTGATAAAAGTTTAGGACCAAGAATCAGAGCAAGGAGTACTGTTTTTTGCTGGTTTATTTTTCCTCTAAGAGTTATTAGTTTTAATCCTGATTAATTTACATCCTTGACTAACAAATTTTTAACACTGGAAATATGCAAAATTTAGCATTCAAACTATGTGTGGGAGATCTCCAAGTACAACGTTGGAATCTGCTACATTAGTCAGAAACATAACATCTTGAATGAAGGAAGGGAGGTCTTACATCCCAGATGGGTTGAAGAATCTAGTGTCTAATCAATTAATTTTATTATTAATATATCTGTAATAAGCTAGAATCAAGACAAAAGCAACAAACTTTTCTAGGGTCATGGAAACTGCTGGTGCTCATTTGTGAATAGTTTAGTTTTACCACTTCATGAATGTACCACTGGAGAGACGATTTCACTTCACATTTGATTTATTTTTTCATGTACCACAGCTCCTTCCTCCACTCATACTTCAGGTTACATTTTTCATGTAATTATAGGAAAATAACTTGATGTACCATTCTTTGCCATATCTCACTGAGCTGTGCACATTAAAAACCTCTGCAGCTTAGCGGAGAGCAAAAATGAAAATAACAGAATAAGTCACATAACTAAGGTCTTTGCTCATACATTGAAATAAAATGTATTTGAGTTATATGTAATTCTTGAGCATATGTCATTAGTTTATTTGGCTGCAGATCTCCTTTGTGCATTGCTGTTTTTCATAAAGAACATTTTGTCATTTTATATATTTATTCTTTGACAGAGGAAGAGTTCTTTGTTTTTGAAAATTCTTATGAACATATATTTTCTCCTCCTCACATCTGTTATGGAAAGAAACAAAATAAAAACTCAGCTTTTTGGATTAGTTTACCATAAAAAAAAAGTGTGACGCATAGAAAAAAAATCCCATCAGTAAAATACAAATAAGACATTATGAAATGCTGTGAATGACCTTTATGATGTTATGTTTAATGACACTTAGGTTACCAGAGTCTCTATTTCAGCAAAGCACTTGGGATCAGTGTTAGGCTATGCTGGGAACTGGGATTTGTGGAAGGCTAGGTGTGTATAAAGGTGGGAAGGGCTGAGGCACAAGCTTGGGAAAGGAAGTCACGCAAGGAGAGGAAGGAGGCTCATCTCCTTTCATGCATGCATGTGCAAGTATTTGTACACAAGGCTTGTCTTGGAGCGAAGCACTGCTGCCTTATTACCCATGGGCTCACCCTAGTTGGTGCTGGTGCCCAAACGAACACAGCATCTCTTGACTGTAGCTGAAATGGGTACTGGATATTGAAGGCAAGGTCTTACAGATGTACAAGGAGGAGCAGAAGGTGCTTTGTTCTGTCTTCAGCTCTGCTGCACACCAAGCCCATGTACTGAAACTCCAGGATGTATGCTTGCCATTTTAGAAGTGCACTTTAGCCTACGGAGGATTTGTGTGCAATTTTCACAGGGGCAGTGACGTGTGACCTTCTTACTCCTTGTTCCTAGGGCTCATGTAGAAAAAAAATGATCTGACAGTGTTTCTTTTTCCCTGCTCATCATTGTCAAAGGGTAGATGTGTATCACATTTGTGATGCATCACTTAGACGTGTGATAAAATGCCACATTATTTCTTTCTTCTAGCAATCCTTTTTTGTAACTGACCCTTATTGCACTCTGCTTAAATAGAACAGAGCAAAATGACTGTCATTGAGCAGAAACATTATTTTATCTTAGATTTTGCTTCTGATTTGATGTACAGTAACAAACTCAAAACAGTTAATAGAAATCAGTGTTCAAGGACCAGCTCAATCAAAATATTTGAAGAAAAACTTCACTATCCTGTTGGCTTTTGATATTTTCTTTTATAGATCTTTATCCATCCTTTTTCCTATATTTATATCTTACCTGGTAATACACTAGCTTAGTTAAGTACTTTTGCTTTGATTTTAATTCCATCATTATGAGGAATAACCTTTTCTTTTAACTTTAGCTCTTTCACATCTGAAAGAAAGATGACACATCAGTAATACACATACCTGAATTATGATATTTTTATTCTGTAGAGATATGAAAAGAGATTTTTAACATTGTTTTTGCTGTTCAGATACTTGAGCCAAAATTTCAGAGGTAACTAGCCACTTTGGAAGCCACAGAGGCTTTGAAGAATTAGGCCATTTTAAATTGCTTTACACAGCAAACCTTGAAAGATGTCAAATTCTTTACACTTACAGAAAGAGGAATACATCCTGGATTTTAAAAAAGGTGGTTAGTGATACAGTATTTCTCTCTATGATTCACAGCTGTGAAGACATGTGTCCACTGCACAGACATAGTAATCTTGTAGTCCAAGTCAAGAAAAAAGATCTTGCGTTTCAATCTCCAGGTCAGCTCAGAGGCGTGAAACAATTGCTCTAGTCTGACATAAGTCAAACCAATACACGCATGGGATTTTTACTGGGCTGAGGACTGTAAGTTTTCTATTAGCGCTGTCCAGTGCAACAAGCACATTCCAGGTATTGGCAGCCATGTCTGCAGCAGCCTTCACCTGTGCCCTTCACCTGCCTGTGGCTGTGTCCAGTTCTGAGACTCGGAGGGGTCTCTCTGCATGGTGTGCTGGGGGGGGTTTGAGTTGAGCACCTCATCCTCTCTTGATTGCTCTCCCTTTCCTTCCATTACTGCAGGCTTTGCAAGCGAGGCTCAGAATCACCTCGGCCACTATGTCTCGCTTGCAATGAAGAAAGCCCCAGCTACCTTCAAAACTTGGACCAGTATATTTTGATTCCATAAAGATACTGCTTTTCTTCTTCAGCCTTTTTTCTTTGATTTCTACTGGATTATCAATTTTTTACTGGATTATCCATTTTCCTCAGCCTTGTCCCTGAACCCCAACACAGTATTATTTTATTAAAGATTTTCTTTTTGCAATTATTTTCAATTCTTAAGCCTACCTTGAAAAAAGCATATCTCCTTTCTAAACACTTTCCCTTCTATTCCTTTTTTCATTTGTGTGTACATTTCTGAGTTTATTCATTTTCTCATATCCTCTTGTGCTGCTGACCAAAGAGCACAGTTTTCAGCAAGTTAGATTGTTGAGTTATTATGACTGTTTTCTGGCAAGCAGTGCATCAGGTCACACAAAAATAACGAGACTTTTTCATTTACACAACAGCGTGCCAAGAAGTGTGTAGGCATTATCAAAAGATAAATTGAAGTATAACTTAAGATGAAAAGAAAAGAAGCAGCACAAAACCTAATTAATTTCCAAAATAGTTGAGGAATTAAAATATTTGAAAAACAACAATAATGAAGAACAATAATTTTAATTGCTAGAAAACTTTAATAAGAACTTGGTTATTTGGTCTACTACTGTCATAAAATTATCTATTAAAATTGCTTATTTAAGTGAAAAAAATCAAAATAATTTTTGTTCATGTCCATTTGTTAAACCAGTTGTTCTGTCCAAATCAATTTCAGGTTGTGTTTTTAAACTTATGATGTTCTTTACACACATAAGTGATGATATTCTTTCTTCTGCTTCTCTCCTGGTATATTTATTTTTCAGGAGAAGATTCTCATTTGATTTTCATATATCTATATATTTCAGTCTGTAGTTAAGGTTGTTTTTTTTTCTGTGTGATTTTTTTTTTAAAGCTTCATTTGAAAATTCACTGCTGTTCCCAGCTCTGATTAGTTCTGTTAACCATTTTGTCCTTTCCTCACTGATCTTTTCTATTCTATTTCTAAACCATTTCTTAGCACCTCCTCTGTAATCCCCGTTTGCTCTTTCCCATTTTTCCTGTCTGCTACATCCTCAGTTCACTGGAGAATTTTTACAGTTCCCCTGAATCATAACTCTCAAGAACAGATGGGTAGGGACAAACCATCAAATAATGAAACTAGACTTGTTTAGACTGATTACTTTGTACTCTTTATGATCTTAATTTTTTAAAATGGAGAATTCCCTCAATGTCTTATTCTGAAAAAAAAACTCAATATAAAAGGTCATCCTGAACTGATTGTATGATGAAGAGTCCTGGAACATGTGGGCTAAGAAAAATATCTAGCTGATTTCCATCTTCAGTAACTTCAGTCTTAAAAAGAGAATATAAAAATATTTATTGTTACATTCTTAAAGTTTCAGAGCTACCCTCTTTCAGTCACCAAAGCTTCCATATAAATTTAAAAAAAAATCTGAGAAATTAGAATATTAAATATAGGTTGCCATGAAATATTACTAAAACAAGTAATTTTCTGACCTAGTATTAAAATAATGTAACAAAAGGTAAATTAAAGAAAACAGACCACACTTTCTGTCTAGCCATTCTGTTGTATAGCTCTGGTTATGCTATTCTAGTGAAACTCAAGCTGTAATCAATCATGGCATCTCGCAAAGACAGTTTCAAATGAACATGTTTATTGGGATGGACAAGTACATCACTAAGAGTGTTATTTACTTCAGGCGCTGACATACAGTACCAGCTGTTGGATTTAAACACTGACTTAGTCATTGCACCTGAAAACTATGGGAATTTTTCAAATCATACACCAATATGAGCAAAAATATGGCCATCATAGCATAACATGAGTAATACAGATTTTTTTTTTCCCAACAGCACAGAAACCATGAAGTTTGATAGAAAAAAGAACCATCAAAAATTCCACTCTAATCTCTAATAATAATAATAAAAAAATACCATGTTTAGATTAAGTGTTAATATAGTGATTATAGTTTTTAAGGAAGTTTAAAGAAAATTTTTCCTTGTAAAATCAGTGGCTGAAATTTAGTCTTGCTGAATTCCATAGCTTTCTTCAGGTATATACCCAAACCACCTCTAGCCACCATTTTTCACAAGTAAGTATGTTTGCCAGCAGGCCAAATGCAAATGCGAGATGGGTTTTCTTGTGTAAGTAGTCTAGAATGGAAGGACACCCAGCACTGCTGCGAGCTCTTGCTCTACCACCAAACATGGGGACCTAGCTCATGCAGAGATCTGGGGAATCAACCTTAAAGGAAGGGAGTTTGTGTTGCCAGTAGGATAAAAAAACAACCCTGACTCCCCCAACCCATAATAAACCAACAACCCAACAAAAAACTGCAAAACAAAAACCCAAACCAAAACACATGCAGGTGATAGGCACATGGTATGAAATGTACTTTGAGGTGGAATACTTGAGGAAGATGGTATACCTGTTCAGTTTGCAGTGGCTCCAATGTCTAGAATTGTGAGGATTTCATCAAATAGGGATATCTAGCATGGAAATTAATAGCTGCTTCAAAAGGGTATTAGTGGCCTTATGGGAGGAAAGGAAGGAAAGGAGGTGACAGCTACCTCATACTTAAGAGAACTGTTTGGTAGCTTCATCCAAGTCTCTCGTCCTTCAAGGTTAAGGACTGCTGTGTGGTGCTGAGACCAAAAGAAAAACAATGACCAGAACAACCAGATGAGAGAGACTATGTGTCTCAGTACTGAGAGGATTTTTGCAGTTACTCCAACTTCAAAAAATGAAGAATGAGATAGTTAAATGTCCCCTTCTGAGGGAGTGAATCCTGTCTGACAACCCATCCATGAAATATGAAGCCTAAGTGGAACCAAGTCAAAGATATTAAAGATATATTACCAATACTAATACTGCCTTTTAGCCATGCTTTATTCAATCTTCAGTATAAACTACTTTACTACTTACTCTGGACAGTCATGTATCTTCCTCATAAGAAGACTGACGTGATGACAGTCCTCTACTAGTGTAAGTCAAGGAGATGAGTATAGGGCTGGTATTATTAGTCCTTCAGCTTGAGTATACAAGCTTTGGCAGTGACTTACAAATTCTGCAAGATTAATATGTAACTCCATAAATGGTTGATATGAAAACCAAAGTTAAAACTTCCCTGTCTTTTCATAGATGACATTCCATGAAGCAACGTCACTGGCAAGACATGACGTTCCAACAAAAAAACCCAACCCCAAAACCAAAAAACCTATAGTCTCGTTCTATTGTGGTGGGTTAACCTTGTTTGGCTGCCAGGTGCCAACCAAGATGCTCTCTCACTTCCCTCCTCAGCAGGACAGGGTGAGAAAATATGATGAAAAGCTCATGGGCTGAGATAAGGACAGGGTGATCAGTCACCGATTACGACAATTACCGTCACGGGCAAAATAGGTTTGACTTGGGGGAATTAATTTAATTTATTGACAATTAATAAAAGAGTAGGATAGTAAGAAATGAAAACAAAAGTAAAAGCACCTTCCCCCCACCCCTCTCTTCTTCCCAGGCTCAACTTCATTTCCAACTTTTCTACCTCATTCACCGCCAAGTGGTGCAGGGGGGATGGGGAATGGGAGTTGCAGCCAGTCCATAACACTTCCCCTGCTCCAGCTTGGGGTCGCTCCCACAGGATACAGTTCTTCATGATCTTCTCCAACATGGGTCCTTCCCATGGGCTGCAGTTCAAGAACTGCTCCAGCATGGGTCCTTTCCACAGAGTACAGTCCTTCAGGAACAGACCGCTCCAGCATGGGTCCCCCATGGGACCCTCTGCCACAAAATCTGATCCTGCATGGGCCCCTCTCTACAGGCCACTGTTCCTGCCAGGAGCCTGCTACAGTGTGGGCTCTCCATGGGCTGCAGCTGCCTTCAGGACATATCTACCTGCTCTTGTGTAGGGTGCTCCACAGTCTACAGTGTGGATATCTACTCCACCGTGGTCCTCCATGGGCTGCAGGGGGACAACCTGCGTCACCATGATCTTCACCACGGGCTGCAGGGGAGTCTCTGCTCCAGTGCCTGGAGGACCTCCTCCCCCTCCTTCTCTCAACTTGGTGTCTGTATAGTTGTTTATTTCACATTTTATCACTCCTCTCTCAGCTGCTGCATTTTTTACCCTTTCTTAAATATGTTATCACAGAGGTGGCACTAGTGTCACTGATTGGCTCAGCTTTGGCCAGTGGTGGGTCTGAAAGTGGCTGTGTCGGACATGGGGCAGCTCCTGATGTCTTCTCACAGAAGTCACCTCTGCAGCTCCCTGCTACCAAAACCTTGCCATGTAAACCAAACACATCTATCCTGCATTTAGTGAAGAGGGATTTAACAGATTTGGCAGAAATCCACTAGAAAGTAAATATTATTTATCTTATGAAATGGTGAAAATATAAAGAGAGTGGGAAGAATACTAGAGGGTAAAATTACCATAGAGACTGGAAAACCAAGACCTTAAAGAGAAGCTTTTTAGGTGAGAAACAGAAGCATGCAAAGGACTGCAATTACTAAAAACAGAGACTTCAGTTAACCCAGTATCAAGCAATACAAATTCTTGAAATGTACTGGGGTGCCATTTATCTTCCAATTTATCTTCCACATTTAAAATCTCATGTAGTGCTTTATGGTACTCAAGATCAAATGTAGAATAATAGCTCACTGATAACTTATTTGGTTTCTAAAATAACACCGGTGAAAATAATTTGTATGGAAGCAGTTGTACAACTATAGTCTTTATTATTCTAGGGCAAAGGACAGACCGTGGCAGCAGAGTAAGGACAGTAACTTTCACAAAAGCAGACCATAATCTGAAGGGGGTGGGGGGGAGCAATCTCTAAGTGTGTTTTATATATCTGAAAGTATATTTTATATCTGTTAAGTTGTTCTACAGGAGAACTGGCAGATCCTGAAAGTGACAGTATTAAAAGGACAGCAATCAGACTACTCTAATTCAAAAGAAAGACAGTTAATTCAATAAACTACCAATCTAATCAGCAATGCATCAATGTTAAGGGAAAAAAATGGGGAAAAATTGCAAACTGACAAAAATACTGTTGTCAAAAGGTAAGTACGAAGGAATGGCAGAAAAATGAAGACGTGAAAATAATCAGAAAAGCTAGCTATAAAATAAGATACAGAAAGAAGAGTTTTTATAAACACAATAGAAAATGAAATAAAAAAGATACAAAAGTCTCTTATTCAACAGGAAAGCAGAACAAAAAAGAGATTATGCACAACAGAGTAAATTTAATATCTTCTTTGATTTTTTCATTAAAAAAAGAAAGAAAGAAAAAGGTAGTTTTGACCAGATACTTCACACAGTGAGTTTTATCACAAGGATAAGTATGTCAGGGAGAATTTGACAGAGCAGGTTAAAGAATATTTAGATAAATGAATTGAATTTAAGTCATAATAGCCTGATAAACTTATTTTTAAATGTTTAAAAAAAAAATCTAACCAAAGAGATTTATAAAACATTAGTGGTTTTCTTCAAGAGATTATAGAAAACAGGTGGTTTGAAAAAGGAGAAGAATGTGAAATTCTGTATCAACTATTAAGAAGTGAGAGGTGGAGCAGTGGGAAGGACTGTAAAAGAACTACAGATCATGGCACCTACCTTGAGGAACTAGGACAGAAAGAATTATTGATCTATTTATATTGAGAGAGAATAAAATGAAAAAGACAGACAGTATAGTTTTGTCAAAGTTCAGATAGTGCCAAAGCAGTCTTATTTTCTCCAAGATGGAGCCTGTACCAGGTTACAGCAGAATATGTAACTGACTTCAATAAGGCTTTTCCTATTGCCCTATGGGACATTCTCAAAAGCAAACTAAAGAACCACAATTTAGATTAAAAAAAAGTGAGTACTCACCGCTTTATAAACTACACTCCAAGTAGTTATCGGTGTTTCCTTCATAGTGAGAGGGTATTTCATCAATACAGCAGCTAGAATAAAAGCAGAACATGGTAATAGGTGTCAATGATGGTAAAATGTAATGTCTTTGGGAAAGAGCTCATGGTGGAATAGCAAAAAGGCTCTGTGGGAAAAAGCGAGCCTGAACGGTCAAAGGGAAAGTCATATGGAAAGACAGACTAGAAAAGAAGAAAGGAAAAATTACTTTAGATACTCTAGATGCACACTCTCTACACAGGTAATGGAAGAGGTCATAGACACAGCGTGCTTTGAACTTGACTAAATATGTCAGTTTGATACCTTATCCAATAAATTGTGAAGACTGTGGCTTTCAGATGTTTACTCTCTGTATATCTAATTGCTTAAATTTGGTGAGGGAACACTGCACCACAAGCTTCATATGTAGCCTGTTAACAGTGCTGCTGCTAATATTACATATTCTGTTCTTCATCTCTGCAATCAATTTCTTACATCTCTCTCAGTTTCATCTAGAAGTGGACTGCTTAAAAGTAAAGTGATATATAGTGTTTCACAGCAACTATTGCATCACTTCCAGTGACCTTCAAATTACATTTAACATTTGTCTTGAACAAATCTATAAGGCTGCTCAGTGTTGTGGACAGAAAGATTCATCTAGTACTGTTAACCTGATCAGTAGTGAAATAAAAAGTCAACTGAGCTTACAACCCCAGGGGAAAGTTAAAAATCACATTAGTTGGTTTAACAAAATGATAGCAGACAGAGAATCTGTATCCAAGGTTATAAATGATAGTAGATTAGTAAGCCCTATATTATATACAGTCATAGACTACTCGCACTGTATTAGTTTAAGGACAATCTCACTTTTGTTTTCTTTTACTTCAAGAGTTCCTTTGCTTTTTCCCCCAGAAAGAAAACAAACAAATGAGGCTGCAAGGGTCAAAAGCAAATTATTATGGATTTCAGAAAAAGAGAAGTTGTCATGTAATAGGGAGATTCATTCTATGAGCTTTAATTATCTAAGACTATGTGTCCTTTAGTAAGTTGTTTGGTGCAACAGAAGTAGATCAGCAGACTGAAACAGATGGTGCTAAAGCTCCTGAGCTTGCTTTCCATTCTTCCTTATGCCCTTTTCAGAAAAAAATGGTGCCTGCTATTTAACCTTCCTTTTTAATCCACGTTTAGGTAACATCCACTGTATAACATCACCCCAGTGGTGATGTGGTGAACTCAGTCCAGTGGTTAAGCAGCTTTTCTGGAAAAACACCATAGTGAGCTGACATGCAGCTTCCTGCACCTCCTTTTCTCTAAGGTACAAGGAGACATGCAGACTGACTTCTCTGGGAGTCTTTGCACGGGGACTGCTTTACCCATGGTCACCCACAGATGTTCTGAGCACAAGAGATGCACATTATTCCTTTAGGACACAAGGGCTACTTTGTCCTCTATGCTTTTTTTGACCTCCCCTAAATATTAGTATGTGGCTTTCACTGATGCCTCCATTAATCATCAGAAAACCTCATAGGCCTAAACTTGAGCAGGCTGCTGGAGAGAGTATAGTGGACAAGTGCTGCAGTGTCGAGTTTGGAAGAAACATTGAAAGGAGGATGCTGGCAAGGCAAGGTGTCATCTACTGCTTCAATAGATAGCAGGAGATAAATAGGAAAAGAGACTGTGTAAGTGGTTGCTGTTGCTTAGTGGAGGCAGCCTTCTTAAGGGCTAGGAAAGTAGTAGGAAGAACTGGCTGCTTAGTTCCTAGTGACAAGGGGTTTACTTTATGTGTAAGAAACCCTTCTCTTCTCCTTCAAATGATATGTTAGCTTCTGTCACATCCCTCCACCTTACCTCCTTTACAGCTTTCCAGTGCAATTAGCAAATAGTCCTGTGCCAAGGTATTTGAAGCCATTGAGAGAATGACAACACCCATCCATGAGCCACCAGTCCCCAAAGACTGTACTCCTGTCCTAGACAGTCCTCGCAGCTAGACGTCTTCAGTCTCAGAAGCTACCTCTGTCCTCCTCCTGGAGAAACCTGGAGGTCAGTGTGGGCCTATTCCCACAGAGAGCAATGGAAACTGATCTTTGCAGCCTGCCTCCCTTGCACAGGCTGAAGGGAGACTGACCACAGCCTTCAGGACTAGCATGGGCCATGCAGACCCCACAGCACAGGGTTCCCGCCCCATCTCTTTGCTACCACACCTCAGGGAACACACATACCAACAAGACAGGCAGATGATGAAAGTCCAAATGAGAGGAACACCTGCAGCTAAAGAGGAAGGGGTTCAAACAGCAAAAGCTTGTTTCCTAAGAAGGCCAATCTGGCCCATTACTTGCATAGAAATAAACAGTAGCTGTTAGAAAAAGGATCTAAATGTGACCTAGACTTTCACAAATTCATACGGTCTGAATTACAGAAATTCTAGCAAGATAATATGGCCCATCAGAGACTAACATAAAGTAACCAGCACGTTACACCCAAAATCTTGTTACAGGCAAAAGGGAACAAACCATTTTTAGGACTAAGGATTTTTTGTTAACCCAATTAGTATTTTCACACTCCCGTAGTCCAAATAACCTAATAAAGAAAAGCCTCAATAATCCAATTTAAATTGTTATATAAAAACTTTCTAGTATCTATCCCTTTTCTCTGATGTTACAACTGTCCTTCTACCCTGATTTGAGCCCATCTGCATAACACAAGTAGGCAGAATAAGACACTTAGATGTGTCTGTAGGAAGAACCTTGTCATGGTTTAACCTCAGCCGGCAACTGAGCACCACACAGCCGCTCACTCACTCCCCCTGGCCCTGATGGGATGGGGGAGAGAATTGGAAGAGTAAAAGTGAGAAAACTTGTGCATTGAGATAAGAACAGTTTAATAATTGAAATAAAATAAAATAGTAATAATAATAACAATAACAATAACAGAATATACAAAGCAAGTGATGCACAATGCAATTGCTCACCACCTGCTGACCCATGCCCAGCCAGTTCCCGAGCAGTCCGCCCCCACCCCACCCTGGACAGCTTTCCCCCAGTTTATACACCGAGCATGTTGTCACATGGTATGGAATACCCCTTTGGCCAGTTTGGGTCAGCTGTCCTGGCTGTGCCCCCTCCCAGCTTCTCGTGCACC
>NW_008795695.1:1445453-1455748 GCF_000699145.1 Aptenodytes forsteri
CTACTCTACCCCAGCCGAAACCAGGACAAACCTAAATGACTGATTTGTATTGGTTGTTGGCCTTGACAGAATATTTCATAGCAGCCCATATGTTTTGACTATTGATGATGCAGTGCTTGCACAGTGTTGAGGCTTTCTCTTTTTCCTACTCTACTCCCCACAGCAAATCAACTGGGGGTGGGCAAGAAGCTGCAAGGGGACACAGCTGGGACAGCTGACCCCAACTGACCAAAGGGATATTCTATACCATATGACATCATGCCCATCACAACCATTTAGTGTCCTAAGTAAATAATTAATTAATAATTAAACAATATCTGGAGTAGAAGACCATACCCTGTTTTGGAAATGTGTTGAAGTTAGAGGACTTCAAACAGTTTTGTAAAGTTTTGAAGAGCTTTTCAAGTGGGAGGTTAAAGCAGCAGTCAGATGATCCAAAGTTTTCTCCAAAGACTGTGAAGAAACTTGCTGCAGATGGTGCCACATTTTTTTCTGAAAAAGAGGATGGAGAGCAATTGACTCTCTTCCACCATAGTCCAACAAATAGGAGAGATGTCAGTTGGTATTACTTATATGCAAGCAGATAATTACTGTCAGTGTGAACCAGGACCACTTTTCCCATACAAAACAGAGAAGATACCATAGTATAGCTAAAGCTGCTCAGATCAGTGCAAATCAGTCTGAAAGGAAGAGGTATGACTCATAGCATGGATTTTTCATACCTGTAAGATGGTATGAAGATGGTTTTCTTTGAGATCCTTCTCTCTGTCCTCTAGCCTGGTGGAATGGTGTGCCTTTGGGAAGTAAAAGAGATTTTTCTCTAGGTATTTACCTATGAAGCCTTCTTCATCTCATTAATCTATAATGCTTTTAGGGAGGACTTTTGAGTTTATTTAGAACAATTTGCTAGCCTTCAAGTGTTAGATAACCACAAGCAAACTGGATCTAAAAAGCCTGACTAGTAACTTGAAGTTTTCCATCCTGATTATCATGACTAATTCAAGGCATTATTAGCAGTTTCAACAATACTAAGATATTATTAAAACTCTGAGTGGCCGTTATAACACTATTTCATTTTTTTATGTAGAAAACAGTTTAAGTACAAGTGATAGAAGTGTTTTAGCATCACGCACAGTGACTGTATGGAATCTAAATGTGACATTCTTAGAGGAGAGCAGAAATTGTGCTGTCCTGGTACATAACTACCAGTGTGCACAATATGAATTTGCAAATAATCAAAGGAAAAATCAAATAAAGAGTCACTATTAGTAGCTGCTAAACTGGAAAGGATGCTATTAAACCAGATAATCTAATTAAACAAAAAAAGATGCAATAAAGATTCAGTAACAATCCTGATGACACTACCTACATTTTTCCTAAATTTTCTTAGTCATAAATTATGTTGACTGGTTCCACAGTCATTATGAAAGGCAAACTGTCTTTCTGGAAACCCTTTGATAATGGTTTATTATATATATATATCTGAATTAGTCAAATTTTTTTAGGTACAGGAAAGAAAGCAGATGTTTTGCCTTGCTTTCTCTGCAGAAAATGTTCCTCACAAACAAAAATATTTGTCACAATTGTATTTTCTCTTATACAACTGTGGAATGGAAAAAAATACTTTAAACTCCTAAGGCATTTTTTCCTCAGCATTTGGATGAATAAGGCAAGCAGTACAGGAATCTGCCCTTGGATGTGAACACTTCACTAAAAGCATGCCATTAAAGCTAGGACTATAACTTTTGGAGCTGCTTCAGAGCTTTATTGACTTCATTAGCTAAGGGAGATGATCAAGCATTGTAATAAGAAGTTTCTGCTCACTGAACTGGTAAAAAGATTCTGGATAGTATCATGCAACAGCAAACATTTTCTGGAAAAGAAACTGATCCTTAGTTGCCAGCACAGAATACTTTTTCCTTCCTTTCTATGTGTGTTTAACTGCATAGCTGAGTTGAAATCTGTAAAGTTTTTGGCTCTTGGCCTTATATTGAACATTGCACAGCACAGCTAGCAGTGAAAGTCGGATTTACTTAGGAGTGCTTTTTGTTCTAGTCTAAATGATTGGCTCCATTCTATGTTTTGAGTATAGTTTTGGTACTTATGGGAAGAAAACCTCCTTTCCTACACTCTTTTTCACAAATATGTAGATTAGTCAAGCTGTTGCTTTTCTGATTGGTCAAAACAAAGCTGAATATTGTGTATATGCTCCCCCCTTTGGCTGTGAAGCAAGATATTGTAATCCTTTACTGTAAACTTTCTCATCACAAAGCAGTTATTTCAGAAACTCTGCAAAAGTATTTCAGCAGTGATTTAGTGATTTTAATGAGTTATCAGTGATATGCCCAACAAATGACTCTTCAGCAGAATTTAATCAACCACTCCTTTAATATCAGTTCTACCTAGTTAAAAATAAGCTTTGGACAAGTATAGCCACTTCTTTATGAGCTCACCATCAGATCAGTTACCTGAAGAAATATACATTTGTCATTATGATCCTAGATATCTATGAACTTTATGCTATATGTATATGTCGCAAAAACATATACTTAAAATTTGATCACCAAAAAAATGTATTTAAAAAAGCCCAAGTGAGAGTTCCTTGGTCATCAGTGCTTACAACTTCAGTCACTTAGGGTGACATAGGGTCCTAAATATGCTCTAGACAATGTAATTTCAGTTTTGGTTTAAAAACAACACTGTATTTCATACCATATTTTCACATTTAGTTTTATTGCTGGATATTAATTCCTGATATGGCTTTTCAAATTTTGTTTAATTTACATATTTGAATGTCCCACTATGATTTCATATAACTTTTTTTGAAAATGATGTATTTGAAAAGCCAGTTTAAAATTACATACCTTTGTCACACTGTTGGTGCATTTCCCACACTGATATAAGTAGGGAAATACTTACATTGTTTCATTCATAATAAAGCTGATATGATTTATTTGTAATGAGTTTTTCTCTGCCTTTTTTTTCCTTTTTTTGTTTTTTCTTTTTCCCCTATACTGATCCGGTGCAGGGTATGTCTCAAGAGATTTGTAGTAATAGCAGGTGTTTTTAAGATACATGAAACATCACCTCATTTAGTTTTTTCTCTTTTTTGTCCTCTCAAAAGAAAAGTTTTCCCTTCCTTGCAGTCCACACTGCACCTCCCCGAAACTATAATAAACAGCCTATTGTGAGGAATATTCTACCACACTCACTCTTTGTCAAGGGTCATTTACACAGCTCAGGTAATGCATCAAAGGCAATCTGTGCTTCAGAGGCTATATATTTGGATTACAATTCTGAGTTTACTGCATGTTAGATGATATCCAAGTGTTTAAAATTCACAGAATTATTATATGTGATCCCTCCTTATCCCCACAGAAATAAATGGAAGCTTAGAACAAAATTTTTTTTTTTTTTAATTCTCTGAGAGATGGAAATTGCTCTCAGCTTGCCTTGAATGTGGAAAAAATTGCTCACCATCTGTATCTGTTCACAAATAATGAAATAATAACTAATTTAGACAGAATTTCATACAACTTTCCTTCAAATAACTGGAGGTAGGAACTTCTGTGGATTCTTACCATTACAACATTTCACTTTCACAGATGAATACGGTTTTAAACATCCAGCTTTTAAAATCTGATGAGAAGTTATGACCTATCTGCTGAGCTGCCATGAATGACAACATAGTTACTGTTAGGCCTATTCAGCTGTTAGGTAGAATTCATTAAAATGCTTTTATGGTTATTTAAACTGAAATGTTTTGCCTCAGTTGTGGTGAGCTAACAGTACATACATAGTTATGGTAGCTCTGTCACCAGGAAATAACTTAAGCCTGCTGCAACTTGATTGTTTTATATTATCTTCTCATATTCTTATAGTATCATTACTGTAAAAAAATTTTGGCTGTCTTTTTCTTCATATCCAATAAAAGTAGTGCTTTCAAATTATTTCTAGTACACAGATATGATATTTCACCAGAACAATACAACATGTATCTTGATGTTTGTTACCTGTGTCATAAATTATTTTAATTGGCAAGAGTCACATTAAGCAATTAAAGTATATGTCATGGTCAAGTCCGTGTGATAAATAAAGTAGGTTCCCTTCTAACTAATATAATAATAAATTGACTGGTCCAAATAGACATTCTTCTCAAAAAAGAAGTATAAACACTTAGTGCATAAAAATGACATTGTTAAGATGTTCAAACAGACATTTCATCTCACTTCTGTGCAGCATCATAATTTTCCATCACACTTAGTTGGATTAAAGCAAAAATGGTGATTCTGACCTCTCCCTGCACACAGCTGCAAGTTCCTGTTCTCCCTCTGTAGTAACTGTGGTATTTGTATGGATTTCTTTTGTTCTTGGAATTCCTTTGGGTTTTTGTTTTTTTTCTGGGTGGATTAGGAAATTCATCCAGCTGAAAAATAACCTAACTTCCCTTGTGGCAACATAAACACTAGTGCTAGCACAAAGAAGAAAAGGAGAGCAATAGAAATATAGAGATAATATATGGAGGACTGAAATATTCCCCTTGGTGACATTCCATCTTTAGGCTTGCTTAAAGAGGTTGTGAAATCACAGCCTTTCAATAATCCTACAATTACTGTAGACACAACCACTTAAATTCTACATACATTTTTCAACAATAAGAATAATATAATTTATTCAATTTTCTGTCAAAAACCTTGGGATAAACCTCAAGGTTTCACATAAATAATTCACTCTATTCCTCCTCACTGCTTTTCATAAACAGCAGGTATTTAGCAAAAGCAGTTTTCAGAGCCCATCAGTCCACTGCTGTGAAATCCAAAAAGTCTCCATGCTCAGGTGGGGCCTCCTAACTTCAGAGTCTGTTAGCTTGTCTTCAGTAAAGGGATGCAAAAGAGGAATGGGAATCTATTTTGCCTTTTAAATATTTATATGAAGCTGGCAACAGTTAACAGATGTAAAATATTCTACCTTCTTTACTGCAGTGAACGATTACCTCAAATAAAAAACAAGTTATCACTGTGTCCAAATCAGTGTCATTTCTGTTTTTCAGCAAGCAAAGAATGTAAGGCTGGGAGTACAAGTAAATGAAAGAGTCAGCTTTCCCTGAAACTTGCCTCCCTTCAATTCCTGTCAGCCAAAACCCATAGTTATTTGCAGAGGAAGGAAAAGAGCGTAAGTATAAACAGGCCCAGAGTTAAATAGGGCCTTGGCAGGAATAAGAGCAACTGTCCAATGCCATTCAGAAAGTTAGGCTCAAGGAAGTGTGTTCATGCTGAACGGATTATGTTTTTTATTTTTTACGAAAAGATTGTGGAAAGAGACATTGTCCTCACTGTAAGAAAGGAAAAGTTGTAAATTTTGCATTCATCTAACTGAATAACACAACTGAAAAAGGAGGGAATGCCTGAATCTGACATTTTCTACCATGTACAGCATTCCCTATATCTGGTATATTCTAGTTACAAAGTGAAAGCATTCTCACATTTGAGAGCAGGCAGAGAAAGACTGATAGAATTTAAATTGCAACAGTACAAGTGAATGCCATGTGCAAGCTTTCACAGCACTTGTGTGTCTAGTGAAACACCTAGCCCTCTGAAATTGTTGCAGATTAAATAAATATCTGTAAGTGAAACCCCTAGGAAACTAACGCTTGGGAAAGTCAAACCTCCGAGTTTAGATTCAATTCATTGATTTGAAAGCTTTGTCCCCACTTTGCAATGCATTATACACTTGAATAAATCTTACTTGATCATTCCTAGGAGGTGCAGAAATATCATTATCCCTATTGTAAAAATAAGACTAGAGATACTTACAGATAAAAGAAGACCTATTTAAGAAATTTGTGGTAAAGTTTAAGTGAGAAGTAAGATCTGCAACCTACTATACGCTACCACACAGTCTTAGTAGAACTCTCCTTTCAATCTTCCCTTTTTTTTGCCTTTTTTATTTAAATTCCTAGGAGGTGCAGAAATATCATTATCCCTATTGTAAAAATAAGACTAGAGATACTTACAGATAAAAGAAGACCTATTTAAGAAATTTGTGGTAAAGTTTAAGTGAGAAGTAAGATCTGCAACCTACTATACGCTACCACACAGTCTTAGTAGAACTCTCCTTTCAATCTTCCCTTTTTTTTGCCTTTTTTATTTAAAAAAAAGAACAAAAAGCCCAGATTGTTTTGTCTACATGATGTCATCTGCAGAGTGAGACTGCTATTGTTTACTCACTTCCGCAAAGGCACACATGAAATTAAATCAGGTCATACAGAGGAAATATTTTAGAGAAACTGAGTCTAATACAGGGTCAAAATGAAGTTTGGATAGTTTTTTGACAATACATGAAAAATAGCTTAGAAATGTAATAAAAACACATAAAAGAATGAAACCTCACTTCTCTCACAAATATTTAAAACAGATAATGATACAGCATATTATTTCCAGAAGGAGGTATACAAAATGTCTCTAAATATGAATAATTTGTACATAAATCTTTTATTCTTTCTTAAATCCTTTCAACTTTTTATGTTCTTTGCAGCACCCCTCTAAACATCCCACTGTTTGTTGCTATCTTTCCAGTGCTCAGGTGTCTGGAACTTTATTTAATATTCCATTTGTGCTTACGCTAAAGCCAGAGAGAAACAGACTATTAGTCCTTTTCTGCATGACAAGACCTGCACATGTCAGAATTGTTCTGGGGTTTTATAAGCCATACCACACCATAAACAGGTTCAATTCATGCCCTGCTATCTTCCTTCCATCCAATTTAACAGTATTGCTTTTGGTAGCTTGCATCTTTCCATATTAAAACTCTGTTGCCTCTTTTCTGTCTCTATTCCCAGGCTGTCTTTCTGCACTTTTTTGCACTTGTCTAAAGCTTATTCAGCATACTGTCCATCAAGTTTAGAATTGTTTGAAAGCATTAGTAACATTAGCATTACTTTCTCTGCCAGATTACTGAAAAAAAAAAAAAAATCAGCCAAGAAAACACCACTTCTGCAGCACTCTTTGGGTTCTTCTCTTCATTTCCATATGATGTCATTTATCATAATCTTTTTTTGGCAGATCAGCACTTCTCCTTCACAGCAGGCAAGGATTTGTATATATCTGGTCCCTTCTGTGGTGCCTCCCATCTCTACTTAACGCTAAACAGCTATTCTTCTGCCAAAGGACTTTTCTCCTTTTTTGAAGCCCTATTTGCCGTGAGTATCCCATTTCTGTGATAAGTGCTTTCTGCCTAAAAGGATCCTGAATCAGTAGGAATCTCCATACATGATTTTGAAAGAGATTGCTGGCTGGCACCCTTGCCTAGGCTAGTTCGTTGCCGAACTACATCAAGATAAACTTCCTGTATTTGCCTACTATTAGCACATCTGTTATTTAGATTCACCAAAGGCTGTATGTGCTATTTCAACATGCAGAAGAAAGATTAGCATTCTGCCCAAAAGGGAGTGAAATGATGTCTTGGAAGAGAGAGGAAGGTATAGCATAAACAGGCAGATAAGTCTCAGGAGCTTCTGGGAAATACTGACTTTAAGAAGCAGTATTGCAGTTGGAGTCAGTGGACAAACGCATACCGTAAGCGTGCTGAGCTGGGACTGCTAACGTCCTGTAGAGGGGCACAAACTCCTGCCCAGCTGTGAGTGTCAGTGTGTGGCAATGAAGGGCAACATCCCAAGCAAAAGTCTGAAGACCAACAGTAGAGAACTGTTTCGTGACTGCTGATGGCAGTCCTCAGTCAGATTAAATCCTTCGAGAGAGGACTTTTAGCTCACACTTTACAAAGTAGCGATGAGTATGTCTCAGAGTTAATTGCTGTGTTACAGCCTAATAAAGCCAGATACCTTGCCTCTTGGGTTTCTTTCTGCTCACCTCAGTCAAGCTGGGAGCTACTAAACCACATTCTCCAGAAGAATGAAAGGTGTCTGTCCTGGTTTCGGCAGGGATAGAGTTAATGTCCTTCCTAGTAGCTGGTACAGCTACTCTATCCCTGCCGAAACCAGGACAGTATCTTAATATATTTGACCTTCCACTGGATGTTTTACCAACCATAATGTCTGAGTGACCACAGACAACTACTTTTTTGTGAGCTGGGAGTTCAACAGTGGTATGTGTTTTCTGCAGCGTTCTGTTTAAGGTGCCCAATTTCTGTAATTGTCTTATTCAAAGATGAGTAGCTGCCCTAAGTATAACCTAAATAACCTTATCCACTAGGTATTTTATAGATATTTTCTTAAGGATGACACAATATTTAAAATCTAAAGGAACTGTTACCAACCCATTTTTGAAGAGCACTGGACTTGTGAGACAAAAAACTATTTTTAGAGTGAAAATTAAAGTAGCAAACACTATCTCTGACTTTTAATAATGTGTTTATTTGCTTGGAAGTTCATGCTTACAGATTTAAAAAATAAAATCAAAAGGTTAATTTCTTTAGCTATTTCAGGAGAAATGACAAATAATTTTGCATATATGTTATTTGGTGTAATCTGCATATAAACAAAGAAAAAGAAATTGCTTCATGCTTACTCCACTGAAACAACACATCAGCTATTTGGGTGCTGTTTTATAACTCCAGAGGATTTATTAAAAAGGCATAAAGAAATATCTAATACTAAGCTTTAAGGACTGATACATTCTTCCTAATCCATCCAAGTCATGGACTTTAGTGGGATCTGGACTTTTTGGTATGACAAAAAGACTGCTTGCCTAGGTCAGGTCCAGGTAGCTACTCTTCCTATGATGCAGTAATTCCTTGCTGATTTACATGAGTGGAGGGAAAGTATAGAGGTGCAGCAATTCATTCATACAGAACAGAATGCTAGAGAGGAGTGAAAGTACATGATTGATTTTATACACTTAGATTTAAAATCTTAGGTCACTGGGTTATGCCTTCTCATACTGCAGCTCAGATGAACACGTGATGATGAGTATGAGTTACCTCAGTTCTGCAATCAACACAGCTACAGAGGAATGGTCACCCATTAGGGTTAACTGCCTGTGTATTTGCTCAGGCTCCCAGGCAGGTTTTGCTGCCCAAAAGAGAACTTTTTTAGTGTGGTTAACATTACCTTAGTTCATTCTAACAGAAGTACTTCTGTGTCACTAAATCAGTAGAGTTTTGACTATCAATCACTTAACTTCTGATCATAGATAGGACCACACAGAGCATCAACAAGTTCTAATTTTTTTAATATTAAAAAATGAGAATAATTTAAAAATATCAAGTCAAATTCTGTATTACTATACTGGGAAATTTTACAGAGTTTAAAAAGAAAATATTTTAAAGGTTGCATTGGTACAAAAGGCATCAAAACAGACTTCTTGCAACATGGTAAGTAGCTGTTCTCTCTTAAAAGCAGAAGAGTTCTGGTTCTTACTGTCCTGCTCTCAACATACTCACATGACTTAAAAAAAATAAAGTTTATTGTAAGTGCAGCTGGTTGAGCTGTATTAAACATTAAGAGAACAAACTAAGGGAGATGGAATAGTATAATGGCATGAACATTAAAGACAAATTAGCTGGCTGAATAAGCCCAAGAGGCAATGAAATAGGCCTGGTCTATAATAAATGCCAGTTTCATTATTGGAACATAAAACAGGACTCTTCAAAAATCACGATCAGGAAAAATAACAATAAACATCTGCTCAAATTGTGGCAGCATGAAGGAAGAGAGATGTAAATGTATGTCAACAGCTACAGGAATCAGATACAGAAACAGGTGAACAGCTTTGACATAACTGTTAAGATTTTCTCCAAAGACAGAATCTCTAAAAGCCTTTTTTGAGTCAAAAACTGTGAGGTTGTAATGGAGACATCTACATCCCTATTGTGCTTTGAGCACAACTGTGTCAGCCTTCATCTACAGACTGGCAAGAGGAATTAGGAAAGGCATGGGAACTGCAAAAAACGTATCCTAGAGGTCTGGCTCTTGCTTAAATTCCCTTATCCACGCATTTGGAAGATGTCCATTTCAGTGGCTGCCGGTGGTCTGGAAGGAAGTCATCACAGTCCTGGACTTTTGCTCTTGAGAGACAGAATGATTTGGAGCCAAATGAAAAGCAAAACAGCTCTTTCAATACTTAAAGGGGGCTTACAAGAAAAATAGGGACAGACTTTTTAGTAGGGTCTGTTGTTATAGGACAACGGGTAATGGTTTTAAACTAACGGGGAGTAGATTCAGACTAGATATAAGGAAGAAATTTTTTACACTGAGGGGTAACACTGGCACAAATTGCCCAGAGAGGTGGTAGATGCCCCATCCCTGGAAACATTCCAGGTCAGGCTGGACGGGGCTC
>NW_008795695.1:1457058-1461438 GCF_000699145.1 Aptenodytes forsteri
TAAGCTTATTAAATGATGTGACTTGCAAGAGTAAAAGTCTCTGTGAAATCATCCTAGCTGAGGCCAACCAGATTTAAACTGAGAACTGAGCTCTGCATATGTCAACTTATTTCTGAATAAATTAATCTGGTTTAAACAATAGGATCAAATCTCAAGCTACACAAATAATGACACCAAATCTGAGATTCTTATAGTAAGTGGATCAAACCCAGAGAAAAATGTCATCCTAGTTAATCTAATCTAGTTTACTGTTTTAGTGTAACAGGAGCTCCACATCTCTTTAAACATATTTAAAAGAGATTATGAGAAAAGGAGATTTAAAGCATTAATAGGATTGAAGCAGACGGAAAAAACTCCTTTTTGTTCTCATGAGCTGATGCGGGGTGGTGGGGTGGGGAATAAAAGAATGTACTGCCAAGAAATATATTTTTAACTCTATTTCTAACCTTGCAGAACTCAAAGTTTAAAACTGTGCAGACTGATAAACATACAGCCACATTTCTTTGTTAAGTGGCTCATCTCAGAATACCACAGAAAAGACTACATTTGGAGAAATGAACACAGTCCCTCTTTCTTCTCTCCAGTCAATCTAGTTTTTCTGCCAGCATGTGAGAAATCAAGACCATTTCAAGTGCTTTTTACAATGATTTTTCTAAAATAAAAATGATACACCTTTTATTAGCAAGCCCACCTTAAGCTAGCCTAGAAAATTACATGGAAGCTACCTCCCACCACAACTCTGATTTTGTGGGCCTTGATGGAGTGCAAGGGAAGAATGAGGATAAACTGCAGGATTCTGCAAGAGTGAAGGAGACCGTAGCTTCTCACTTTGGAAGGAGAGTGTAAAGGTGAGAGCACAGCGCATGTTCTGCATCACTACCTGAGCCCAGAGACATAAGATATACGCCAGACTAAACTACCTTTTCTTCAGGCTGCTTCCATCTAGGTACTCCTGTTCAGTTCACCACTGCAGACTTCCTCCTGAAAAATAACATCATCAGAGGCACATTCATCTCCTGTTTGGAGAGGCACATTCATCTCTCTTTCTCATGAGACCTGCCTATATCCGATTTTCTTGTTTGTTTGTTTCAGTTTGGCTGGATCACAGGATGTGGCTGGAATGAACCTCAGGAGATTATCTACTCCAATATCTTGCCTAAAGCAGGGTCACCTATAAGATCATACCAGTTTATCCAGGGCTTTATCCAGTCAGGTCTAGAAAACATCCAAGGGTGGAGATTGCATCCATACAAGTTTTTCACTATAACCTCTTTCTCTCTTTTGTTTCTGTTTCTGTCCATTGTCTCTCATTCTCGCATTATGCAACCCTGAGGCTGGCCCTATCATCTCAGTGACCCATCCTGTCAGAACAGACAGGC
Organism: Aptenodytes forsteri; assembly: GCF_000699145.1. Taxonomy (NCBI): domain Eukaryota; kingdom Metazoa; phylum Chordata; class Aves; order Sphenisciformes; family Spheniscidae; genus Aptenodytes; species Aptenodytes forsteri. Next base: position 1,458,438 of record NW_008795695.1, read on the forward strand.
AGCCCCCCCTTCGAAGCTATCCGTTCTCCAGACTGAACAAGCCTCAGATCCCTCATCTTCAACCACCTCTGTCCCCTGACCTCTCTTCAGTTGATCAACATCTTTCTTGTATTGAGGTACCCAAGCTGTCCACAGTATCTAGATGTGGTCTAACGAGTGTTGGGCAACGATGGATAATCCCTTCCCTCAATCTATTGGCTGTGCTCCTGTTGATACAACCCAGGATGCTGCTGGCTGTCTCTGCTGCCAGGGCAGGCTGCTGGCTCACACTCAGCTCACTCTCAGCCCAAGACCCCAGTCCTATTGACAGAGCTGCTCTCCAGTCTGCCTTGTTGTCAGAGGCACTTCCTGCCTGTAGACAAGTGTAGAAACTTTCTGCTGTTCCTCACAAATAAGGCAATTTGGTCTCAGTTGCACCTGACCTGCAATCTGGACTCTCTGGGTGCAACTTGCATATTTATGTTTTTAATTTGGAGTAGGAGGGTGCCTTTGGAATAAGTTTATTGAACTTCAACATCCACTGAACTTTGGCTCACATTGCAGAGTGGCCTCCTAGTGTGCCAACAGGATTCTTTTTGGATGAAAACTAGTGGATAGGTGAACTTCAGGAGCTTGCTAAGTGCATTCTAGCTGCTTATGGATATTCACGCCACAAGACCACACTAGAGTTTGCCTGAAGTCAAAACTCCAAAACTGAGCACCAGTTCTTCTGCTTGAGAAAACTGTTCCTAGAGGCCCTGAGTACTAGCTAATATATACCTATTGTTTCCTTCAAAGCTTGGTATTTATCATTACAAATGGGAAAGAAACTAAAAATCAAGGGTTTGCAAGAGACTGGGGTCTTTTTGGAGCATGACAATTCTTTGGTATCACAGTGACAGAAGTTCATGGTCTGATGAATATGACCTTTTATTTCTGTAGTCAAAAAAAGTTATTGAGAAACAGTTATTTCTCTACATATTTTTTCCCCTTCTGTAGGCAGAAACAATCAAATGTAGTAAAGCAGTATTATTGCTCTGTTGGTGCAAATCCTAGAAAACCTAGTTATCTGAAATATAACACTGTTAACACATGTTGAAAGGTATAATGCAAAATGAAATGTAAAGCCCAGAGATTATGTTTTACAACTACTGTTTTAAGCTGCTCTGTTTTCCCCAAAAAACATCACAACTGAAGGAGATGCAGAATTGACCTGTTACAAACTTTTTCCTATTGCCATCCCTCTGCTCTGGGGAAAGAAAGATGCTTTCCTTAAGTCAACTGTAGAACTTCAGGGAAGAGTAAGTTATTTTATCTATTTTGGTGTTTGCAAAAAGACACAAATCTCACATAAATCTGTTTTATTTTATTTCTACATAAAACATAACTTAAAAGTGAAGATTAAAGGAATTACATTTAATTAATTTAAAGAGGTGACACTTAGGAAGGAACATGATAACTCTACATAAATAGTTAAAGTGCCATAATATGAGAGAAAAGAAGAGCTAGTCACACTGAGCATTAGTCATAAAACAAGGAATAATGGGCTGAGTTAGAAGGGTAAATTTACCTTGGTTGTTACAAGAACTTCCTGAGAAAAAGGACAATCAGAGCATAGAAAGACTTCTCTTGTGAAATAGTTATTGCACAATCCTTGGAGATATTAAAGGTAAGATTAAAAAGCTATCTGTAAAATATTGTGAGTTTTCAGATACTGAACTGGATGACCAATAACATCCTTTCAAATATACTTGTAGTGGATTGATCTTGGCTGGATGCCAGGTGCCCACCAAGTCACTCTATTACTCCCCCTCCTCAACAGGATGGGAGGAGAAAATATGACAAAAAGCTCGTGGGTCGAGATAAGGACTCAGAGTTCACTCACCAGTTACCACTACAGGCAAAACAGACTCACCTTGGGGAAATTAATAACAGAGTAGGATGATGAGAAATAGGAATAAATCTAAAAAAACCTTGCCCCCACTCCTCCCTTCTTCCCAGGCTCAGCTTCGCTCCTGACTCTTCTACCTCCTCCCCCTGAGCAGCACGGTGGGATGGGGAATGGAGGTTGTGGTCAGTTCATAATGCTTGTCTCTGCCACTCCTTCCTCCTCACGCTCTTCCCCTGGTCCAGCACGGGGTCCTACCCACAGGAGACAGTCCTTCATGGCTTTCTCCAATGTGGCCCTTCCCACAGGCTGCAGTTCTTCAAGAACTGCTCTGGCATGTGTTCTTTCCACAGGTTACAGTTCTTCAGGAATGGACTGCTCCAGTGTGAATCCCCCACGGGGTCACAGGTCCTGCCCAAAACCTGGTCCTGCATGGGTTCCTCTCCATGGGACATAGATCCTGCCAGAAGCCTGCTCCTGCGTGGCCATTCCATGGGCTGCAGCTTTCCTCAGGATATATCCACCTGCTGCAGCGTGGGGTCCTCCATGGGATGCAGGGGGGCAGCCTGCGTCACCATGGTCTTCTCTGGGGCCTGCAGGAGAATGACTGCTCTGGCGCCTGGAGCACCTCCTCCCCCTCCTTCTTCACCAACCTTGGTGTCTGCAAGACTATTTCTCCCACATATTTTCACTCCCCTCTTTCAGCTGCTGTTGCACAGTGTTTTTTCCCCTTCTTAAATATGTTATTACAGAGACATTACCAACGTTGCTGAGTGGCTCAAATTTGGCTAGTGGTGGGTCCGCTTTGGAGCCAGCTGAAACTGGCTCTGTTGGACATGGGGGCAGCTTCTGGTGTCTTCTCACAAAAGCCACCCCTGCAGCCCCTCTGCTATCAAAATCTTGCCATGTGTCGTGGTTTAATTTCAGTTGGCAACTAAGCACCACGCAGCCGCTCGCTCACTCCCCCCCACCCCCAGTGGGATGGGGGAGAGAACTGGAAAAGCACAAGTGAGAAAAACTCGTGGGTTGAGAAAAAAACAGTTTAATAATTGAAATAAAATTATAATAATAATATGATAATAATAATAATACACAAAACAAGTGATGCACAGTACAATTGCTCACCACCCGCCG
>NW_008795695.1:1463769-1485128 GCF_000699145.1 Aptenodytes forsteri
CGGGGTGCCAGGAGGAGCTGTGCTTCAGTGCCGATCACTTCTGAAGCAGCTCGAAAAAAAATTAAACCCAATACAATGCTATTTCACAATACTATGGGAAAAAAAAAAAAGGTGGATGCTTAAAAATATCCAGAGGTGGAGGAGCACCAACTCCCTCCTTGCTGAAATCAAGCTGTTCTAATAAGGGAAAGGAAAAATGCCACGCAAAGTACAATAATCTTTCTGACAGTTAATTTAATTTGTAATCTGCTTTAGGTATGATTAAAACTGTATTGACTTACTTCTAAGATACTTGCATCTAATTCTACTGCACTAAGTAAATTTTTCTACTGAAGAAAAATGAAGCCATACAAGCTACAGGTTCAGACCCCCCCACACTCACCCCTCGTGTTTGTGGGAGAGAAAAAGTTGAATAAGGCACATTAAGACAGTTCTGTATTCAGGAGAAAGACTGAAGATTTACCCATACCTTCTTTCCTCACCTTTAGATTTTCTCTGGCAAATCAACAAGACTTAGTCCTGGACTTTTCTGGTAGTAGGGATGCATATGAGTCTCTAAGAACCTGCAAGCTGGAACAGCTTCTTAACAAATTATACATAAATAAGTGGAATTTCCTGGGAACAAACACATAAATACAGCATATACCATTTTCTTCAGCCTACGGTTTTGGTTTATGAAAGCAAAATTAAGTTCTAGTCACTGAGGGAATAAAATAAGGATATAATTTCAGGTATTAACATGTGGTTAACCCCCCCAGTCATATGTACAAGGTCCCGGTCTCTGACTGAGAAAATAAGCACATGTCTGGCCACATGATATGAAGGTGCCAAAAAAAAAAAAACCTGTCTGCCTTTTAGTTTGGTTTTGTTGAGATTACAGATGTTAAAGATTAAGCTTCATGGTTGTAATGGATTAGCAAATTTTCTTCTCCAGTTCACAGTCCCTCACAACTGCCCAGGGAACTACAGAATAGCTTGACAAGCTGTGATTGACACAGGGTCATGGAGCCAGACTGACCATGATGATACAGATCCTTGAGATCCAAAAAGATTTGTAAGAAAAGAACAAGACAAAATTCAAATATTTTTAGTTTCATAGTGTGAGAGATCTGATAGGTTTGCACGCACTTCAGCTACTTTGGCCATCAGCAGTAGTGATATAACACTTAGACTAGGAAAGGCCGGAGGACCCAGCTTTGCAGGTTCAGAATTAGGGTGATGTCACTTCCCCCCAGGTTCTTGTTATTTGCTCATTACAGTTTGCATTGGGTTTATGTGGCAAGGTGTTGGCAGCAGGGGTCTGCAGGGGTGGTCCCTGTGAGAAAAGGCCAGGGGCTGCCCCATGCTGAACACAGCCGGTTCCAGCCAGCTCCAATGGACACACTGCTGGCCAAAGCTGAACCCATCAGCCAAGCTGGACAGAGAGAGGAGGGGGAAACTGTGAGAAACAGCCCTGTTGGCAACAAGGCGAGAGAAGGAGGAGGGGGAGGACATGCCTCAGGTGCCCCAGCAGGAGCAGAGATTCCCCTGCAACCCCTGGAGGAGACCATGGTGAAGCATGTATTTCCCTGCAACCTGGGTAAAGAGCAGGGTGGAGCAGGTGGATATTTCCTGAAGGAACAGCACCTTGTGGAGAGCCTACACTGGAGCACATTTATCCTGAAGGACTGCAGCCCATAGGAAGGACCCGTGCTGAAGCAGGGGAAAAGTTTGAGGAGGAAGGAGTGGCAGAGAGGACCTGTTATGGGCTGATCACAACCCCCCATTCCCCATGTCCCTCTGTTGCTTGAGAGGGGAGGAGGTAGAGGAGTTGGAGATGAAGGAGTGAAGTTGGGCCTGAAAAAAGGGGGGTCTGGGAAAGCTGTTTTAGCTTTTGTCTTTGTTTATCACCATCCAAATCTGTTTTAATTGACAATAAATTAACTTTCCTCAAGTTTAGTCTGTTTTGCCCATTATGGTAATCAGTAAATGATCTCCCTGTCTTTATCTCGACCCATGAGATTTTCCATCTTATTTTCTCCCCTTATCCTGTTGAGGAGGGGGAGTGAGAGAGTGGCTGGCTGGGCATCTGGCAGGTGGGCAAGGTAAACCACAATTAAACATATGATAAGCATAATTAACTAATACAATGTTATACAATAGAGCTAAGATGTATTAGCTGCATTCAGATGAATTCACTACATTCAATTTTTGTTACTGCCACCGGTAATCCAGTAGCAAAACTTTAATCCACTATATTTTATCTTCTGGTTTTGAGGACTTTTTATGCTTCTATGCTTCCTTTCCGTATACTTGTTTCATTGTAGTGTCAACTGTTCTCTCTGCCTTGTCCTCAGAACACAGGGTGCATCCAAAAGTGCTGTACAGTTTACTCAACAGAAGCAAGACGAGTGCAAACAACATTTCTCCTGAATTACTGTTTCACTGTGTTAACCAAAGCTCCAGCTTATATAATTCAGTAAGATCATCAGTTTTCCACCATGAACAATGACTGCCAGGATCACCACTAGGTAATAAATTATGTAGGAAATTAACAGTTCACATATTTTTTGTTAGATTTATACTGCCATTTTGTATTTTGGTGTGAGGATCAGAAACCTCGTAGCATATGTCAGTTCCCTATTTTTTGTTCTGCTTTACATAACCTTCTTAAGTGGACTAATAAAGTCCAAAAAAAAAAAAGATGTGCAAATAAAAATATTAAGTGAGCCAGTTAAACTGAAGGTCCAGTTTTTTAAACTGGTTGTTAAATCATTCATAAGCTGTATAGATGTCTTAGATCCAAATTAGGCCTTAAATAAATTTACTGAAGATAAAAAGAAAAAAAAAATTTGGGAACATAGTACACAAAGAGTTTACATATTTTAATTGCTACGTCTACTAGACTACACTGAAGGTCCAAAGAAGTAGAAATAATGCTAATATAGTTTACTAATTTTTCAGGATTTGCTTGAACTATTGTGCTTGAATCTTGTATTACCATTGCATTTCTACTGGGCATAGTTTTTCAGATCCATTTTATATACTGAAGTGCAGCATTTATTTTATCCACTGTAATTCACAGTTGCCTTATTTTTCTTCAGGTGACTGGATCAGGTGCACCCTCCTCAAGGAAAAGGGAGATCATCCTTGCCCTGGGAAACAACAGAGCCTGCCTAGACAAAAGGTTTCAAAGACTGTAGAGAGCTGGGAGGCTGAAGCAAAGAGCAGACTACAGACTGTCAGATTTCATAGGTGAAGAAGGAGCTTCCTGTGACCAGAGGGGACTACTAGTCAGGGACTGTTGTAATTCAAACTCTGCAATTTGGATAAAAGTAAGTTTGGAAAGTAAAATGCTTGTTCTTAGGGTGTGAAATAAGAGGTTTGTGCATCTCTTCATAACCATTCTTCTTGTACTTTAAGTTTTCTTTATTCAAATATTAGTTATCTATTTATTTTTCCATACATAACGGCTTTTCTGAGCTGAAAATCCTTTTGGTTGTCTGTGAGGAGCTTTGATCACGTAATATCCACCTCAAAGTTGTGAAGAGTTGGGGTTTTTGTTTCACAAAGAAATGGAAAAAACCCTACATATTTTGAAAGAATTTATACTCTTAACCTTTATAAAAGTTAATTGAAAACTTCAGAATATTAGCATAAACTGTGCTGATACTAATGCTTTTGGAGTCTCCCTGGGACATTGCATGACTTCATTATTTTCACAAAACAGACAGTAGTTTACTTACACCCCCCTCCCTGCTCACAGCTTTCTTATGGGAGTGGTTCCAGGAAACTGGCCTATGTGACATTATCAACAAAGGTGATCGTATCTCGGGCAAGGGAGATATTAAGTATTTGGGGAAGAAAAAAACAAGGAGAAGTTTGTCAAGTTGTTGAAGCCACTGAAGGAGAAGGTGAGTCAAGTCAGTTTGCAGAAGTGAAAGCCATCCAACTAGCCCTAGAGATTGCTGAATGAGAAAAGTGGCCAGTACTCTATCTCTATACTGACTCCTGGATGGTGGCTAATGGCCTTTGGGGGTGGCTACAGCAGTGGAAGAAGACCAACTGGCAGCGCAGGGGTAAACCCATCTGGGCTGCTGCATTGTGGCAGAACATCACTGCCCAGGGAGAAAACATCACTCTAAAGGTATGTCATGTAGTTGCATCGCTCCCTAGATGTCCCAGTATTTCGTGGGCCCATCGAGCTACCAATAGCTCACCCTTATGCTCCCAGTCCAGGTCCACCTGAGCTTCTTGAATTTTGACAGCCTTGTCTACCTGTTCATTGTTTCAATGTCCTTCAGTGGTGCTGCTTTTGGGCATGTGAGCATCTACATGGTGGGTTTACCCTGTGCTGCCAATTGGTCTTCTTCCACTGCTGTAGCCATCCCCATACGGCATTCGCCATGTAGCGCTGGTTGCATGATGTGTAGAGGGGATGCAACATACAGATGGGCTTGTGATCGAGGGGTGGACCTGACCATGGATGCCATCACACAGGTCACTCATAAATGTGAAACGTGTACTGCAATCAAACAAGCCACATGAGTAAAGTATCCTTGGAACAGAGGGCCGTGGCTAGGTTTTTGATACAGTGAGGCCTGACAAATTGACTATGTTGGACCACAGCCACGAACACACCAGGGCAAGTGCTACATACGCACCATGGTGGAAGCAACTACCGGTTGGCTAGAAACATATCCTGTAAACCATGCCATTGCCTGAAACACCATCTTAGGCCTTGAAAGGCAAATTTTGTGGCGACATGGTACCCCAGAAAGAATTGAATCAGACAATGGGACTCATTTCTAAAATAACCTCATAAACTCCCGGGCCAAGAAACACAGCACTGAGTGGGTGTATCACATCCCCTATCACCCACAAGCCTCTGGAAAGACTGAGAGAGATAATGGACTGCTAAAGGCTATGTTGAGAGCATTAGACAATAGGGCATGGAAACACTGGGAGATAAATTTATCAGAAACCACCTGGCTGGTTAATACCAGAGGATCTGCTAACCATTCTGGTCCTGCCCAAACAAAACCCCTACATACTGTGGGAGGAGATAAGGTCCCCATAGGGCACAAAGGGAAGTGGCTGGGGAAGGCGGTGTGGATTGCTTCTCCCATGGGAAAAGGCAAACCCATTCATGGGATTGTCTTCACTCAAGGACCTGGGTGTACTTGGTGGGTAATGTGGAAGGATGGGGAGACCTAGTGTGTGCCTCAAGGAGATTTATCCTTGGAGGAAAAATAATCTGTGATGTGAGATGTATGTTGTAGGAAGTAATGTAGCAGGAACAACATGAACCGATGAAGAGTGAGTTTTGCAAGGAACTGGGCAAGTGCAATGATGAACCAAACCAAGCTGGTGTTGGCACCCAACAATTGAACATGCTGCTTCTCCTGTCCTGAACACCCATTTTGACAGATGGGGCCCACGTCATAGCCTGTTCTTATAAACATTTGGAGGAGTGGAGGAAGCCCATGGAATGGAAGAATAATATCTATCTGTTAAAGGACAGGGAATAGTAGTTAATGAGAATGTATAAATCTGCATGTTGGGTATAAAGATGGTTTACGTATGTACTATAAGTTGTAAGTGTTGGTAAGAAGGGATTTCAGTAATAAGAATTAAATACAATGGGATGGTTAGGAGATATTTATATATGTATTAAATTATGTGGGACCTAAGCATGATGTAAATGGTATGGAATAAAGGGTGGAGATTTTATTGGGTCTGGCTGAGATGGAATTAATTTTCCCCATGGCAGCCCTCATAATGCTGTGCTTTGTATTTATAGCTAGAAAGGTGTTGAAAACACACCAGTGTTTTGGCTACTGCTGAGCAGTGCTCACACAGCATCAGGGCCGTCTCTCCAACATTCTCCCCCTCACCCCCAAAAGTCAGTAGGCTGGCGGTGGGCAAGAGCTTGGGAGGGGGCATAGCCGGGACAACTGACCCAAGCTGACCAAAGGGATATTCCAGACCATATGACATCTGCTCAGCAATAAGAGCTAAGAGAAAGGAGGAGGGGAGGGGGCATTCATCATTAAGGCATTTGTCTTCCAGAGCAACCGCTATGCGTACTGAAGCCCTGCTTCCCAAGCAGTGGCTGGACATTGCCTGCTGATGGGAAGTATACAGTGAATCTTTTGGTTTTCCTTTGCTTCCATGCATAGCCTTTGCTTACTCTTTATTAAACTGCCTTTATCTTGTCCCATGAGTTCTTTTGGTTTTACCTTATTTTATTCCCCCCTGTCAGGCTGAGGAGGGGAGTGATAGAGCGGCTTGGTGGGCACCTGGTGGCCAGCCAAGGCCAACCCACCACAAAGGCCATACTGCCCCACCCCTCCATTGAGTGCTTGGGGCCAGGCCACACATATAAGGCCACACTCACCCACCCCTGGCCGATGGCAGACACTGCCTCTACTGCACGGTGAAGGCAGGCAGCAGCTGACATGGGGTCAGTGGGCTGCTGCCCCTCACAGACCCAGGGAAGACAACCGGTGGTGACTGTTAGCAGCGTTCGGTGGCCGACAATGCGCTCCCCATGCCTTCAGCCACGAGGTGGGATGGTGCGGGCTGGAGGTCTGTGGCACCCAGCTGCCCCTTGCCCTGCCGGGGCCCAGTGCAGGCCCCCGGCAGCCCTGCACAGAAGGAGGAGCATGGGCAGGAGCCAGAGACATTGCGAGCTGAGCTGGAGGGTGAGCGTCTCCGCTCCCACGAGCTGCGCCGCTGGACCCACCCTGAAGGCCCTCCTGGGCACCAGGGCCATCAGGAGATGCAGAGCTCTTGCTCCCCTGATAGAAACTGGACCCGAGCCCTGGCAGCGGCCAGCCACCAGTTTGAGGCTCAGTCTTTCTGGCTGGCACTACAGGAGAAGCCACAGCGCTGGGCAGCAGGCAACATGCCAGGCTGTGGTGGATGCTCTGCTGCAGGTGCCAGAGCCTGTGGGGGAAGATTTGGTGCTTCCTGGCAACGCACACAGCCGGCTGCTGGAGCAGAAGCCCTGCCTGCAGTGTGCCCTGGAAGACCTGGAGGGGCAACGCAGTGCCCTGGAGATGGAGAACCACCTCCTGAGGAAGGGAAGATCTCTGGAAGCGTACAAGGAGGCAGAGAGGCTCCAGCAGAAAAGTGCTAAGCTAGCTGCCCTCACCGAGCAGCTGAAAGAAAGATGTAGGCATCTTGCAGGAGACCATCGAGCACCTGATGAATCCTCCAGTGCCACTGCCCATCCAAAGCACCACTGAGGAACTGGGCGTGAAATCCTTGCCTCAGGAGAGGGCTGGAGAAAGGAGAGAGCCTGCAAGAACTTTGCTGGCACAGGACAAGCAGAGTGAAGGTTCACGGAAGGGGGCTGAGGAGCTTCAGGCCCAACTGGCTGCAGACAAAGAGGGCTCATATTATGTGAGCACCCTCAGACAAAGGTGTGAGGAGTTAGAGGTGCAGCTTATGGAGATGATGGATGAAAACACCAGACTGGCGGAAGAAAATTCTCACCTCCGTGGGCAGATGCGCTGGGCAGAAAAGGTTCAAGTTGAAAATGCTGACCCAAAGGGGCAACTAACGCTTGTGGTAGAGAAGCAAAATTCTGCCACCCAAGCCATCAGCTGTCTTCAAACCTGACTGGAAGATGGTGAGCACAAACTGAAAGCCATGAGAGAAATGGCAGAAAGAAGGCAACAGCTGGAGAAGGAAGGCAAGGAGACAAAGTCAGTGTTGCAGAGGAAAGAAAAAGAAGATGAGTTTTTGCAGCATGCTCAGACAGAAGGAAAAAGGGAACACCAAGAAGACATGCAACTGTTTTGAGCCCAGGTGAGTGAGCTGGAGAATCGGTTTCAGAGCCCCTCAGAGTCAGCTTGGGCAGAGGACAGACCTGGGTCCTGCCTTCTTTCAGAGGAGGACCCCACAAGTGAGACAGAGGAACTGGAAGCAGACAAACTGTCTGTCATCCTGCAGGCTCTGGGGCAACAAGCGGGAAAGCTTCAAACATTCATAGCTCAATACAGCTACGATCCTTTTGATGGTCCCAGTCAGCAGCCTGAACTAGAGCTTCCTCTAACTGCTGGACAATATGTTTACGTCTTTGGACAGGTGAATGAAGACAGTTAGTATGTGGGAGAGCTGGTGGACCGCAGAAGAGGATTCATCCCCTCCAATTGTGTCAAAGAGCTTTCAGATGACGACCTGGAAAACAAGGACTGGAATGATCCTCGTTATTATCTTTTCAGTCTCTCGCCTATTTTGGAAGAAGATGAAGAGGATCTAGATGTGGGTGTCGGGGGCTAAAAAGCACAGAAACAATGGATTATAATAAACATAGCCTATACGACCTTCCAGAATATCTGCAGAAGTGAATTTATCCTTAAAAGGGATTTGGTTTAGACTTGTAGATTTGTTAGAATTTGGGGACCTCTGGAGGGCAGCAGGAGCCTCCAACGGGCCCCAGCAAAGCCCGGCTGTGGTCCCAGAGCACTGTGGAGAGTAATTAGGGTCCTGCAAAGGCCCTTGCAAAGCCCAGAGGAGGCCCCGGGGGACTCTGGAGGGTAATTAGGGCTCCACATGGGCCCCTGCAGAGCCCAGCAAAGGCCCCTGGGGCTTTCCAGAGGGCAGCTCTGCCATGTCAGAGCACCACTGCTGTTGGCCGCGATGGGGACCCTCCTGCCAGGGCTGGTTGCTCTGCATGTCCTCGCTGTGGGGAGCAGAGAGCAGAGAGAAGCGAAACAGCGAGTGGCACTGCCCAAGGGACCGTCCACACTCTCATCGGTCACGCGCCAGGAAAGGATGTTTGCGGGGCACCTCGAACCCACTGCTGCCCCTGCACTCGCAGCCTGGAAGGAAGCTGAATGAACGGGCTGGGCTTGGCCAGGGCAGCCCAAGCCGGCCCTGCGGGTCTTTTGGCTCAGAGATGCTTCTGCTGGCTTCCTGCGAGTGTTGCCCATTAAAGCACTTCTGAGTGTGAAGCCTGGTGCCTTGCTGCACAACTGCTAGTGGAGCACACCTCATGAAGCATAGATGAACTGTTAACAGTTTTCATCCTTGCAGTAAAGTTAGGGGAAGAGGTTAAGAAAGTCTAGGAGGTGATAGCAGCCCAGGTAAAGATCACTAATTGGCTTGATACATGGAGCAACTGAAAGAGATTGGCCTGGGTTCATGTGAGCAATGAGGTCACTGGTGACTTATGCCAGCCAGCTCAGTTAGAAAGCAGGTAATAGTGAACACAATAGCCTCTTGGGATGAACATCCATATCCAGAGGTTTGGTATAGGAGTCTGGGCTTATGGTGAAACTGTGACATGTAGGTGCTGCACTGTCAGCCCACACATGCCAAAATGTTGGAAACGAGTGTACTTTTGCCCTGGTTCACAACTGGACTGTGGGAGCCTGTTTGTGTTCTGCACAGCATATGAGAGTGTGCCATAGATTAGAAACCTTGCAATTGAAACTGCAACCTCCCTGCTGTGCATACCTTGCTTAATAATTAATTTTCAAATTGTATGTCACTAAGTGGTGTAGTTCTGTTCTTGAGACTCTCCACCTCTGAATTCCCCTGTGACAGCTATAACTCCAGATATGGTAATATTTTTCCAGTATTTTGCTGGTAATGATATTTTGCGAATCCTTTTTCTAAAAATGTCTAATATTTCACATAATCTTCTGCAGCCTTCAATAATCTTAGTGGCATATTGTAGCACCCCAGTATGATGTTCTTTACAAGTATTCTCAGAAGCCATGTATTTGCTTACACACTCCATCTGCTCTGTATGCATTTTCTGTGGTTCTTCTTTACACTTCAGCTGATTTCATTAGTATTCTCTGCTATAATAGTCAGTTTTGGCACAAAGTGTTTCAATTCTTTCACTGGATTTACTCGTCTTCTGTTTTTTCCTAGCTGCTCATTAGTATCAATCACTTGAGTCTTAGCTAAACAGTTTAATTCCTGGAGTACATTATGACTTCTGATGTAAGGGCAAGGAAGAATTTTTTTGTTTTGTTTTGTTTGTTGTTGTTTTTTTTTTTTTTAATAAAGATATATCCATACTATTATATTAGAAGTTGAAGGTTAGTTGAGAACTAATCTCAAATTTGAAAATGAAATAGGTTTGTATACAAATATACACTTTTATAGCATGCTAATTTCTGGTATGTCCTCTTGCTATAGACATTATAGTTCAACATCATTGATCATTTTATAGTAGAACTTTGTTAAAAAAAAAAAAAACAAACCACTTTACATCAGTTCATACAGTTTCACATTAGATCCATACCAGAACTTTGATAAAAATGAAACTTTGTATTACATGATATAGCTGACAGCAGACTGTTTATTAGGAGTGAAAATTTACTTTTTAATGATAGATAAAACTAAGGTCAATTTCACACTTAGTTTGTGAATAAACTTTGAGTTAATACATGGGTCACCTCAGTTGCTTGTATGTGGACCTATAAGGATCACTCCTCATTGCCTGCTTGAGCTGAAGCCCATATGGATTCCTTTAATGTATTAGCTTGACCTTTAATCATATCATTTCCTAAGCATTTTTGCATATTTATCCCATCTGGGTTTATAAATTGGATGATTGGTGTTTTGGCAAGTTACCAACCATCTAATAAGTAACTGAACAATTCACAGCTGAACATATATATAGTAGTGCAACCTCTCAAGCTAAGAGGTCACAATTTCTTTTTTCTTTTTTTGTTCTACTAACATTGATGATGCTTTGCTTTTGAAATATGAGACAGATTAAAATGTGAAAGTGGATGAAACTGTGATCTCTACAACCTGTTTATTCCCATTTCTTGCTTCAGCACTGCTGTTTTTGTAGATAATACACTCTTTATTTTCTGGATGTTCAATGATTTACTTTTCTCTTTTTATCTTTTTTGTGACTGAGAAGTCACAAATTAAATGCATTTGGAGTAAGTAGGTGCTATTTGTGCACAATTCTTAAAATGTCATAGATCTATGTATTTCAGGTTAAGCTGTGACAGGACCCCAAGTTGAATCTGCCTGCCAAATATGGATCAATTGGCATTTTCTCCTTAAAGACCATTCCTCAAAACATTTTGAATCTAGAAATCTATCTTTATTGTCATGGTTTATCCCCAGTTGGCAACTAAGCACCACACAGCCGCTGACTTATTTCCCCCATGGCAGGATGGGGGAGGGAATCAGAAAAGTGAAAGTGAGAAAACTCATGGGCAGAGATAAAGACAGTTTAATAGGTAAAGCAAAAGCCACATGCGCAAGCAAAGCGAAATAAGGAATTCATTCACTACTTCCCATGGGCAGGCAGGTGCTCAGCCATCTCCAGGAAAGCAGGGCTCCATCACACGTCACGGTTACTTGGGAAGACAAAACATCCCACTTTTATCTGAGCAGAAAATAAAGGAATGGACTTATTAAAATAAATAAAATTATTAATTAAGATTAATAGAAATAAAAGAGAGTATAAACAAATCTTCATCACACACTGTTTCTTTTCCCCCAGCCTTCCACTGTTAGCAACGCAATGATTTTCTGGGTTGAAGAAACTTTCAAAGATAGTGAAAATCTTTCTCTTTTTCTGCCTAAAGCCTAGTTGTGTGTCTGCTCTCTGCTAATCTCAAAGTTTCATCTATCTGAAGATGTCTGACTTGCAGGGGAGATGTCAGAAGTGCTCTTAGGCAAGCTCAGTTGCATCTAGGGAATCAGTTCTCCTGTCTGAAGGTTGCAGCTTATCCAAAGGGCAGCAGCTAGAACAAGGAAAACAAGTAGCACTTTTACCCAAGCAGTATATCTTCTTAGAAAATTGCTAAGTCACCAGTTTGTTACATGAAAATTAAAGCTCAAAGACTTTGGCAAGCCTGTTTTTTTAAAGAACATATGACTACTTTGGGGTGCTGCAGAAATGTCTACCAAACTGTGCTTTTCAGGAATCCTGGATGCCATGACACCACATTTCTCAATACAGGTACATACTGGCTCAGACTGGATCGCTTTGAGGTACTCTAAGATGTTGAACAATAGTCATTTTAGGAACTTTCCAGCTCAACATGAAAACTTCAGGCAAAGTTCAGGAGGTATCTTGGTATAACACAAACCCTGAACTCTATCCTTTTTCCAAAATTTAAAATTGAATGAAAAGGGAATGTCAGAAAATCCTTGAATTTAAATAATTTGCACCTTTAAAAGGATATAGCTGAGAACAAATATGTAATTTCAATGGTTAATTTTATTTATAACTGAGCTTTGGATATCTGCTTCTACAAATATTTTCTTTTAGAATAATTGGTGGGTTTTTTTTAATACCCTGTGTCTTAGTAGCTTAAGAGAATGTGCATGTACAGATTTGTGTTAAAATACTTTAAGTCCTTTTGCTGACCATGCAACTTTCCATGGAACCCTCAGATTTTAGGAAAGATGCTTAATTGTTGATTTTGTTAAAATATTTCAGATTGCATTTAGCCCCATTTAACACAATTGCAGTATATAATCAGTCAGGGTCAGGTTTATTATGCTGTTTTGATAAAATCATATGGTGTGCTAATGATTGCTTTACAGAATTATATTTATTTATAGTTTACTGAGACGTGATTATTCAGGACATTTGAAACAAAATATTTGTATTAAAAAGTCCACTTTTTGAGCAAATATGTTAACAATGTCAGAGGAGCAGGTGATCATCGTTGTGATAGCAACACTACACTGAGAGGAAAGGATGCATGGATTTCAAAAATGCATCTGAGCATATTTAATATGCATTTTGATTAATTTTTTATAAGGAACATTTTTGTGGTTGGTCAAAAAAACTAAATATTATTATTAGAGATACTCAGATGTTCTTCTTTATTGCAGGCTACCTACAGTGATTAACAGCCAGGTTGAGCCAGCAACTCCGGGAATGTGGTAGTGTTATGCTGAGTAGGAAGGGAATCTCTAAATTCGTCATTTCAAAATCACATATTCCAGGACTGACAGTGCATACTGTGCTTGCTTTTTCCCTCTCTCTGTACTACTATATCCAGCTCCTTTGAAATTGGAAAGTATAAGGCTATAGACTCATAAGGACTGTAGAGTATACATAATTAGCTCATCCTTCTACACAGATACCAAAGACAGATTTTGAGACTTTAACACTAAATGACTCAAGGGATAGTGGTAGGCATACAAAAAAGAGAAACTGCCTTTGCCAATAAAAACCATTAGCAGGGTTATTTTAACTTGAGTGGCCATAGGAAGACACTTAAAGATATTGAGAGGAATCAGATATCGCCCTCAAACAGCTTACATATATATGGGAAAAACCTTAGGACAGATATTGCAGAAAGAGATATTCCTGGGAAGCAAAGCAGATTGGATCAGAGTGAGATTTGCAAAAGAAATGGAATACACATTAGCTCTTTCTCCTAGTGAGTGGATATACTAATGAGTAAAACTTAGAACTATGCCCTGAGAACACCAGTCACATTCCTGAAAGATTTTTGAATTCAATTGAGTTAGCAATTTTCTGGCATAGAAGATTTTCCCAACAGTGAATGGGATATGAGAGCAGTTTGGATCAGAGTGAGATTTGCAAAAGAAATGGAATACACATTAGCTCTTTCTCCTAGTGAGTGGATATACTAATGAGTAAAACTTAGAACTATGCCCTGAGAACACCAGTCACATTCCTGAAAGATTTTTGAATTCAATTGAGTTAGCAATTTTCTGGCATAGAAGATTTTCCCAACAGTGAATGGGATATGACCACTTGCTTGCATTTCGTAGCTATAGACTATGCAGACTGACAACATAGTGACATACTGTCAAACTCTGGGGTCACTTCATAAAAGCTGATCTGACTATATTTTCATGGGCTTTTTCGTCATAGCTTTAGCTATCCTTGCTTAATCAGAAGTTTGCAAATTCAGGGGATATTCCAGCAGGATGATATAGTGCACAAAACCTTAATAATTGTGAATAATTTTGAACATAGGTTTGATTTTGGAAAGCATAGTACATAAGCTAATAGATTATCCCTTACAATCTGAAAATCTCACTGGTTAGATGAAAGTCCTGTCAATAAGAAAGCTATCACAGGGTTGAGAAGAAAAGATGATAATACAGTCACTTTTTTGGTCAGAGGAAAAATGTTTCTCATCCTTCCTACTGTGACTACTATGCATTTTGTTCATTGACTAGCTATGAACTAAAAGAAAAGTGTGACCTCTGCTTTATTTAAAGAAAGAAAAGATCCTATACAGAGGACATTTCTCTACAGCTGTGTATTCAGTTCATTGCTTGAATTGGGATTAATCTAGCTTTTCCTGAATGCTGCAAATGGAATCTAGTCATCTAGTATAAGCTGCCATTTTCCATTTCAGGAAGCTGAAACATAAAAGTTTTCTGTCAGCACCATTTTGTTCAAGTTTCTTTTTGGATTTGGAGCGAGCTGTCTTGTGAAAGTGTGATAAATTGGACCCCCTTCGACCATTAGATTGTCTCTGCTTTACATCTTTTTCTGAAAGAATAGAATCACCACTAGGCAAGTTTTTAGAGAACTTGTAAGAGTAGGCTCTGAGATACCTGACAGAAAGCAGGCTCTCACAGAAGAAGTTAGTCTTTTGAAGGATACATTGAAGTGTCAACACTGGACACTGAAGTATCAACACTGGAGGATTTTTTTCTTTTTGCGGTTATTTTGGAATTAGACTGAAAATCTTTCTTTACCTTTTTATCTCCTCAAAACGTACATTATAAAAAAAAAAAGAGTGAAAGCCCTGTTAAGTAAATCTATGGTCCTGATTTCTGAGCACTCTGAAAGCATGTACATGGGGAGGATCATTCCAGTCCTGCCTTTCTTATTACACTTTATAATATTATATCTATTTCAGAATCAGTGCATGGAGCAAAAAGATTATCTGCCTGCTTTAGGTTTAGGCTAGTTCTCTGCTTGTTAAGACTAAAGCAAGGATTGTGCTTTTAAATGGCAAACAATATTTTCTACAATACTTGATTTCTTAAGGATTGTAACAGAGCTATACAAGCAATTCTGCCGTGCTCTGCTTAGTGCATAATTTCCTGGTTATTAGAAGTTCAATTTCTCAGAGATATTGCAAATATCCTTGTCCAGCATACTCTACCTGAAAGATGGACTACGTAATTATTTACTGTCCATCTGCCCATGAACTTTTTCTCACATTGCCTCCTGGCTAACTTAGTCTATCTTTTGGCATGCTTTTTATTCCTACTGCTAAATGAGAAGAAAACTATCATGTCTATTGTCAGGTCAGTGTTCTGTCCTGTCTCTTTAACTGTATATAGAGACTGTAGTTTTGCACTTTTTTCAAAATAACTTTTTCATTATACCTTCTACCTGCTGGAGTTTTTTCTATTAATTTTATCGAACATGGTGGTTCTTTTTTTTTTAAATTAAGATCAATGTTTAATAGTACAAGCCAATTATGCTCTGAAAAAAAATGGATGAATTTCCCATAACTAGCTCCATGACCAGAAAAAAATAATTTCATGGTTTGGATTTCTGGTAAAGAAAGAATCAATTATGTAAGGAGACTTCTGCTTTGTGTGTTGAGAATTGGTATTTGAATTCCAGCATAATAGATCTGACAATCTTTTTTTCTTTAATTTATTTAATAGTAAATTTTAATTTATTTGATCAAATAAATTTCATTTCTCTTTCTTTTAATTGTATTCTACACCTCTTTGGCTCTTGCACCCACAATCGCAGAGAAAGACTCAGAGCTGTTCCTGTCATTGTTTACAAATAGGATAGCCTGGGGTTTAGGAAAAATCCGTTCATATGTCACACTGTCCTCTTTAAGACTTTAGTGGATTGTGTAATGCTATATCTTAATGGATCAAGTTAAGACTGTTCAGTGGTGGATGAACTTCATTGTAAAGTCTTTTTTTCTTGGGAGTTTAACATAAGTCACTTTCAGAATTTTATTTTGATGCATTTTGTTGTTCATTTATGCGTAACAATTTTATTTATCCCCATGTTGTACTTTGAGGATATTTCTGTTTTAGGAACACTTACCATAGAGTACATGAAAGTAATGCATGGACATCTACCATCTCTTTTAATTGGGCAATAGTTTGGTTATACTGTATGTATTTATGCATTCCCCACCTTTCTTTCAAGTCAAGGCACCAAAACTCTGGGCTGCATGCATCTCTCACCAAAACACTGCCCTTTCTGAACTGTAATCAGTAGTGTCGTATTGGCAATGGATTTAGCTTAGTACACTTTCCATCTAGTCATGCAATGTGGACTGACTTTGCTGACTATTCACAAAGTGATATAACATGCAGCTCACAAATTACAGTGCTACAGCTGATGTCATATAATTTATTAACTGGCTTATTATCTATTTTAACACATTTAAGAAAGGAAACAAATAGAACTATTGGATCTTTTAACACTTTAAAGTCCTTTGCTTAAATACTTTTGCTGCACAAAGTGGCTGTGTCATAGTTCTGAACAGATCCCATTCAATACCAATATTATAATGATGCTCAGAGTGTGGATAATTGTTCCAGGGCCCTGAGCACATCCCATCTCCTGGAAGTTTGGCTGCCTGGGATCAGGCCAACTTAGAGATAGCACAACTGGTGGCCTTGAAAGAAAGAGCTAGAAAAAGCCTGAGCAAAGGAAGCCCTTCCTTCCCCTGTTGGGTCCTGTTAGGCTGATGCTCTTGCCCTTAGTCCATATCACTGCCCGTTCCCTTGCAGAGGAGCCTGCTCTTGCTGCTCCCTGGCAAACTGTGGGGCTTATTTAAATAGTGGTAGTGTGTTAGAGGCAAATGCTATCTTGGATAGGAGGCAGCAAACCAAGAAGTTGGCTGTTGCTTCTGCATGTCAGGAGAAGGGGCTGAAGTCTGTGAAACTTAACAGAAGAGTATCTCAGCAGCTTCTACCATGCAGCTGTGGTCCAAGCTGGCCTGACAGATTTTTGTGGTGCAGCTGTGGATTATATAAGGCAAAACTTATCTTCACGATTTAGATGCAGCTGATGTGTGGAAAATACACCATTGAAAAAGTCATGATTTGCCACTGATATGTGGTCACATGGTGTCATCCTCCAACGTGCTGTCAGATTCAATGTGGTCTGAGTACACTGGCACAGGTGTTAGCTTATCTCCTTCCTCAAATTCTCTGTCAAGTAGCACAGGATGGACTGCAAAGGCACTTTTGCTTATTTAAAACTGTCAATGGCCTTTATTCTAACCATCTTATTGTCATTTCTCTAAGCCTGCAGCTTCACTCCTACCTCCTCTTGAGAGATGTTGCTGTTGCTGCCTTACATCTTAGATGTGAAAACATGGGACAGAACATTTCCAGTCTACCTACGTGAACTGTGTTCTGTGTGAAATATAATAGATTTCTCTATTATTTGAAAAGAAATTCTGTTTTCTTAGGTATACAGTTAATATTTATTTGTGGTTTTCTGTTTAGTATGCTAAAAAAAGTCATTTAAAG
The DNA here is from genome assembly GCF_000699145.1 of Aptenodytes forsteri. NCBI lineage: Eukaryota > Metazoa > Chordata > Aves > Sphenisciformes > Spheniscidae > Aptenodytes > Aptenodytes forsteri. Next base: position 1,481,212 of record NW_008795695.1, read on the forward strand.
CCGGACCAGCAAATATTCTGTGACTAGAACAAAGACTCTTCTTAATAAAATTACTGGATTAGAGGCTGTTGTTTTAAGAGCAGCATTTTCCTTAATAATCTCCTGCATGCTTTAAATAAAAAATGTGGCATAAAGCTAACAGCTTGGTGAAGGATAAAATTATTCCTAAAAATTCAGAGTGTTTTATGAACCCTTCCCTGGAATGTACTGAAACCTTAAAAAAGATATGTTGTTTGTTGGAAGTTCAGGATTACGAAGTCTTCAAGATAGGTGAGTAATTACAGAAAATTTATAACAGACAACATATCGCTGTGGAGACATTTGCATTACTTTTCCGTTAAAATTAACAACTCACGTACAGTAACTTCGATTGCTCTGTTAGTAAGACATCAGTTTCAAAATACAAATGTGGTTGGAGTCATTCAATCATTTTTACGGGTGAGCTTTAACGTCTGGTGCTGTATAACCACGTGGTGGCACTGTTGATTAAATTTGGATTCTGACAACGTTGTCGTGTCAGACCTCTGTATTAAAGCTGCTGCACTCCTGTTATCTCTGTGTGTGAATCTGCCTGCTACCATTTATCTGGGGATAATAAGGGGGCCTGAGTGCAGAGGCAGACGTTGACAGTTACTTCACAATCAGGTTCAGAGAAACTCACAATAAAATGTAGTCCAGACTGATTTAGCAGTCCAGAATACAGGTCTCTATGAAGCGTACACCGTATTGATTTTGTCATTGATGATTTTAATTGTCTTTTTTTCCCCTTTAGAACTCGTTCTAGTAGCAAGTAATATTGCATCTCTCTTCAAAATACATTAATTTAGGTTTGAATGGAGATAACAAAATAACACCTTTGACAGAGAAGAATGTTCGTCTAACGTGGTGAGAACGTAATGTAGCTCAGTGGGAGAAATACTTTTGGTACTCTGTCCATTTAGGATGGCTCAGATATTTTTCCTATTACTATTTCACCATTTAAATTACTACTTAGATTTGCTATGTGCCTGGTTTATGTTTAAAGCTAGCTATTTCGGGGAGACTACAAAGAAACCTGAAGCACCCACAAGACGTTCACAACTTGCTGAATAATGATTGAATCTTTGAGCCTCTGAGATCGCATGTGCTTTAGGAGAGATGAGTGAGTAACAACAATGCAGCCATCTGGCTGATGGTGGAAGCTTCAAGAGTCTCTATGGATTTGCACAACTTGTGTCTATTCTTCGTAGTAATAAAAGGTAGTATCAGAATCAGTTTGCATAGTCTATCTCTTTTCAGTGTATTGGTTTGATGTATATTTGCAAGATAGAACGTGGAAGAATTCTCATAAAACAGTCAAAGGAGGCAAAGCTAGAAATTTATGTGTAAACACAGCATGGTGTGAAATTACCAATGGACTGCTATGCCTGCAGCCAGAAATCTTTGTCTTGGATCAGTAAAAACTAAAATCCTCATCTCCGTTTGTCTTCTGCCAGATCAAATGCCTCTGTATGAGACATTCGGTATATTGCTGCAGACAAAGATTTTTCTTTTTTTTTCTTAGTTTTAAAATCATGGTAACATATTTTCAATGAAGTTATATTAAACCAATAATATTTCTATGAATTTTACTTGCTGTATTATTGTTTTCTGTATTTATATTTACATACATCAGACTTTAGATTTTCCATAAAATTGCAAATTCAAAACATTAGCTATGTTTATGTTAGAGAGTTCTGACAGTACAATTAATAACAGATGACAACAACTTGACATGCTAAGTAAGTTTATATCAGATACTGTGCACGTACAAAAACACAATTACTGACCCTTTAAATTTTATATTCACTGTTAGTAGCAGAGCTAAACTCTTGTAACTGATCTTGTTTGTATACTTTGGCCCTCATCCTGATACCAAATCAGCGTGCCTCCATTTGTCTCTCTGGTATTGTTTCGTGTTTTTGTTAGCATAACATGAGCTGACTTACCCTATTTATCATTGTAGAACAATGGGCAGCTAATTTATTAGCAGTTCAAGACACAATACCCAAAACAAACTAATTTCTAGAAACTGGAAAGCCCTTGAATTCTTTTACATGTCATTTTATTCCCTTAAAAAAGGCTAACATTTTCTTATTAATAGGTTTACTACTGTAAGAAGATTTAAAATCTTTTAAGGGAATAAAGCCACGTACAGGTAAACAATGTAAATACATATCACATGCAGAATGAACTTTGATATATGCTAGTTGAAAGGTGGTATACAAACCAATTTATGCCTCAAACCAGTTTATAGCCTAAAACCGGTGTAGTTCATAGCCCAGTAGATATGGTTTTGCCACTGCTGGGGGCAGGCATCAGGCTGTGGCAGGTCCCAGGGGGTGTCTGGGCTGCCCTTGGCCTGACCAGGGCTGAGCTGGGTTTACCAGGCGCCCCGTGGCCGAGTGCCCATTGCCCAGCCTGTCTGAGCTCCAGCTCTGTGAGTGCCACCGGGGAAGGGGCTGACAGCCCCAGGCGGTCCCTGCCGGACAATCGGCCCCTGGGCAATACTGGGGGGCTGCAGGGCAGCTTTCAACCCCTCCCTGGGAGCAGGGGGAAGAAAGCAGGTGGGGATGGGAAAATGTATAAAAAGAAATCCAAGGGGACCCCCAGAACTGTGGAGGAAGGGAGCCCACCACCAGCATCAGCTCCTTCTGGTGAAGACCTCAAGGTGCTGGCGACTTGTTGTCTCCACCCTCTCCTGCCCCCATTCTTCTTGAGGAAGGTTTCGGTGTTGACTATAAGATCCAGAGGGACACTGAAAGAGTGACCCTAACATTAGGGGTAGGTACTAGGACAGGGGCTGTTTTTTTATATAAGAGTTTAAGCTGTATTATTAATTAGGCTTTTCTGTATTCAGATAATTTGGATTATTAAAGTAGTAACACAGTTGTGTTAGCAACACATTCTTGATTTTCTGTACATGGTCTGTTACTTTTTGGCTGTAACAGAACTTTGATAAAACAAGTTGAACCAAAACAAGAAATTTACTGCAATTATAAAGATTCATTAATTTTTCCTCTCATGACAGAGTGCTGCAAAGGTTTGATATGCAACCATCTCCCTGTGACTATGGTACATCCCTGGTAAAGTTTCAAAAACAACTATTTTCACAGGCCAAACTGAAGAACTTACCCATACAGTTATACTCCAAACAGATCTTCAAAAGTAACACCACAAATTTGCAAGTTGTTTTTTTTTCCCAACAATTTTTCACTCAGTTTGGATTTCAGTAGAAGTGTACAGGTGCTACCTAATGACCAGATCCTGTAAAACACATAGCATGGTCATGAGAGTCAAAATGCAGGTCTCTCATGTGAGTGTTTAACAAGTAGGCTACGTACCTGTGTACCCACTTGTGATGTCTTTCAGACCTCACGCAAAAAAAAATTTTCCTTCATGGTGGCATATCTGCAACAGGAAGGAACTGGAGTGAAACTCCTTCTTAGCCTTCTAGACTGTTGAGCAATGTGTCTTCACTGGTGATATTTGAATATGGATTGTTTGGGAGGAGGCAATTTCAGATAGAGGGTTTCTCATTGACTCACACATAAAGCACACATGTACACATGGCTGGCCACACAGATCACCACAGACAGAAAACACATCACTCAACACAAGCACAAACTGCATCAATGGTCTTATCCTGTTACTCTCTCTGTCTGATCAGGATGAAGTTCTGTTAGTGGGAAATACATCCGTATATACAACAGGGATCCCTCTTGTAGCTGGACATAGGCATACGGGCTTATAAAAAAGATGGCGGCAAACATTTTAGCAGGGCTTGTTGCAGCAGGACAAGGGGGAATGGCTTTACACTAAAGGGGGACAGATTTAGACTAGATATAAGGAAGAAAGTTTTTACACTGAGGGTGGTGAAACACTGGAACAGGTTGCCG
>NW_008795695.1:1485281-1500939 GCF_000699145.1 Aptenodytes forsteri
CAGAGAGGTGGTGGATGCCCCATCCCTGGAAACATTCCAGGTCAGGTTGGACGGGGCTCTGAGCAACCTGATCTAGTTGAAGACATCCCTGCCCACAGCAGGGGGGTTGGACTAGATGACCTTTAAAGGCCCCTTCCAACCCAAACTATTCTATGATTCTATGATATGGTCCATTCAACAGCTGACCCTGGATCCTTGCTCTCCCCAGTAGGTGACACCAGAACATGCAAGCCCCCAGGGTCTGCAGCCCTACTCCAGCTGCTGGTGCAGACACTGTTTACACACTAACACACACAGGCACAGACACTGTGGATTCCTCCAGTAACTCAGCTTAGACACTCAGTCTACCCCGTGACTGGCTCTTGAATCCTCTTGTCTCCAGTTGCTTCCTGCACCGAGAAGCACACACATCGAATAGGTCTCCCAGTCAACCCCCAGACTCCATAATCTCTCTGGCAGATAGCATGGACCTTCTGGTCCCTCCAGTAGCTCATTCCTTCAGCCATCTCACTCCCAGAGACACACACATAGCTGGCTCCCAAGCCACTTCATTTTTGCCCCAGCTAGCCTGGCTTGATACCGGCGGGTAAACACACAGACATGAATACCTTCACTCATACCAGCTGCTGGCACCACACACATATGGGACCCTATGACCCACAGTCCAACTCCAGTTACTGGCACCCAGACTGCCGTGCACACACATACACACAGAATAGAGAGCCCCTCACTCAGGGAAATAATTAGAAATGGAGTTTAATGCCAGGATAGGACAGACTGCACTGATCAGGCACAGCGCATAGCCAGAAGAGTGAATTAACCAACAACCCGTTTACTCACATTGAGTTCCTTTTATCACCTAATCCATCTGTTTTCCCATGCTTGTTCCTCCCTGAGTTATCTTGTACACACAGAATAGAGAGCCCCTCACTCAGGGAAATAATTAGAAATGGAGTTTAATGCCAGGATAGGACAGACTGCACTGATCAGGCACAGCGCATAGCCAGAAGAGTGAATTAACCAACAACCCGTTTACTCACATTGAGTTCCTTTTATCACCTAATCCATCTGTTTTCCCATGCTTGTTCCTCCCTGAGTTATCTTGATCCCTCCCTTTCCCTGCCTTTGGTTTCTCCACTAAACACAGAATCATAGAGTGGTTTGGGTTGGAAGGGACCTTTAAAGATCATCTATTCCAACCACCCTGCTGTGGGTTTTTCCAGCACAACTGAAACAAAAGGGCTTATTCTAAGTGACCATTGTTATCCAATCTTATTCAGAATGTCATTGTTTTCTGCAGTGTAAAGTAAGGCTGATTCCCTAGGATATTCCTGAGCAAAAGAAGAAAAGGAAGAGAAGAACCTACTTTAAACATGGATGAGGATGTTTTGAATTTCTGTCTCCAGGTATGAATTTCTGTTTCCAAATATGTAGTACTCCTTACACTTTGTGTAAACCAGGAAAACCAAACAGAATTTGTCAGGCTCAGAGAGCTTTTTTTTTTTTTTTTTTTTTTAGTTAAGGCTTGCAAAATCAATTTCAAAACTGCAAATTAATTTCTCATTTAATTAGATATGTAAATAAACAGAAGTATTATTACTTTGATTTGTTCATTTTTGAATTGCCTTGCCAGTATTCCATGAAAACACAACCCTTTAAAGGAGCAAAAATGACTTGTAGTTAACAACACGTAGCATCTGCAAAGCAATTTAGCAAACGGGGGTAAAAAAGAGAGGCTGGAGATGAGACCAGCTGTTCTGTGATTTGCATTTTTAGATAAACTGCACACTGAAATGGGATAGTGGTCTTTTTAAATGACCATGGTAAAACTCAGCACCCGTGTGTCTAAGATCATTGCTGAGAAGTAAAAAATGAACAGACTAAATGAAGTTCTGAGAGCAGCAATAGAAGGCTGGAGAGGCATGGTTTATGGAGAAAAATAAAAAAAAAAAAATGTGGTTGTTTAACTTGGAATGAGGTGGCAAGAAAGAGAAAAGTTAAATTCTGTTAGCTAGCCATTTAGTTGTGAACATAATGGAGAATTTCAGTAAGTATTTGATAAGTAAGAACATTTATAGACAATAATAGATGTAAGAAAATAAAATCACTCATGACAGACCACAGCCCTTTTAACTTATGATCATAACTCCTGTCATCCTGACTGATATATTAGTATCACAGGAAATGTGGTGCTTGATAACCACCATACAGTTTGGGAAAGACCGAAGGAGGTTTTCCTATAATTTCTGTTCACAGGTTAGCATTTGGCAAGAAACAAACTGATGACGGAAACTGACTGAGCCGTTTCAGCCTACTATCAAAAGATCCCCAAAAGTTCCCGTCTCTGTCAAGCTTTACAGACACTTCCCTTTTCTCACAAATATCTTCCTCAAATATCTTCCTCCTGGGCATGTCTTTCTATGTACTGTCACTCCCATAGTTCTTCCCCTTATCCAAATATTCATGGTCCTTCTCTCAACTAGTGGCTGCAGCCATTCATGAGGTCTACGTTTGGTTCAGAGGAGTCGTATGCTCTACCCAGCTGCATGTGTAGTTTCTATTGCCTACGGTCTATAGTGGAGAGTGTGTACTTGTGTTAACAGTGTACAGTCACAATGAATAGATGAAGTAAGTTTGATCCTGACCATGTTATTTTCACCAAGTTCAACATTTTTTATTTAGCCTATCTTCTCAGAAGTTGTACTATTTTTTTCCCATTTGATTTCCTCTTCTTTCAAATAAAATACATTTTCTTGCCTCAATAGGCATGCATCCAACAACATCCAGTGAAAATACCTATGGCAGCACCAGTTTCTTCCTGTAGTTTAACTGCATTTTGATCATTTTACATAGTGTTATTTTTATGATTTATTATTTTTTGTTGTCTACGATTAACAAAAATATAACTGTATCTTTTGTTAAATTTCACATAATAGCTTTGTTTTTTTATGGATGCTTATTTTGAAGACCTTTCTCTTTCCATGTTTTTTCCTTATAGTATGCTACTCTGGTTTAAGTGGGTCTCACCTTTACTTTTCTATCTTTAATTTAAACTCTCAGGCCACAATGGGAGTCTTTCCATTCGTTTCAATCGGCTTTATGTTGGATAGTAATAGTAATGTTAACAGGTATAGAAAGTTTTGGGAGGGTTTGGGTTGTGCTTTTTTTTGTTTGTTATTGTTAATAGAAACGTAATAACTTTTTCTATTTAAGATGATCCATTTTGCATTGCAGGCACTATGTAAGATCCTAAAAAGAAATTGAGAGTAAAGGAAAAGTAAACATGGAAGCGTTCATGACAGGAGCAGTCAGTTCACACGTGATATCTCTCTCCTGTCTTCCACAGTCAGACATCAAAATCAGTTCCAGTTCAACATTTCCACAGCAATTTTAAGTATCCTCTGAGGACATAGGCACCTTCTGCACTTCTCCTTTCATGACAGAGATCGGCCAGGAACAACATATGTTCTGGAGTAAAAAAGCTGAATTCATCAATGCCCATTTCCCTCTCAGAGGAAATTGACCATGTCAGGTACATTCAGCTAAACGTAACAGGTTAATTTGCTGGTGTTACAGAAAAATGCAATACTTTTTCTAGCAATATAAAAAGAAATTTTATGTAGAATATATTTTTTCTAACTTTATTTTTTCCTGTCTTCATACATCTGTAAGCTAGTATCCATGCCGTTGTTCTATATGTCAGGGTACATGACCACGGGTTCTGAATCTTTCTCATACTGGGTAATGCCTTTAATTTTCCTAAGGGGCAAAGAAGATTTTAAATCAGAATTGATTTTTTCTTGTTGTTGCTTGTTGTTAAAAATTACAATTATTAATAAAACAACTTTTCTGTCAGTTTTAACAAGAATCATCATATCTGATTTCCATTCCTGTTACAAATGTGGTGCACAACGCACAAGGTATTTTTAATGAAGTCCAGGCAAAGCATGTTTCTTGTTATAAAACAGAAAAAAACAAAACAAAACAAAAATCCTCAGAACAAGTAACAGTTAGTAATCTAAAAAATCAAAGATGGAAGAAAACTGTCAGCTGATCGATTTGAGGTGGTTATGATATACAAATAACCCAAAATTTATTATCGGACTTTTCAAAAGTGTTTGGAATCATCTCTTCTTTCTGAGTTCAAGAGGACAAAATCTGTTTGACAATGAATAACTTCTCAATGACAGCTTTGAGTGACAGTATAAAACATTTTATTTTTTTAATGTTAGTTTTGTACAGACTACACACACAGACATTATTTTGCAAAACACAGGAACACATTTACATTATTAGGGATTAACTTCTAAGACATTTTGTATACCCTTTGCTCGTACAAAGTTGCAAGTTATAGAAAGTATTTGACATCAATTAAATCTGTGTCCTCAAAACATAAGTTAAGTAGGTTACATATTGACACCTGCACTTCTAAATAGCATTTCATTCCAAAAAATAGGTCATAGTGAGTATGAATAAGGTCAGCAGATATAGTTCATATTAATCAACCTATTCCAACTGTAAAGACTTTTCCATGTAATGCTCTAAAAATATGCAGAAAAAGAAACAAACAAAACTGACAAGGTGATGATGCTGAAATATAGGCTCGATCGAGTAAGTTATAATCGAATGCATGACAGTTTCTGTAAAATTCTCTGATATGTCAAATCAACAAAAAAATGGCATAAGGTGGAAATTAACAGCCAGAAACTGGAAATATTTTACTACCCAAGACATGAAGCTTTACAGAAACCTAGGGGAAGCTGCTGGAAGGTTCTCTCACAAATCAGCAGTTTATTCCAGCAGTTTTATCTCTCCTGGACTTTGCTTATTTGATCAAGACAAGTTATTCTGTGAATGCAATCAGTATTCATAAGATTATGTGACTTTATTTGTACTCCAATAGTGAAGATACCCTTATTCTCTTATGTACTTTAAGTGAGAATTTCTGCAGCTAAACTGTAGTCTGTATTGATCAAACACACACACACACATATCTACTGGTTTCCATTTTTCTTTTAGCTATGCAAAAAGCAATATTATAAGTATTTATAATACTTCTAGGTCCTGGAAATATGATGGAAGGATAAAATAGCTGTAGAAAAGAGTGGTGAGTTTTTCTGGCTAATCATGAATGATCCTCAGTCATTCAATAGAGATATACAATGCACTTATCTTTCTCTGCTTCCTCATTAGCTAACTTGCCATTAGACTCACTTCTATTGTGATTTCCACTGTAAATATCTCAGAACAGACAGTTAATTTTCTTCTTGACCGTCTTTTTCAGTTTTATCATATTATATAATTTACTGATAACAATTTGTATAATCTAAGACTTTTATTTATTTTCCCTTCATGTGGATGCATACAAGAAAAAGGAAACATTTTGTGTTCATATTCTAATATCACTGGATTTGCTGTCAGTTTTTACTACACTGTTTATGTTCCTCATCAAAACTGAAGCTCTTGAATTTTCAGTAAAAGTAAAGCTTTTATTTATTTTCACCTTGGCCTCTTTTCTATCGTCTAGCTCTTTTTTTTTTTTTTTTTCCAAATTTCACATGCAAGTTTCCCTTCTATTTTACAAGTCTGACTTTCTACGTTGCTCTTTTGGTATATCATAAATGAAGTTCATGATACCAAATATCTTGTTCACAGATCCAAAAAGACATTAGTGGAATCCTGAAGATGCCATCAATGATTTAAGTCAGGCAGAAGTGACTATACAGCAACAAGGGCAAATGAACATAGATTGTCAAGATTGGTGTTAGCACTTACTCTTAGTGATTGTCTTTTTACCAATAGTTCTAGTACCACTAATTAATACACTAATTTCTCTGAATCTCTGTTTGCCTAAAACTGGTTACTTTCAATATTTTACTCAACATGTACCTTCCTCCATGCCTTTTAATGGTAGGGTTTTGGTTTTGCATTTAAAATAGCTGGCAGCAGGCTCATCTCCTAGGAAAATTTATGACTTTTTTTTCCCAATACGTAGACAAACCTTTCAGTTTTTAATGGAAGGACAATAGATTCAGAACCTACTGCTCTGAGAATGATTACTCTAAGATCACTTTTCAGTACCTTTTGTGAAACAACAGGAAAATAAGCAACAATAACCACAATCTTTCTTTAGTTTGTAAAGGTTAATAGGTGTTTATATATCCAATTTTCCATTCCAAAGGACAACTAAAGGCATCTTTAATCGTTTTAGAAGCTATGCAAAAACTTAAATAAACCTGTCAAAGGAAGAATCCACTTGCTCAGAAGTTATAGTTTATGGGCAAGAATAAGAGCCTGAGTATGTCCTTACAAGAAACTCTCACTCACAGTACACATTATTTTTTTTGCTAGAAAATACCGCTCTCCAAATACAGATAGCATAATGAAATCTACAAAAAAAGATCTTCCTGCAACAGCAGAATAGCTGTGAAACAATAGCAAAAAAAATTATGCATTTAGCCTGAACAGTAGACATTTTCCTTTCTTTGTACACAAAATATTTTTCTTCATATTGTGGTGCTTTCACCTGTAATTGATATATATTGTATTTCACCAAATAACTGATTATGCTCATAAGATAAATGTTAAACTGAAGTTTTTAAGGAAATCAGTGTCCTACTGGGATAGGCTTGTTGTACAAAGTCACATACCCACCAAAACTCCTTTCCCACCTTCAGTTAAATGAAGCCTTCATTTTATATTAGGTCTCTTAAATCTTTTCTATAAACTCTTAAAATGATTAATCTTGTAATCCCCTATTTTTGAGAGTTTTAGTATACAGTGATGATCCTTATGCATATTGAAATGTGAAGAATATCTAATTTCTAACATTAACAAACTCTAATTCTTTTCTAAACAGTCTCATTCTGATTAATACAGTACCTCTATACAAAAATCTAATCAAGACTCAAGTGATTAAGTTGTCAAAACCAGCAAATTATTTGTATTATATAGTAGGTAAAGTTTAAGCCATTTATTAATCCACTTGTTTTTCAGATCTTCTTATTTTTCAGAACTCAGAAAGATAACTGTTGCTGTGACACTACTATGCTTATTGTCTAAGTGACTACTAGGTGCTCACTAAGTTCACGTAGGCTTACAAAGCTTCTGGTAATTTTGTCTTTTTGCCTTCTAATCTAAAGTCTTCTATGCAAAGGTTATGTGCCTGAACAGGTCTCATAAATATTACATGTTCAGGACTTCTGAATATCAGTGTATTGGTGTCTCATACTGCAAATGAAGGAAATGGGGTCTAAACAAATTTCTATTAGTCTCCCTATTTAACTTATGGTTAAAAAGTTCCAAACTGCAGCAAAGACTGCAAAAATCACTCATGTTTTCCAGCTGGTAATATGACTGACAGTAATAAGTCATGAGTGTTCCTGAGTACTTCCATTTTGGAGTGCCCAAACATCGAAGCAATGATGTACAGTAGGTAGAACATGCTCTTGGTCTTTAAAATATAAATGGCACTAGAAACTGAAAAGCTCTTAATCACTGCTTACTCTGGAAAGTTAGGAGAATTTTAGTTCTCCATCTCAGTCATTCTGTGTACAGAATAATACAATCCCACAACATTAGAGTCATTTTAGTCCTCTTAGAAGTAAGAAATACTTATCCTGACAATTGCTAGATCTAATTAAGCCATCAGATGCTGCAGTAATGAATTTTCTGTGGAATTTAGCTAACAAATTCAATAGAATTGCATTTATGAATATATGAATTGTGACTTATTCCATGTGTTCTGAATTGGATTACATTTCTATAAAGTCTTTTATATTAAAGCATTATATGCCAAAATGTTTGAAAAATATGAGGCACTGAGGGAAAAAGGATATGAATCCCCGACACTGTGTGGAAGTAAACACTCTAATGAAGGCATTTAAGAAGGGGGAAAAAAAAATCAATTTTTTACTTACAGTAAGAGATATAGCACCACACTTTACTATGAGTTCCATCCATCACATCATCATTCTTTTTTGACACAATTTCTTAAGCAACCTATGGGGATTTATGGTTGGACATCAGAAATATAATACAGCTTATTCTTTGCATAACAGAGCTTTACGGAAGCATAAAAGTATCATCTGCACCATGGTCATAAAAGTAGTTGCATTGACTGCATAAAAATATCCACATGAGTAAAGTAGACATGAAGGATCTTCCCAATAGTAGACAACTTTGGTGGTGGACAGGTGAGATGGTCAAGAAAAAAGACCTTGTAAAGAGAAATTTGGTTTTAAAATTGATTGATTCAGAGTATACATGTGTGTGTATTTGTGTGAGTGTGTGAGTATGTGTGTATAGATAAACATTCATAAACAAAATGCAATAAAGATCTGTTAGTTTCAAGTTACATCATCTGGAAATAAATCACATAGATGAAGATGACAGAGCTATATTCCCAAGACAAAAATTCTGTTTGTTTTGTTGCAATGAAGTTCAAAAGAAATTGAAATAAAATCCCTCCATCCTGAGCATATTTTTAGTCATTTCTTGTGACTACACATCCATCTATGTAATGACTGATATTGTAAGATTGATAAGATATTACAATTCATGTTTACTTACATTTATGGGCTAAATTTAGTAATGATTGCACAAGTGTAATTAAAGGAAATTACTAAAGGATATTACTAAAAGGCCCTGATTAGTTTTATATAATTTTGCATTGCATTAAGAGAAAACGTGCATGAAAAAATAAGACATAAAAATCTCTTAAAGTACTTTAAAACCTATCCAATGTTAAGACACTTACAGATAGTCCTTTTGGGTGACCTATGGAATTCACAGTAGAGCGTGGCATCAGTAGAAAATCAACCAATAATATTAAAGTTGATTTCAATTTCCATTTTATGGTCTCATTGGTTAAAACACTGAGTGATGTAAAAGTTATTTGGGTTTATCTCCCACTTTAGAAAGCTATATGTTACATGAATCTCATACTGTGAACTACTTTTTTAAGACCTTAAAAGCCAAAACATGCTAGTTCTTTAGAGTGTTCTCACTGAAGTGAAATCAAGTCATATGTTGGATCTATACAAGTATCTACATAACACAAAGTTAGATCCAAGAAAATTAAAATAATTGGTTAAGCATAGTAAAATTAAGAAATGAAGTGGTAAAGGAAGAAAATAATTGTCAGGCCCTTAAGTGCACTAGTAAGCCTTAATGACCCTAACTACCCTCAACTGGGGCCTCCACACTCATCCATGAACAAGGAGGGCTATTTAGGCTTGGTTTGGGGGTATTTGGTTCTTGTCTGAGCTATGTTGGAGGACAGCTGATGTCTATCTCAGCTACAGATGTGATTATGCCCAGTCATGGAACCCCTTGATCTGCAGCCTGGCTTCAGCCCTTCTTCATCACTATGGACATACCCAGCGATCACTGGATTGATCTTCGACCTGGCTCATCACCATTATATTGCCATTTGATCTGGACTCTTGGTTAGTCCTGGCTATCATCTGTGGGTATGTCCTGCTCGCCTCTCTCTAGTTCTGCAGGATAAGGCATGGCCCCTGCCCTGCTGGCTGTGTGCTCCCCTCAGCTCTTGGCTCTTGTCCCTTAGGGAGCAGTCCTGCTCTTGCTGCTTGTCCTGGTTTCAGCTGGGAAGGAGTTAATTTCCTTCCTAGTAGCTGGTACAGTGCTGTGTTTTGGATTTAGCATGAGAATAATGTTGGTAACACACCGATGTTGTAGTTGTTGCTAAGCAGTGCTTACACTAGTCAAGGGCTTTTCAGCTCCTCATGCCCTGCCAGCGAATCTTACTTTTTTTTTTTCCCCGATTCTCTTCCCCACCCCACTGAGGGGGGTGGGGCAAGTGAGCGAATGGCTGTGTGGTGTTTAGCTGCCTGTCGGGTTACACCACAACAGTCCTTTTGGCGCCCAACGTGGGGCACGAAGGGTTGAGTTAAAGAGTTTAATAGGACAGAAAAAGAAGGCAATATAATAATAATGATGATGATAAAAGAATATACAAAATAAGTGATGCACAATGCAATTGCTCACCCACCCCGCCGCCATGCCCGGCCACTTCCCCAGCAGTGGTCACTGTCCCTCGGCCAACTCCCCCCAGTTTATGTACTGAGCATGACGTCACGTGGTATGGAATATCCCTTTGGCCAGTTTGGATCAGCTGCCCTGGCTGTGCCCCCTCCCAGCTTCTTGTGCACCTCCAGCCTTCTCAGTTGTTAGATCATGGGAAGAAGAAAAGTCCTTGACTAGTGTAAGCACTGCTTAGCAGCAACTAAAACATGGGTGTGTTATCACATTATTCTCATCCTAAATCCAAACCACAGCACTGTACCAGCTACTAGGAAGAAAATTAACTCTATCCCAGCCAAAACCAGGACACTGCTCCATTGTGACAGTAGTAAGGATGAGTAAGAAAATTGTTGCTTAGATATTTAATTGTTGTTTACATAGTTAGGCAAGACATTTTAAAGAACACTCACAGATATTTCAGAAACAACCTCCATAGTCACAGGAAATGGATAAAAAGCCTGATAGCATTGTTTTCACATCTATATTAGATACAAAATAAACTTCTTAGTTATTTTAAGGGCCTTGAGGTTCCCCCCTCCTGGGGAGTCTGGCTGTTTGGGAGTTTGGCTCAGGGTCTATTTAAAGATAGGACAACTGAGAGTAGTCCCTTTCCTCTAGTGACTGTGGGGTGGCCTCTGTACTGATTCTACTGAGAGAAATACCTAATACCTAAACTAGGGACTTTGGAACTAGTAACCTGGTAAATATACTTTAGAAAGGGGAATTTATTCAGAAAGTTCAGTCTCCTCAGCACTTGAATATGTTTTTTATGGTAGGACCATTGGATTTTGTACTTTATAAAATTATAATTTCTCATCTATATAGTGGTTATAATGGTAATAAGCTTAGCTCTGTAAAGGCTTACCTCATTTCTCTGTCTTTACTGGTCTTATAGTGTTTTTTCAAGTTTGTCTTAGTCTGTGACGAATCCTTTGAACAATATTTAGCTGGGCATTTGTTCTCCTTTTCTCATTGTTTCTGAAACAGGTTTTTTTTTCTGAGGATAACCCTCTGACTTTGACAGGCCCTATTGCTTTTTTTACAGGCCTTTGGTATTGGATTTCAGGGCCTTTCAGGCAGGAAAAGAGGACTTTAATGAAAATCACAATGGGGTACATCTTACAGCCTTTCTGAATTGTTATAGATGTCTATAAAGTTATGAGCATTAGGGGTTTCTGACAAAGTCCATCAAGAAGTTTTCCTGACAAGATGACCACATTTTTTGGAAGCCTTTCATGTTCTGGCAGAGGTTATTCTATTGATATTCTTTATCTATGAATTTATCAATTAATTATCAGATCCATCATCATTGTTCACGCAGTTGTTTGAAATCTTTTTCATTAAGTCATCATTCTGTAAAAAAGCAGATTCTTGACAGTAAGTTCTCTGAACTACTATGTCTGTTATGTAGTTAAAAAGTTACCTTAAGAAAATCTGAACTGGTCCTCTCATAATTCCCACCATTTCTCTTAAAATTCAAACTTCAGTAAAGAGTCAATTCCAAGCTAAGTCTTTAATGAGCAACAGTGTTTTCTTTCTCTTCTAACCAGTTTAGGCACCCAAACTCAGTAGCTAATCTCTGCAGTCTACAGTCAGCTGTGAAAATAAGCACGATTAGCAGGTACACATAAGTAATGCTCCTTCTTTGTACTGATCATTACAGATATAATCTCTGTCTCTAGAGGAGGTCTGGTGGGACGGTGGGAAACAAAATAAAACATTGCCAACTTGTTTTGGCCCCTGAAGTTGGAACAAACCATATAACCCATTTAAAGTGTAAACTGAGTCCTATCTTTCCTCTCACTGACTTTCCCCCTTGATTAAACTGTAATTCATTATTGTTAAGATAGTAATATTATTAGAAAACCATTTCAAGGAAATTTTTAAAAAGTCAAAGAAAATCAAACCCTTTCTAGCAGCAATGTTTCTGTTTTCTTTTTAATTCAGCAGAATTGTTTAAAGAAATGAATTTATCTCATTTGTGCTTAGCTTAGATAAAAACATGCTCTTCAAAGCTAGGTATTTAGTCAACGTTTGAGACTGAGCAAGAGCATATTATAAACTTAATTTTACTTTAAAGTTACTGAGAAACCTTAGAAATGTAGCTTGCAAAGGCTACTTGTTCTCTTCTATATTTAGAGAAAAATAGTATGAGCAGACTTAGGAAATACTATTGTTGGAAATGTTGAAAAAGGGTAATTTCTGCTGGAAAAACTAGCAACCTCGGCAAAGTTGGACTTGGGATAATATATGCACGTGCAATCTGGAAGAGACCATAAAGGCTTCATTTTACTATATTTCAATAAAGACAATTAAAGTTATACAGCAGTAGTTCAAAATAATGGTTTTGATTTATACTAGGGCTTGTGCCAGATTCTCTTATCATAGACCTACTGACAGAGGGAGTTCACATGGTCAGTGAACTTGTGCTTCTATCATGCCAGATGCCAGCTGTGGCTGCTGAAAAGGAAGTGTCAGCAGTTGAGACATACCACAGGAGAGAGAAATATTTTTTGCAGGCAAATTTGACTAGCAGATATTATCTATACTTTATAGTTATTAAGGATCTCTGCAAGCACCATCTGCCCTCCTCCAAGGCTGCATATCTTCTGGTGTGGGAGCTAGTGCTGGGATCAGAGAAGGAGACTCCAGCAGAGGAGCTCTTATGTGGATAATCAGGCAACTTTAACTGTGCTACTCCCGCATCGTTATGGTTGGGCTCTGAATAACACCTGTCAGAGTCCGGCAGGATCTTCTGAAAAGTACTTCACTATGGCAGAGACAAGAAAATATATTTGGCAGTGTTTTATAAAAGTGTCAGGATCAAACTAATGAGATTTACTTACTTTTTTGAATCAGTTTATTATTATTAATAATGGAGCATCATAAATTAATTTCAAATTCTACTCTGATTGAGGAAACAACTTGGATTACTTTTCAGGAGGATTTTTGCCGTTCGCTATATCAAGTAAAGCTAGTAGAACAATAAATCTTCTCCAAACTGTTGCTTTAGACTTACCATTATCTGATAATCTGTAGCACAGATGTGCAGCCAAAATATAAAGTCCTATCTTGTTGAGATAGAATCAATAATATTTTGAAATACTTTGAAATGTATTTGACTCATGTAATTCCTGAGGATTCTAATCCTTGGAATACCAAAAATTAGAATTTTTCTTTCCTGCTTCTAATTTAAAGTTCCTACAAGGCTTTCACAACTTTCCTACCAGGGATCATGACTAACCTAATTCTGAGTTGCAATTACCAAATGTTTTGATACAGTATCCACAACAAAGCATATGAAAATAATCAAACAGCTAAACAACTTTTTAAAAAAGTTTCTTCAGGTTTATACAATTGCACTGGTGGTCTTTTTCCATTCAGGGGGAAAAAAAAAAAAAGTAACGTTTTCTCCTACATATCCTACTGAGTGAGACTTGCTCATATGTGAAACTTGGAAAAAACTTATCCAAGCAAGATAAACAAAAAGCAGAATTTTATGTAGGAAAAATAAACAAATCCCTTAAAACAAAGAAACTGCAATGCCAAATTGGCATACTATGTTGTTATTCTGAAAAAAATAATGTAGATAGAAGTGTGCCTTATAGAAAAAAAAAGTAATGTGCTAAAGAACACAGTAAAAATCTGGAGTTTATGGAGGAAACAAAAAAATTTGATTTAAGAATTCCATCACATGGAGAGCAGAAAATTATGAAACACTTTAATGTAAACTCAGTCTCTTCCAAAAGTCTAATCATCTTATGGCTGATTTATTTTTGAAAAATGCAGGATGTATGTTCTTGTTTTAAAGAAAAAGTTCTTGATGCAACTCTGTTTTAATGACCTATGTCTGGTTTTACTCTTTGAATCCAACAAGGACTCAATATCTTGCAAAAGAAATTTCACATGTTTATTATGAAAAATAGCAAATTTTTGTTTTTTTAAAAATAATTGTTATTCCCTGATTCACCTTGTTTAATCAGGAAAACAGGTTAGAAGGTGTCTATTTCACTACACCCAAACTTTTTTCAAGTTACTTTATTGTTTTATGTGAAACATAGCTTTTTCTTTGGCTTAGTGAGGAAGAAACTGAAAGTACATTTGTACATCTTTATTTTTTGAAATAGATTCTCTGTGCTACTTGAAGTGACTTAGAGGTTGGAATATATAAAATGAGAATGGAAGCCCCACAGTGCAAATAGAACTTCCTTTTCAAATACGTGCTTTCAAAGTCTTCATGCCAAATGCATGTCTGGTGTAAATCAATTTCAGTGGCATTACACCAGGGAAGAATTCAGATTTTCCTCTCCATGCCAGTTACCCACTGGTAATACCAATCTATCTGCCATGCTACTTTCAATTTTGTTTCACTCACATTTACAGAATTAGTTACAATTTATGGTAGAAAGTAGTAAGACAGCTTTTTTTTCCCCAATACCTTCAGGACTGAATTCAGTGTGAATGAATTGCACCTTTTATTTATTATTTTTCTCAAGACAGATGGAGAAGGTATAAATGAATTAATGAAGCAACTGAAGGTGCAAGGGTCATGGGTGTGTCGAAAACTATAAATTAGCTCGTTCTTATGGGAACTTACCTTCTACCTTTAAGGTGTTGATATTTATAAATTCTTGTTAAACTCCTGGGAAATAGCAGTTTAAAAGTTCAGAATACATACATAACCCTAATTTTTTTTTTTTGCATTTAGAAAAGTTGGCCGAAATATACATACTAAAATCCATTTTGTATAAACAAGCTAAATCTATGATCATTGGAGACCAGTTTGCTACCTGAAGTATGTAAATCTGTCAAATCATAATACTTTTTGTATGATCCTTTTTCACTCTCTTTAAACAGGCAGCTAAAAAGATTTTTTTTTATATAGGTAGAATAGAGGACCATGAAAACTCTTTAATTATATATCTGTTACATAATTCTTCAGGACTTTGTTGAGGAACAATGGTGGTATGCATACATTTACAAGAAAAACTGTAGCTTTACTACTTCAATATATGGTGGTGTGGTTTAACCCCAGCCAGCAACTAAGCAGCACACAGCTGCTCCCTCACTCCCCTCCAGTGGGATGGGGGAGAGAATCAGAAGAATAAAAGTGAGAAAACTCATCGGTTGAGTAAAGACAGTTTAATAGGTAAAGTAAAAGACGTGCACACAAGCAAAACATTGAATTTTGAGTATTGAGTGTTTTGTTGAGTGTTTTGTTGACTGTTTATGGGTAAGGATGAGGGGGAAGGCCAACGAGGCAGATATCCTGCTGGGAGTCTGTTATAGACCACCCAACCAGGATGAAGGGGCGGATGAAGCATTCTAGAAGCGGCTGGCAGAAGTCTCACAATCGCTAGCCCTTGTTCTCGTGGGGGACTTCAACTTCCCAGATGTCTGCTGGAAATACAACACGGCAGAGAGGAAGCAGTCTAGGAGGTTCCTGGAGTGTGTGGAAGACAACTTCCTGACGCAGCTGGTAAGTGAGCCTACCAGGGGAGGTGCCTCGCTTGACCTGCTGTTTACTAACAGAGAAGGACTGGTGGGAGATGTGGTGGTCGGAGGCCGTCTTGGGCTTAGCGACCATGAAATGATAGAATTCTCCATTCTT
>NW_008795695.1:1504735-1523600 GCF_000699145.1 Aptenodytes forsteri
CTGGCCACACTATTTCTGATACAATACATAGCCCCATGCTAGCTACTCTGAAGAAAATTAACTCTACCCCAGCCATAACCAGCACATATGGGAAACCTAGATTGCTAAGAACAAGCTGCTATGAAATTAAGCAATGAAATATCTAACAGTAGTGTACTGGTACCTTTTCGTAACTGACCTGAGAAAAATCACAGTAATCTTGGAGCTGAAAGAGTAGTTTCAACTTGTATCATCTGATGCGGCAAAAGGAGTCTCATAAATATGAAAGTTTAAAACAGCATCGTCAAGAACTCTCTTTATGTCTATTACTATTCTTAAGTAGATCTTCAGTTGATGGGCAGTTGATTGAAAAATCTGTTCTATAAATAATTTAACATGCATAATTTTAAGCATTTACTTTAATCTTTTTTTCTAAAATAAACACATGACATAACACTATTACAATAGAAAAACATGAAATTGTAAAGAGGAGGAAAATGCACTTTCTGTGTTTCAGTAGTCAAGAGGAGGCTTGAGACTATTTTTCCTGTCCCTTCTTATCAAAGTCAGTCAAGTCAGAGAACGTATTTCATATATTTTGCAAACTTCAATTATTCTTTTGGGGGAGCAGTTTGTAAATGTTTGCCCCATTGCTACTTTTAAAGATTCTACCAGAGTCTTCTTCCTTGGTAGTTGGAAGCTTCCTTCTAATTTCAAATGAATTCAAGACATTTTGTAGCCATTCTTTTTTGCCCTTTCATTTAACAAGCTTTTTCTTCTCTAGTGTTGATCTCCTCCTTGCTTCCAAAATTGTATTTGCATTCCTTCTCTGGTACTGTATAGCTGTGTTCAAGAAGTCAAATTCTTCTACTGTCTATCTAGTAAGGTAGAATGCCCTTTCTTCTCATCATACGATTTTTACAGTTAGCTGCAAAAGTTCAGGTCTGGGACAATTCGTCTTGAATGTGGATGATCAGAAATACGTATATGCTACCATTTTGTAGAGGTCTTGTTTAACTATGAACACCCTTCCCTTTCTTAGAAATGTCTTACTAGATAGAAAAATGCCAGTGCTACATTTATAAGTAGTTCATGATTGCACCATACTGATAATGCAATGTCAAACTGTGTTCAGTACGCAAGCCTTGCTCCTCTGCCTATAATTTCTGTTGAGGAGATCTTTAGCATGAATTCAGAAATCTTATAAACTCTGTAATATGGTACTTTGTACTACTACATTTAATCAAATCTATTTTATTCCCATCCTTGAAGTCTTCAGGTTCTTCTAGCTTGACATTCTAATCCTCCTCTGCATTGATGCTTCTGACTTTGTGCCTTCAACAGATTCCATTAACAAGCTGTTTCTTTTTCCCTTGTCAATAAAATCAGTTATGTTCTGTAAGCCTGATTTTCAGTTAACTGGTTTATCAAACATAGATCAATGGTTCTATCCCATTTTATCCAATTTTCTGTTTATCTCCTTGCCTAATTTATTAGACATCTAACAAATACTCATTTAGAATATTATCTAAAGCCATGGGCACTATCATGGCATTTCAGGGTAGGCTGCAATAGATAGTATCTTATCTGCAGTCACCAGTGCTCCTAAATGGATACTCCTTTGATTGCTGTGCTGTCACTTTAATAATTCTGAAAGAACAGTGTAGCAGTAAAAATAGTTTGTAATCATGTCAAATACAATATTCTTTAAACAGACTACGTTGCACAGAAATATCTTCCATCAGCTCAAGAAAGAAAGGGGATCCAAATATTAACTGTCATCAGATGTTCATACTTCTGCATCAAGCAGGGTCCCTGTAACTCTATCCTGAGGGATTAGACAATGAAGAACACACTGTTAGATGGTCTGATTTTGATCAGATACATCAAACATACATCATGCAATATTATTAAATTAACTAGCTTGTGGATAAATATAGATAGACACATGTCGTATACCTTTTTAAGTGGACTGAATACAGCTTTGCATTTTCTCTTTTGCAATTCTCTGATTAGTGGATCCTTCATTCCATTTCTCGTCACTTTCATTCTCATATGTTCTGTTCAAAACGCCAAATATTATATGTCATATATAGTCATACTATGCATCACATAACTTTACAAATAAAGACAAAGGGTGCCAGTATTATGTTACATTACATCTATTCTTAATAATTTACTGAGATTTTTCACTGTGACATAGCAATAAGTATAGTAAAAGTGGATAACGTGGTCTTCTGTGAATATTACTTACTATGTTAATGATGATCTCAATATGTTAAATTCAGTGAAAAATCATCCTTCTTTGATAAGTTTTGATGCATAATCTAAGTGTATGAGGTACCTCAGTGAGCCCTTCTTCTGTATCAGGCCTGTATCATGCTTTATTCTTGCTAGCTATTAAGAAAGTTATTTTAGTGGAATGGGTCAGATGAATATGATTTGGAATATCTTACAAAGAGTTTCATTTCCATAGCATACTAAAAATCTCTGAGAATTATTTTCCCTCATGGAGGGGGGGCTTTGAGTTGGATATTTAATCAACTATTATGTAGCTTCAGCTATCATTTGCTTTGTCTTGAGATCTTGCAGAGTGAGAATGTTACTGTTTTCCAAAAATAAGCCCTCCACAAATCGATGCCCTCCAACTTACTAACAAAATTTTGCCCAAGAATTCAAATACAGGTCATGATACATACATTATTTTAACAAACTCATTAGAGCAATGAAATGCCTAAACAAAGACATAGCAACATAGGTTGCTAGAATACGACTTCAGCCATTTTCCTGAGAAGGAGATGATACATAATTGTATTGCTCCAGGAGTTGCTTCATGTGGTGTTCTTCACTTGGTATCCCTATTCCCTTCACTGTTCTTTCCACATTCATTCATTCCCTATGGAAAGAGTAAATTACTGATGGGATAACACAATAAATCTTCCAAAGTGACTATTAAGTAAAGTCAAGAGATTGACTATTTCCCAGTTGCAATGGGAAGAGAGTAAGCAAGCAATTAGGTTCAGTAAGCTCTGAGCAACGAGATCCAATGGTCAAAGTAGGCCAGGTGGATTTAAAGGGATTTCTTCCTTCATTGTGCTGGCATAGACTGAAAGTCACAAAGTAAAATCAGTTTACAATTTACAGTTCTGTGTGTGTATGAAGGTAGCCACTCAGACATTCTACCTTTCTGATTTGACACATAATTACTGTAAGTCTTGGACATTTGTTTCTAATATTTGAGACAAATTATGAATTGAATAATTCACCAGAAGGTGGTCTTCTTCTGGCACTCACCAGTATCAGGTGTTTCTTGTTATGCAGCAAGCCACCTCTAGAGAAAGAACCTGGTAAATTGTTAATGATCTATCTTTCCCCAGATTTGAAATAGCTCCTTTTTTGTGTGTTACTCTCACCATCTCAGTAAGTCAACCAAATCTGTGAACTGAGCTTCTGTGGAAATGAAGAAATATTCCAAGGAGACTCTGTAAATTTTAAAATGGGCTCCACAAGTTAAAATTTTATTTCACACTGGTCTTTTTTTTTTTTTCTGAATTTAAATGCATTCATTTCTACATCAAGTCTTTTTTTTTTTTTTCTGAATTTATATGCATTCATTTCTACATCAAACTGGTTTCTGGTGTTCAGTATTCACAGAGCTAAATTCTTTATAACCCACTAGCTGATATGTAGCTGGAGGGCAATTAAGCTTTTCATGGTTGTTACTAGGGTATGTCATCTTTGACTATAGCAGCCCAAGCCATATGTTGTGGTAGCAGATACGGATTTTATGTTTTTATGCATTCTTAAATTAAATCCATTATTAATACTATAGAACTTGAAAGATTACTCAACATTTAAATCGGTGAAGACCGGTAATCCTTATGTGAGTTTTTCAAATATATCTTAAAAAAAGAGTATGAGGAAAAATCACTGAAAATGAAAATATCAACTGTAGGCAAGCCTTTAAATAATATCTCATGATACATTTTTATGTGGGTTTACTACTCTTTGTGCTGTGGTAGGAGTTTTGAAAATACTGGCACTTATTCTGACACTTTAATAACTGTGAAAATGGCATTAACTGAATGGGTAGTAGAACATGAATATGCTCCAAAATTTAGGATATTAAAGAGCATCTACAGTGATTAAGAGTTTTTGTCCATATTTGGAAATACCTTACTGTCTCTGCTTTGGTGGAAGGAAATACAAATTCACGTAAGTATTGAAGATGTTTGATTTTTTTCAAACATCCTGAAAAAAGTCTACCTGCAAAAAAAGTAGCATTTCTAAGAAAATAAATTAGCATTAAGGGAAACAATGGTTTTTACCTGATATATCACACAGATTATCCACTTCACTGCCAGAGATTTTGAACACTGAGAATCTGCAAGCAAAGCAACTGCCTGTTCCTTAAGGAAACTCTCTGACTTGCATCTTGAAGAATTTACCTATCATGAATCTCAAAAATGCATTTCTAATATCTAACCTAACAGATAGAAAGAGTTGTATGCTCGTGATTGGCCTACAGGTAGTGTTGATTCTCTAAAAGATCCTTCTCCAGTTTCTCAAGAAGCACCTAGTACAGAAAGTAGGAGTTGTTGAACATTTCCTCTTTGCTTCCTGTGCTTACCTTCAAGAATTCAAAAGGGTACTACCTGGATTTAGATTATTCCCAGAGTTAAAATGTGACCCTAACAAGCTGTTCAAATATTACTGCAAAACTTTGGAAGTCTTCAAAGAAAAATTATATTTTTTTTCTTTTGAGAAGTGACTTTCAAAATGACTGCATAGGCACCCAATCTCACAGGCATGCATACCGCCTATGTAGCATGTTTTTGTAGTTTGATAGAAAAAGAATGATAACAGAAGGAATATGTTTGTTTTCTGCTTTATTGGGATTTAGTGCATTCTTGATTCAGCTTCTATTCCATTTCTTCAAGGACAGTAGTCTCATGATGCAGAATATTTTTTCAAATATCTAGATGTTCAGTGTGTTTAGAAATTGCTTCTTATCAGGACAAAGAGGACTGAAAGATGCATAGACAGTCTGTTAAAAGGCTCTTGACTTAAAAATACTAGAGATTTTTCACAGCTTTTGATAAGAGATTTGGATCTTGGTTAGTTGTAGTTTCACCAAATCCATTTTAATGCTAGATCACATTACACTTGCAATGAAAGGAAACTGCAAATGTAGTACTAGTATAAACTGTTCTGTAGGGATGTTTTGCTAAGAAGCTATTGTTTACACTGAGTCCATTCTTTTGTTCAGCAAGGAAAAACTGCCAAATAAAATCCACTTACTGTGCTGGTCTTGGATGTTAAAAATAACATTGGTTACTAAGGAGTGATTAATCCCTAAACTATGCTTATTGCTTCCAGATTCACTCATAATAGATACTTGATTGTAAAAGTAGAACATATGCTGTTCTGTATTGCCCTGTTTAGTTGAGGGTATTTTCTAAGAAAGAGAGTTTGATTGGCACCATTTGTTCTGGTTCTGTTAACAAAACACAGAGAAATAGATATCGTTAAGTGTCATTACGACAATCAAACTTTTCCACTGAAGAAAGTAGTTTTTTAGTTTCATCATTTTGTCTGCAAATCTAGTGATTTCTGAAGCTGTTTTGGGATCAGTGACTAACAGGGCAGAAAATGAAAATGCAGAGCAGGAACAATACGAACTTCATACATTACTTATCTTTGAGAGAGATACACAGCACATCAGTGATGCCAAAGCAGCTCAGCAGCTGTGCATGTGCTAGGGTTAAATTCTGGGATGTTCTTAGTAAAAAAAAACTATAATCACAAAAGTACAATCAGCTATCAGAGTGCTGGGAGGTGTATTTGGCCTATTTAGGTAGGGCACAAATGTCAGTTAACAAGTTTGTTTTTTTTTTTTCCTTTTATTTTATTTCCTTTTTATTTCCTAGTAACTAAATATGCATCTAAAATGTGCAATACTTACCTGCTTCCTTATATTGCACTGCTATTGTTTGCTGCATGTAAGTGTAACTACATGTAAGGAATGTCATTTATTAGGTTTTTAGAACTTACTGAATGTACAAAACTTTTATTTATAGAAATTCTCAACACAACTTTAACTAGAAAAGATTTTTTACATCAAGGAAAGCAGAAAACTTCAAATAATAAATGGCCTGGGACAAAGAGGATATTTAGAGTGTGGTTACATCTGCATTAGTACCATAGTTCAGATGAAGAATGAGCTTTTGAACTGAATGTCCCAATCATCCATTAACTGCACTTTGGCTGAGACAGTGTAATGATCTTAGAGCAGGTGAAGTGGATTCCTTTCAAACAGAAGTAGACTGAAATGTGCACTCCAAAAGTGCACCTGATGTTCTCCTGGACATTCAGATTACAGGTCAAGAAGACAGTCCAAATCCTGCCAAGACTTGTAACATGCATGTTGTGAGTGTTAGCTCATCAGATTCAATTGCGTCTTCTACAGATTCTATCCTATTCTACAGATTTAATCCTAGTACACTGCATTTTCTGGTATTGCTAATGTAGGGCATTGTTTATTTGTTGATATTTACACAGTCTTTTAAAACCATATGAAAGATGATGGGTTCCACAATATTACAGAAAAGCATACTTAGGGCATACCTTAAAAAAAGTGGGAGAAGAGAACAGGTAATTATTGTTCAGTAATGTAACTCTTTCAAAAACATAGAAACAACCAAACTTTCTGTGAGCATCTAGGGGGTGAGAAGATGAATAACAGATGCTTTGGACTTGTCAGGAACAAATTATATCAAATCAACCTAACTTCCTTCTATGACTGTGAACAGGTATGTGAGCAGGGAGGAATGTTAGATCTTTAAGGTTTTTGTCTCATGACATGTTCTAATAAAGAACATGAAAAGAGCAACATTAAACTTTTATTAAGTGGCTTCATAACTGCTTAGAAAGCCAACTCTGTAGGTAATGTTATCTATGAATCTTTTGCTACCTTAACTAAAGTGGAAAACTCAGTGGAAAGACAGAGACAGACCCCATCTAGAAAAGGCAACAAGTATTGACTGGTCATTTGAAACTGCTTCAAGCTAATGTTCTGAAACTGGTAATGTAACAATTGAAAATTATGCATTCTGCATCCTGGTTAATGAATCTAAAAAGCAGTCTAATTTCACTCTGATTTCTTGAAATATACTACACCTCCTAAGGAAAAGTTTATACCAACTTATTAAGGTTAGATCAACATTCAACATAATGTTTTAGATTTACTGTCAGTTGATTGGGAGTGTGTTTTCCTTCTCCTCACCCTGCAAATTCAACCTTAAAATCTGAAAATCAAACCAAGATTTTCCTTAAACAAATCACTGCCAAGATAATAAGATTCAGCAGGACAGCTTCTGGCCTCATTTATACCTGTATGATAAGATTGCTTTCTAATTATCTACTCTGACTTTTGTATGATCCTCTTGCTTTGGTAAGATTTCATAGGTGCACCTAATTAGAAATCTGTAAACAAACCTCTTGAGATTGCACAAGATGCAATACAATCTAGAGACAACGTTGTTCTGTCAGTAAAACAAGCAGATAACATAGTGAGTATATTTAAGGAGCAGTGGAAGCTGAATAAGTGTTCGATTTTCACTTAATCACTGTTCAGAATATATTGTCTCTCTAGGACCCTGTCAGAACATTGTTCAAGTCCTGCTCTTTCAAAATCAAGAGCTGTCTGTCTCACTGGCATAGATGGTCTCCTCAGCTTTGTGCATACCCTATTTTTATCATCTGTGATCTGTCTTTTAAGTAGGTGAATCTGAATGCCTGAATAAAGCTGCCAGGCCACAAATAATAACATGAATCTTATGAAAAGGTGTTATAATCAGACCTGATTGTTTTACAGTTATGCATTTGCTGTTTTGAATACCTTCTTGAATACCAAAGTGCAAACTTGTGCATTTAAAATGATGCTGCAATGTAATGCTAGGTTTCAAAGGATATAGAAAACATAAGAGTACAGTAAGTCCAAATAATGAATATTTTTGTCATATTAAATCATTACCTTAAGATAATTTTCAAGGTAAAAATGCTATTACAGATTTGCATGTAGACATTATTATGTGTGAACTGAACTTGAGAATCAGAATAAGTAAATAGCTCAAGCATATTTTCAGTGTCATTGTAATGTGTAAAATGAATCATCTACCAATGAATTCAGAATTAAGGAATTGAACTTTACATCATGGTCTTTGTAGTTGTAATAAATAATTTTATCCTAAATTCACATCTCAAATATACACATTTCATTTTTATTCATATGTTGTATTTCCTTCCTCAATACAAAATTTTCAGTGGTATTTACAAAAAAAAACTTTGAAATGCCAAAACAGTAGCATACTGTTTAGAGAATGATGCCCTGGCTGTTTCTCAGCTGTGACAGGAGATTTTCACAACAGTGGCTGAACATTTTTCCATTCTTTCCCTTTACTAAACTGAAGTGCTATCAAGAAAGTAGTCTCCCTCAGATTACAGACTAGAGATATGTCCTGCAAAACAGAATTTTAAGAGGCTTCTTAATGTTTTTACAGACATAAATTATTTATGAAAATGTGGCATTTTCTTAATACAAATTCTAATCAAATAAATTAAAAAATCAAATTCTAATGCTCAGGTTATAATGGGAGTTGAGTTTAGACAGTGGATAATAAAATTTTATGAAACTGATTCAATAAAAGCTTTTATCTAATTCAAAATAGTATTTGAATAAGAACATAATATGCTAATGAAATGTGAATGTCACTTTTTCTGTGAGACTTTATGGAAAAGGACCAAATGGAACAGAGAGACCTGTCCAATGCCCCTGGAAATGCAAATATTCCCCTAGCTGTGATGCTGGAGGACAAGTCATGATCAGAGAAGGGCTGCGGAACTGGGTATTGGAGGGACTGGCCATTCTTGGCCTGGCTGCTGGGTCTAGGGAAGGTGCAGAGGGATTTGGCTAAATGTGAGCAGCACTGGCTTCCTTTCAGCCTTGAACCAAATTCTGAGAGGATGTTCAGTTCTGAATAACATAGGCAAAAGAGAATCCTTCAAGTTAAGTCAAACATCTTTGATCTAATGCTAGCAATTCTGAAACTTCTAACTTCATATCCTGAGCACAAGAAGGTGTGGTAAGTCAATAGAATGAACAAAAACACGTTTAGTCCCAAAATCTTTCAGGTTATGCCATTCAGGTTATTTTATAGGGGAAAAAAAACCCAAACTAAAACCCAAAAAGCCAAGAAACACAACCCCAAAAAACCTCCAACCAAACTCCTCCCTCGTAAATTCACTGAAGAGCTCTTTGCAAAACAGTATGATTTGTCTTTCTATTTTATTCAAGCCACCTATCTGTTATAACGTGCATTCTAGGTTATTCATGGTTTGAGCAGAATCAAACTTGTCAATCGCTGGCAATAACCAATGTTTTATCTGACTTCATGCTACTTGGCAGGTTATCTCATGTTTGTGTTGACATTTTTTTTTCTGAAGGACATTTCTGTCTTTTCTAATGTCTAAACATTTGGTTGAGTAATGTGCTTGTCCCATTTCTCGTAGTAGAAATGGTCCCTGCTTTCCCTTCTGAGCAATTTGCAGCGGCTAGTGCCTCTATAGACTTGCAGATAAGAGCCTCAAAAGCAGTAATTGCTAAAAGAAAAAGACCATGTTTGCCGCTCTACTCTTTTAGCAAATACTGTATGAGGAAAAAAAAATGGGTCTGGAATAGAGTATTTTGATATCAAATGATCTAGAATTTGACTCTTCCCCTTCCTACAGACAATTTTAGAATAGGCAGCATCAAGTAAATATTCTAGAAAGGGAATAACAATAGCTGAAAAATGCTGTTTTTAGCAGAACTGCCCCTTACAAATTAGTGATTTGGGTAAAAGTAAATGATTCATAGTATACAGACAGTATTATTTCTCTGGAACCATGATGCTTTGCAAACCCCATCATAATGGATTTCTGGTCTTCGTACAAAAGATAACAAGAACATTTATTTGTACATACCTAAAAGGTTCTTTGGTTTGAGAACGAGGTACAACCAAATGAGAACCAAAGGATCATTTATGGTGAAAATGATGATTCACTCCTGCAGTTGTTTTGCAAAAGACAACAGTCTATTTTTATTTATATCATTACTATCAAAGTCTTTAAGAAATGAGAATTGAACATGCCTGACTGCAAAAGTTGTGCTTATTAGATGTAACTTCACTTTGAAGCATGCTCCCAAATGCATCCTTAGGAGAATCTGTATAGGATGCTTTGTCTCACAGGAGCATATGAATAAACGTGCATTAATGAGCATCTGGAGCTGCAAGGCACAGACCAAAACTGAAAACCCAACATCCACCTTGTGGTCAAATTGGACAGCAATTCAGTCAGATAAGGAGGAGAGACATCTTCCCGGTTTTACCTTAGAATAAATAGATTATGTGTTTCATTTCACTTATATCTTCCGTAATTTTGTTCATTATCAACATTATAAATATTTCATCTGCATATTTCTTTGATCCAGCTTAAGTGTGGTTGTAAGGTTCCTGGATAATAACAAAGCATTTCTTACTGAAATACACAGCAGGGTTTACAAGGTATATTAACAAATACCCAAGTTTCATAGCGTATTTCTCATATAGCCAAAAGCTAAGAGTGGGTATCTGTTTCAGACGTCTGAGACAGAGGGAAATATTGCACTGCAGAGGTCAAGAGAAACAAAGCGCCGGATCGTAAACAAGGTTGCTGTCCGGAGTGTTGGATGTGTCCTTCCTTGAAGGTTAATGTGGAGAATATCTCAGCATCTTTTCTGGATTCTGTGCTTCCAAAACATCTAGATTTGGAGGATCAAAAATTCCAAACATATCCTCACTAGAGACGAAAAGATGTCTTTTTTTGATTTATAATGCATTTGCTTAATCATGCAGTTTGGGATGGGCCAAAAGTATTTGCACGTTCATGGTGAATTCTACTTCCAGCAATAAAAATGCAATATACGTTGTAATTTTTAACAATTTTAAATTTTTATTTTGAATTAAAATTAATTAAAATATTTATCAAAGAGATAAAAATCAGATAAATACGAATAAAACAAACCCTAAGGGTTTCATACTAAACATTAAGCTCTGGTTTGGGTTGTTTGAGTTTTTTCTATTCATTGCCAACAATTTCAAGTTCAAGCAGGATGTCAAACGTTCAGATAACATAGTTTTTATCCTCAAGCAAAACTAGTAAATGAAGACAATCACCATAGCATCTTTACTTCATACTATTCAAATACAAAAGGCCAAAGATTTCTGCAGCCTAAAGACTAAGGTAACCTCTGAGGCTATAGCAGAGTGTTTAAATGGAGTTCAGGAAACTAATCTCTGCAGAATAATATTTGGTGAAACTGGAGACCTGTATATACATAAATACACAATTGTGAATCTCAGTCCCTTGAAGCAACTCAAGATATCTTCTGTCAGCTTTTGAATCACAATTTCAGGATGAGCTGTCCTCGGATAAGTTATTTATATTCTCCTGATGTTCACACAAATTGGGCTGAGGACTGATCCCTTGCTATAAAAAAAATCTTGATACTTCAGGATAGCAAGATACAATCATTGCCACTTCACTGTTAAAGTCCTAACTTCCATGACAAACAATAAACTGTGCAGCTGGTGATAACAGCAGTACAACACATCTTCAGTTTCTTTTTTGCCCATTTTGTTAATTTTCAAGGGAACAAAACTCATATTCAAGTTTGTACAAAAGCAGTTTTGTACCATTCATAATTTACAATTTTTGTTCTTCAGCTTTAACTGTGATTAAAAGTTTCCTATGCCCTTTATGTTGTCTCTTCATTTCATGGATATTTTCTTAAATCAGCACTTTTATACAGATGAAATTTGCTAGAAGTTAACACTTCAAAAAACTCACACAACCTTGTGAGGTAGAAACACAGTGTTAAATAGACCTTCATTTTTTTAAGGATCTCTGTGCTTTTTTCTTATGCTTGTATGTACCTTTGCAAAACATAGTTTGGAACAAATGTAGCTCTAAGCGCTGTTTAATGTTATTATTCAATAGTGTTCAGCATAAAAAAAAACTTTGTTCATTCAGTGTACTTTTAGTTATTTCTGGGTATGGCCTTTACTTCTTCACTCTTTTCTTAAATTAGATTTTGCTATTCACACATACTGATACCGTTTAATATTATGTCCTGCAAGTACTATTCGTAATGGAATTATTTCATAATAGGACACAATTTCCTGTTTTAGGACATAAATTGAATAAAAAATCTCTGGTCACCTTAAGTTTTCTGATCTCTTGAGTACCCTGTGATTTATGAGAGACACGTTCACATGCTATTATATATTGATAATTATGGGGTCATGTAGCTGTATCTTCCCCTGTACTGGTCTGAAGGAGAAACTATAGAAATATGGAATATGTTACATGACAAAAGAGGGCTTTGTAGGAGAAATACATTATTGTACTTGACTTTAAAGGACTGTTTTTCTGCATTTACTTGAGACAAGTTATTTTCTCTCAGATCACGATGCCTCTGACACAAATATAGAAAAAGATTGGATGAATAAGAAAACTATTTTGAAGATGTATTTTTCTTTTTAGAAAAAAAAAATCATATTTGTGTGGAGGAATTTGTCTAACAGATCTGTTCATTAGGTGATAAGAATCTCTTAATTTAACGTGAAATATAACTTAATTATTGCAGCTTTCCCTCTCTGATTCTTTTTTACTTCCAAACCCTGGTATTTTTATATAAAATTACTTAATTTTGTATATCTCAAGGTGTTTTGGTCTGTGGGGCAGCAATGGGGCCTTTTACATACCAAATTAACATAACTGCATTATTTTATAGAGAATTATATGCTGCATCACATAGCAAGTAGTTGTTAGCCTGTTTCTCTCTCTTGATTTATGAAAAAGGAGAGGAGTCTTTTGTGGATGGTTCATGGTACTATTTTCTATAAAGGAGGGACCGAAGTAATAAAAAAAAAAAGTTTTTTAATTGATGGGCAGAATGTGTAATAAAGCCATATTGAATTTCTTTTTCATTAACAGAAAGATAAGAAAACCTTAAATAATAAAGGAGTATTTCTTTGTGAATGAGATAGCATTTGCCGTTCTTTTGTTTGTTTTCTTGTAGCTCAGGAAAACACGTGCAGCTTTGTGAAACCTTCAGTGTTTATGGCACAAAGTATGTGACTAAACATGACTCTTCTCATGACTGGTACACTGATCTAGCTATTTCATAACCAAATTCTGAACAGGTGCTTAAGTATCTGCCTTATATAACACAATGGACTCACAAATAAATAAAGAGAGGATCGGCTAATGTGATCAACAAAATCAAAAGCAGAATAAAATTAGGAATGAACTTTGAGAATGGACTACTTGAAATGAGAAAAATCAGAATATGATTTGAGCTAGTTTGTGGGGGAAAAAAAAAATCAAGTACCTATTTGTCACATCGGTCTACAAATTATCTAGAAGCTCCTACACATACTATGTATGCACAAATTTTCTAAACAAGTTCATCAAAATTATATGTAAGAAATATTCTCTCAGATTTAGCATGGGAACTACCTCGTCAGGAAAGCAAGGTGTTTCTCACCACAGTCCTGTTGTCACAGCCTATAGCATCCTCTATTTGCTAAACAGCTTTGGCTCCTGGAAGGTAAAGTTTATCCTGGCTTCCTGTTGCAGGGATCCTTAATGGTCTGAGATTACGCTATGCTTTAAATTTAAAGTCTCTACAGTTAGTATGCTACTTATCGCCAATGTTTATATCTTTTCTATCTTCCTTCTGTTGGGTAAAATTAAAAGAAAAAGAACAGGCAGTTAAAGATGTTTTCAGCTTTTGGCATTATGCATCTATACTGTTTAGGATGTGACATTCCTACTGCCTGCAGAGAAGTTTTTTATTGACTCTACACTTATCTAGATCAGTGGAATACCAACTACATGATTTTTAGGTAAAAGCAAACAAACAAAAAAACAACAACAAAAAAACCACCAAAACATACTTTTCCAATACCAGGGTGAAGAATATCCACTCCTTCACTTTACACTGCCAAGGAGGTCCCTAAATTTCTGAACATAATTTATTTGTTTTTCAGTACATATGTTTAAAGAACCTTTTCCACTTCAAGCTCAGTTTTCCATAAAATACATGTGTTCAAATTTTCTGGCTGACTTTGTTCAACATTATGTGTCATGTTGTGTTGTGTCAGTCAAGGCAAGGTGACTGAAGCAAAGCGATGTGACTCATTAACTACTAGAGATTTCAGCAGTAAACATCAAAACCCAAATCTCACTGGCTTCTTAAAAGTAATTGCTTTTTATTCTTGGAAATAGTGTTTTTCAACCTGTTTTTATAAAGGCAGATTGTTTTCAAATGGTCTTGGCACAGGATATGGATGGCTCTGACTTGTTTTTTTTTTAAATGCTCAGCACATCTCTAATTGCATGAAAACATTTAAATGTTTGACTCTGCAACTTTATTTTATTTTGGCATAAAATACAGTAGATGCTTTAGTAGCTTGTGATGGTGGAAAATAAATTTAAAAGTAAATGTTTCTATGTTAATAAGAAAGAACAGCTTCTCATCTCAAACTGTGACTGAAAAAGCATTTTCTAACTAGAAACACTATCAGAAGAAACAGAAGAGAAAGCAGCAGAAACAATGAACCTCGACCATAGCATCTAATTTACTTAGCATTAAACTGGGGAACAAATTCCAGAGGAACAAATTGCTTTAAAATTATTCATTGTTCAGAAAGATATCAGTGTTGTTAGAACCTAGATATATATTAACATGTTTTAATATAGTGTACAAAATGAAGTTGTTTGGCTTTTTGGCTAATACTCTAACCTAGAACTCGGGAAATCTCAGTTAATCAGATTTGTTCTTTTACTACAGCTGCAGTCATGGTTTTTTCCAGGTGGAGTTGAGTCAGTTGAAGAGATTGTTCTTCTCCACTACTCTTCAGCACCTTCTGGCTGAAAGTTACCTTCCCCGTTCTCAGCCTTCAAGTGTAGACATTCCTATTTCTCTTCTGTTAAAAAGATCTGATTCAACTTTTAGTGACAGCATGTTCAAACTTGACTCTCTCTGCTGGAACTGGGTTAGTATTGCCCATATTCATATATACACTCTGACAGCTGAGAAGGTAGCAAATTCTGGTGTGGTAAGATTAGTTGAAAGTGAGCTCTTGCCCACCTCAACTGTGTTTGTCTGAGGCATCCTATTGACTTGCTTTGGTTTGTCAGTTTAGAGTACAAGCTGTTGATGAGAATATTTAGTCTATTTTGTGACTGTGAAGCACCTAGTAAGACTTTGCTATTGTTTGGAGACCTTCTGCATTTCTGTGATATATATAATAAATTCACAGCAAATGAACACAAAATGAACAAAACCCTGCTATGTGATATCTTACCACTTAAAATTAAATTATTATTTGTTTTTATTATATGACAACAGTTATATCACACCTTTCCCGTCAGAAGCTTGATTCCTTTTTCTTTGTTCCAACAGGCTTAACACTCATTTTCCAAACCATATCATTATATCATTTATGTTATTTTTTTTCTGCTCCAAATAAGGTAGATTCAAAAAGAGTACTTGCAATGGTTAGTACTCTCAATCTATTCTTGTAATTGGAAGATGTGCCGATATATTTGAACTCTGTTATTTTTCACTGAAATTGGGATTTTAAAATAAGAGGACTAAATTAACTAACGCCTTGTGTAGACGCTGGACAAGATCTAAAGATTTTTACTTTTTTTTAAGTCTCAAAATAAGGAAAAGAATTATTTTTGTTCCAGAATATATTTTTCTATAACAGCAAAAAGAAGACAACTTGAGAGAGCAGAAAGTAGGAACAGCCAAATATATCACAAAATACTGGGTTTTGAAGAAAAAAAACAAACCAAGGAAGAACCTGAGAAGGACTAATGTTGGATTGCCAACATATTCAAGACAAAAGAAAGCATCATTTTTTATTTTCTTGTTTAATATATTTGTTTATTATATTGAAAGGGAGAAAAATTAAGCCTTTCTCAGACACCTAAATATTATTTCACAAAACTAAATAGATTTAAAGTTTCACTCTGCTTTGTACTAAACAAAGTAGGAGGTGAAGTTGACTGGAGTTGTATGGTAGTATTCCTCTTTTGGTACTTATTTTAGCTCCTCTAGATTATTTCAAATTAAAAAGAAAAAAATAGTTGTTTTTTTTTTTTTGTCTGAAGCTTTTATTTTTACACTTATTCTTGGCTGCTTGGTAACCAAGAGAATATCACAATGTAACAGATTGCATAAATGGGATCACTGCATAGTTGTACCTAAGGGAAATTTCTTTGCTATAGTTGGTTTAAATAAAAAATGCTATGGACTCAATTTATCAAGGCATTGAAGACACTTTCGTCTTCTAAGTAGTCTTGCTGACCTCAGCTGACACCCTTATCTCACTGCCATCCTTTCCCGCAGAGGAACGCTTTTCTGTGTAAAGAATTTTAAGTTATAATGGCATGTAGAAGTTTAGTTCTTCTTAGATGTGCCTCTGGAATATTATGTAGTTATTCTTCCCTCCCATTGAAAACAGACAAGTCTACTGTATAAATGTGGAGTCTCAGTCTTGCATCTTTATATGTGGATTGAAGAAAGACTTATGTGAAAAAGAAATCTTGCAAAGCTGTGTTAAAGGATAAAATTTTAGTACTGTTGGAAAAACGTAAGGCTCCTTATGCAGAGCCTTGTAAGTTCATTGGTGCTTCAGTAAGCTTAGCTTTTTCAGCCATGCATTTTTTTCTCATCAGGCAATGATCATGGTTTGGACTGTGTTCTTTCTATTTTATAACCTATATTATTGAGTTGTTCTCTAAACTGCATCCACCCGAAGAAGAATTAAAAAAAGGATTCTTACCTCATTCATTTAAGCAGGTCTTCACTGTGACATCAAAATAAGAAGGATATTGATGAAATAGCTTTTTAAATGTTGAAACAGCAGTTTTCTGTGGAGTGGTTACTACATGAAGGATATAAAATATCCAGAAGTGCATGCTTTCTATGATACATAATTATAACTACTGATATCCTATATAAATATTTTAAAGAACAAAATGCAGAACCTTGTATAACACCAAAAAAATCAGAAACTCTTCAAGACTTTAAAGCATGTTCTGCTGCACAAAATAAATGGTGAAAAGAGTAGATGTACGGTCTAATATTGGTTTTCCATCTAATATCTTGACATCAGTCTTGCATCCTTTTATACTTCAGGTAATCCCTAAACTTAAAATAAGCTTGTGCTCTTTTATGATAGCCAGCTAGAAATTTCTCTGTGGTAGGACTACTTCTAGGTATGGCTGCCATTCTGGTTTTAAGTTTGCGGAATGCAATACTGTGTGCATCTAAACAGGTCCACAGAATTAGTACGAGCCCTGCCTCCCTCACTGCACCATTACACGATGCATGTGTGGTGATACTTTATTATGGCTTGATGTCTTGATGAGTCAAAACTGTTTCCTAGGGCTTCACAGCCAATCTCAACCACTTATGCATTCATGCTGAACATTTCCATAAGTGTTTGTGTGAAGTTCTGCATCGCATGAATGGACTGCAATTTCCAAAGTGTTTCTTTATCCCAAATCTTCCAGGCTCAGAAATACTGCCACGTGTGTCCATGTGCCCAAGAAACCAAGTGCAGAAAGAAAATATTGAATGAATCATGCTATATCTGGGGTGTAATTCTGAGATGGGGCAAAACACAGTGCAGGATTTGTATTCAAATTGATATCTGGTACTGTAAAGAGAGCAAGCATTTCAAAATTACTTACATCTGAAAGCTGTAAGGATAGCTACACCAGAAACTGACCACTAGGAAATCCATGAGCACGGATATACAGGCAAGATGCCAGCACCTCTATCGCCTGGACATAGGTTTTTCTAGAAATGAGACCGCAGGAAAGTCCCATTGTTCCTCCTTGGTGTAGAGTGTCTGCACGCTGCAAAGTGAGACATGTGATGAGCTACAGAAGGTATCATGTGAAAAACATCCCAGGAGAAAAAGAAAAAAATTCAATATAGTTGATAAAGGCACATTAATATCTTCAGATCATGCATTCACACATCCCACCCCAGTCCCTCAAGGCAGAGTTTTAAATAGACATTCTCTTCCACTTTCCTGAGTACCTCTCAGCCAAACAGTATGATTGCAGGAGGCGACTACTGTCCCATTATTGATCTAATTAAGGAAAAAAAAAAAAAAAAAGCAGCAACTTCATTCATTATTGCAGAATATTGGACAGACAAAAACCTGCCTACTGCCATAATAGGAATAAAATTCCTTTACGCCTTAATTTGCACAAGATGTCTTAAAAAAGAAGCAGCACACAAGATGGATCACTTTACTAGGTTGAAATGTGATTTGTCATTACCAGTGACAGGAAGACACAAGGACATAAATAAGCGACCAGGAAAGCAAGAACTGCTTAAGTTAGCAATGTTAGTGACAGAAATGTCTGTAGACTTACAAGCTTGTGTCAATAGTGTTTATAAAATTCTAGACACTTGTCCCTTGCTGCATTTCTCTGTTTGACTAAATCATTCTAGGACCTCATGGAAGAGTAACAGCACATAACCATCATGGATCTAAAACCTCAGGTAGCCTGCCCAAAACTTTCTCATAGGCGCTATGTGGGTGTGTGGAGATGTTGTGGTTTAACCCCAGCCAGCAACTAAGAACCACTCAGCCACTCGCTCACTCCCCCCTGTGGGATGGCGGAGAGAATCAGAGTACTAACAATGAGAAAACTCGTGGGTTGAGATAAAGACAGTTTAATAAGTAATGCAAAAGCCGCGCACACA
>NW_008795695.1:1543731-1545471 GCF_000699145.1 Aptenodytes forsteri
CTGCTCAGCAATAGCTAAAACATCCCTGTGTTATCAACACTGTTTCCAGCACAAATCCAAAACACAGCCCCATACCAGCTACTGTGAAGAAAATTAGCTCTATCCCAGCCAAAACCAGAACAGGAGAGTAGGTTCAAAGAAGTTTTTTCCAATCATTAGACATACCTTTTTCTGATGCTCTAGAGGCGGGAAGAAGGGCTACCTCTGGCATGGGTTACACAATCAATCTAATAGATAACTGTTTTTTGAAAAGTAGGCATGCAGTGTAACCTTAATGCCTTGAAGTTCTGTAAATTGTTAATCGTTCCAAAGTTCCTTTCCTTTTTTGTCATTTTGATGTAATTTCAGATGTAAAAAAGGAAGGTATTCAAGGTTTTAAAACAGGAAATAACATAGTGTTTTACCTGTCTCTAAAGCACCTAAAACTGAAGTGGTCTTAAATTGTGTTGAGCTTAAATAATTCAGGAGTCTTTTATACACAATTCTTGTGATGTCCAGCCTTAGGAACACAGGAATAGTCTCAAATAGCAGTGACAAATAAAACCTTGTCCGGAGGAATAAGAACATGTTTTCCAAACCACCTAATAGATGAGGGAAGCATAATGTTTTTAAGCCTGGATATGCCATGCTGTGCCAAAGGTAAAAAAGAACTTTCATCTGCCTCTTGAACATAATATGATTACAGACAAGTAGTGAGCAAGCACAGGTACTACAGTGGTGTTAGTTGTTTAGTGGATTACACTAAGCAGGATTGTAGGACACAGAAAAACTCCTGACATGTTTCCTCATATCTTTTCATGTGTACAATGTTGCTCTAATAAAGCACAGTAAACAGTTTGGACTGAAGGGCTATGATTCCAGTTTGTCATTCTATTGGTGCATAGGTACCAGAAATTTGAGTCTGAATATGTTCTTAATGATAATAATGATTGAAATAGATAATAATTGAAATAGATAATAACAAACAAATGGAAATAGAATCCATTTAACCACTTCTCTTAAAAGCAGAGGTTTTAATCACATACTACTTCTTTGATGACTTTATAGATTGTCTGAAACATAGTGACATCGACAGCTCTTAAAAACTTTATACATCTAAACACCCTTCATATCTTTTTTGTTGTAGGCAATGTGCAATATATTTAGGCAGAAAATGTTTGTTAACAATATGTTTAATGCAAAATTACTGATTTAAATTATGAGATGCATCCATCTCAGTGTCACACATACCTACGTGTACAAGGGGCAACTATTTCTTAAATGATCCTCCTTAAATAGGTAAATTTATCTATTTTAAAAGGTTGAAAATAAAGCAGCAACCAAAGTAAAAAAAAAAAATTACCAGTTAAAAAAAATAACTTGATCAGAGTAACACTTCCAGTATCTTAAATCTTGATGGCAGAAGTATGCTGCTGGGCATGACTTTCCAGTTGTGTTTAATATCTTTATCAATGATCTGGACGAGGGGATCAAGTGTACCCTCAGTAAGTTTGCAGATGACACCAAGTTGGGTGGGAGTGTTGATCTGCTTGAGGGTAGGAAGGTTCTACAGAGGGATCTGGACAGGCTGGATTGATAGGCCAAGGCCAACTGTATGAGGTTCAACAAGGTTAAGTGCTGGGTCCTGCACTTGGGCCACAACAACCCCATGCAACGCTACAGGCTTGGGGAAGAGTGGTTGGAAAGCTGCCTGGTGGAAAGGACCTGGGGGTGTTGGTCAACAGCTGGCAGAATATAAGC
>NW_008795695.1:1545916-1567877 GCF_000699145.1 Aptenodytes forsteri
GTGGTGGAGTCCCCATCCCTGGAGGTATTTAAAAGATGTGTAGATGTGGTGCTTAGGGACATGGTTTAGTGGTGGACTTGGCAGTGCTAGGTTAACGGTTGGACCTGATGATCTTAAAGGTCTTTTCCAACCTAAATGATTCTATGATTCTATGACTTTTAAGGACTGCCAATCTGTATAAGACATTTCTAGTTGTCAGAGAAGGGTGTAATTAGGGAGTAGCAAACAGTGCAGAGAGAAGGCAGAGTTAAGGAAGGTACCTTTTAAGAAAGTCAAAGATAAAATGTGAACTGTCCTGAAATGTGCGACAGTACTGCAACTGGCCAAAAGATTTGACATGGGTGTGTCCGCACCATTTCCTTAAATAAGGACCCAAACACCAGAAGAGCTTTTAATATTTAACGTAGATTTCCTTAAAACTAAGGTAGATTTGAAACGCAGAACAATCTGGTCTGCTTGGTGAAACAGTTAAGAATAAAAAGAGTAGTAAACAAATATTTCTCCTTTTTTCTTAATCCAGAAACTTGCCTTAGAATATTGGATTAGAGCAAACTCTACACAGTGCTTCAGGTTTCTTAGGAAAAAAGTGTCTTTTCCTCCATTTCCTTTAAAACTTGTCTTTATAAGCAGTCCTTGTGTTTCTTGGGACTTTCCCTCTTCTTTACTCTGTCTGCAAGTTTCCTGGAAGTCGCCTCTCTCTCATCCCAGCTGCCTCACATGTCTAGAAGCTTTTATATGCTGAGTAATCCCCAATGAAGGCAAAATCTTCCCTCCATTTAGAGGGTTCCAAGATAAATAAGTGGTTTGCTTCTCTGCTGTTTAATCTCACTGTTCTGAATAGATTACCATGTATGACATACAGATAGTGTTCTGTGAGTTTCAGAATGGTGAAACAAATGGTTTCACCATCTGTCAGAGTCCACAGCAGGAAAATTGTAAGGGACTGACATTGTAAGGGACCATTTGTATCAGTTGAATGCTCATAAGTCCATGAGGCCTGATGTGATTCATCCCAGAGTACTGAAGGAGCTAGCAGATGTTACAGCAGGACCCCTCTCAATCATCTACCAAAGGTCTTGGGAGTCTGGGGAGGTCCCTGCTGATTGGAAGCTAGCCAGCATTGTTCCAATTTACAAGAAGGGCATGAGGGAAGACACAGGAAACTACAGACCTCTTAGTCTAACCTCAGTACCTAGAAAAATTATGGAGAAGATCATACTGGGTGCTATTGAAAGACATTTAAACAATGCAATCATCAGGCACAGTCAACATGGGGTTACCTGCCTAGTGTATGATGGGAAGGTGGTGGATGTAGTTTATCTGAATTTTATTAAGGCTTTTGATACTGTCCCTTACAGCATCCTTCTGGACAAGTTGTCTAACTGTGAGATGAGCAGATACACAGTGTGCTGGGTGAAGAACTGGCTGGACGGCAGGGCTCAAAGGGTTGTAATGAATGGGGCTACATCTGTCTGGTGACCGGACTCCAGCAGTGTTCCTCAGGGCTCAATTCTAGGGCCAATATTTTTATCAATGATCTGGATGCAGGAGTTGAATGCACCATTAGCATGTTTGCTGATGATACCAGACTGGGAGGTGCTGTTGACTCTCTCGAGGGACGAGAGGCCTTGCAGAGGTATCTAGATAGATTGGAGCATTGGGCACTCATCAGTGGCATGAAATTTATTGAAAACAAATGCTGGATTCTGCACCTGGGATGGAGTAACACTGGACACAAGTATAGATTGGGAGAGGAGTGGCTGGAGAGCAGCCCTGCAGAAAGGGATCTGGGGGTGCTGGCTGGCAGCAGGCTCAATAGGAGTCAGCAGTGTGACCTGGCAGCCAAGAGGGCAAACCGCATCCTGGGGTGCATTAAACACAGTATAACCAGCTGGTCAAAAAAGATTATTATCCCACTGTATTTAGCATTGGTGCAGCCTTACCTTGAATATCATGTGCAGTTCTGGGCCCCACAATTTTAAAAGGATGTGAAGGTACTTGAATGCATCCAGGGGAGGGCAACAAACCTGGTGAAAGGGATGGAAGGCATGTCCTATGAGGAGTAGTTAAGGACTTTTAGTTAAGGATTGGGATTGTCTAGTTTGGAGAAAAGGAGGCTGAGGGGCGACCTCATTGTTCTCTACAGCTTCCTGAGGAGGGGAAATGGAGAGGGAGGTGCTGATCCCTTCTCCCTTGGATCTAGTGGTAGGACGTATGGGAATTGTTCAAAGCTGTATCAGGGGAAGTTCAGATTAGATATGAGGAAACATTTCTTTACCGAGAGGGTAGTCAGATGCTGGAACAGGCTTCCTAGTTAAGTGGTCGATGCCCCAAGCCTGTCAGTGTTTAAGAGGCATTTGGATAATGCCCTTAATAACGTGCTTTAACTTTTGGTCAGCCCTGAAGTGGTCAGGAAGTTGGACTAGATGATCATTGTAGGTCCCTTCCAACTGAAATATTCTATTCTGTTCTATTCTAATCTATTCTACTCTAATCTAAAATTGTTTTTGAGTAATAGGAGAGACAGAGAAGATCAATGAACCCATTCTGAAACTAGAAGCCCAGAGGAGAGTGTTATCCAGGTTTCAGACAGTGGTCAAATGGAAGCTGCAGAACAAAAAATGCTTAAACACCACTACCTTCATATTGCCCAATTACCCAGTAAGTCCCAAGTTCAGATTATTATTTTGCTGAATCCAAGATTCAAAATCCGCTTTCTATGCTTATGTAGCGAATTTTAATCTTATTTGACATAGATTCCTTGTGCAATTTATAAAAATACCCTTCATCTTGTGTGACCTGTTGTATCATGGTAATATTTTAATTAACATGAGACAGAAAATTTACAGTCAAATAAAATGGTTTTTGCCATCATTGGCCATCAAAGGCAGCAGGCTGTGGGATATCCTGCCCCCTGTCCTCTGTCTGAGTGAAGCTGAGCTGGGTTTACCAGGCCCGCCATAGCCAAGTGCCTATTGCCCAGCCTGTCCGAGCTCCAGCTTTGTGAGTGCTGCCAGGGAAGGGGCGGTATATTAGGGGACTGTGGGGCAGCTTTCACCCTTTCCCTGGGAGCAGGGGGAAGGGAGAGGGTGGTGATGGGAAAACATAAATATAGTCCCAAGCAGACCCAAGACCGAGGAGGAAGGGAGCCCACTACCTTTCTGGCGAAGACCTCAGGGTATTGGTGACACATTGTCACCACCCTCTCTTGCTAACAGACTTCTTGAGAAGGATTTCAGTGTTGACTGTAAGATCCAAAGGGACTTTAAAAGAGTGATCCTAAGATCAGAGAAAAGGGGTAAATTTCCTTAGGTAACAATTTTAAGTTTATTTTAATTATTAGTAAGGCTTTCCTGTGTTTATTAGATAATCTAGACTGTATTGGTGACTCATTGTCACCACCCTCTCTTGCTAACAGACTTCTTGAGAAGGATTTCAGTGTTGACTGTAAGATCCAAAGGGACTTTAAAAGAGTGATCCTAAGATCAGAGAAAAGGGGTAAATTTCCTTAGGTAACAATTTTAAGTTTATTTTAATTATTAGTAAGGCTTTCCTGTGTTTATTAGATAATCTAGACTATGGATACTAGTAATATGACTGATAATAGCTGTTGGTTGTACTTTTATTAGATTGTGAAGCTTTTAATTAGGGTAAGAATACATTCTTAGTTCTATGTATATGTCATATTCCCTTTTCCCTTTCAGAAGATTTTAAATGCCACAAGTTCAGGACATTTTTCCTTGCACAAGGCACCGTTTTTCACATCATCACATCTC
Source organism: Aptenodytes forsteri (assembly GCF_000699145.1). Classification (NCBI taxonomy): domain Eukaryota; kingdom Metazoa; phylum Chordata; class Aves; order Sphenisciformes; family Spheniscidae; genus Aptenodytes; species Aptenodytes forsteri. Next base: position 1,549,693 of record NW_008795695.1, read on the forward strand.
ACAGACTGCCTTAAGCTCAAAAAAGAAGAATGGCTTTCATTGTCATTGGTATTTTTCTTTTCCTTTATACATAGTAATACACTGTTGTATATGAAGACGACAGAGTACGGTGGAAAAAGAAAATATTATTCATTGTTATTTGTTTGTCTTGTAATGTCAAGATTTTTTTTCCTTCTGGAAAATAATACTGAAGGAAATAAGGGTAGAGCTTCAAGTGTTACATTTAAAGTGAATTAAAAAAAAATAATAAAAGCTAACGTAGCAAGTATATATCACATTGATGGGTATTTTCATAACATACTTCAACAAGTAAACCACCAAAATAATCTAGCGTGGAGCTCTGAGGTCTTTACATTCTTAATCTTATTTATTTACCTTCCGGGTAAATAAGGGCTAAAGAACTAATTTTTTTTTTTTTATTTTAATTAAAAATAATATTTAAACGCTCTTGTTCGCTATCTGTAAATGCAGACTTTTTTTTTTCAAGTCATTGTTGATAAACCTACTAAGTAACAAAACCAAAAGCATTTTGAAAAGCACATCTTTTTCCTAGTAAACACTGACTTGGAAATACATTTCTTCAGGTGAATGGCATTCTTTTCAATGGAATGGAGAATTAAAAACTGCACATTTATCACAGCCATCAAAAGCAAGAGTCATAAGCAAGAAAACATAATGTTTAAAGAAGCCTTTCATAATCTGCATAATTTAGATAATTTACACTCAAACCATCAAATACTATCTCCTCCTTTTAATAGATATTTTCTCAAATTTCTTCACAAAACTTCTCAGCAAAAATTCTAAATATCTTCAAATAACATTGTGAAAAGTCTTCAATAGTTATTAAAGTGTTGTTGTATTTAAAAAACACAAAATATCTGAATTTTAATAATGTATAACAAGGTTAGTATGGAAACTGATGAATACAAAAATTAAATAGCTCCCCTATGGAGTTCTCCCATTGGGTTACTTACAGTCAATATAGCAAATTTTTGTGCACCATTCCCAGACAGAAATAAGAAGCTTCTATCAACACTTGGATTATGCTCCTAGAGTCTTCCTCCAAAGACAATTCCTGGACTCCATTAGAGTTAGTCTCCTGTCTTACAAATCAGCTCTGGAAGATACAAGAAGAGTAGCAGTGTCTGGGTTAGTCATAGCCCGAAGGAGGGAAGAAGCTCATTCTGAAACTTTTGATTCCTACTGACACGTTCATTGGCATGTACTTGGGTAGGTAAAACCAATTTGTGCTCCTGGATCTAAAAACTGTAATAACAAATTTCAGTGCTAAGTTTAATTTAGCCAATTTAGACCATGACTTTTGAACCTCTGAGAGTCAAATGAATATCATCAAAATTTGTATTCCAGAATATGGCTGAAGCATTTCCTGCTTGTTACTGTCTACAGTGCTTTTCTCTTCATACCAGTAGGCTTGTACTCAGAACCGTAGCTGCAGAGTGTGCAAGGCTGAGTATAAAAGAACAGGGGAAGTTAAGAGAAAGAACTTTCAGTGTTGACAAACCTTTAGAAAGGCTTATTTCTTCAAGGAACTTTGAGAAAAGAAAACTGATAGTTTGTGTCACTAGATTTCTTAGTCTCCCGTCTAAGAAGATATCCACTGAAGCTCAAAAATATAATGATGATAATTAAAACAAGGATGCATGTAGTTATTCAAAACTTTTCTTTAAGGTGTCTTAGTGCACACTCTGTCTTCAGGTAGCATTGTCAGGAATTTATTGAACAGATTGTGCTTGTTCCTGCTGTCTGCATGTGACTTTTTTTTTTTTCCATGACACAAAAAGCTTTACTTGTTTATATTTAGAAGATTGTAACAGAGAAAAACAGCTGAAGCTAGAAGAAGAGAATCTGAGAAGTACAATAGAAACACTGTTCAAAAAGTAAAGAGAAAGGGAAAAAGACATTTTCCTGCTCTTGAAGCAAGTGTGACTGTGATTTCAACTACTTTTTCACAGGAAGAATGTAGAAACTTTTTTCTAACATTCTAACTTCTAAGGAAGTAAGTAAATACAGAGAAAGTTAGTTTCTGATGATACATTTTTTTTCCCATATTCCAGACTTAAAAATGTTCTCTGAAGTAGTAGAAGAGATCCCAGAGATTAAAGCCAGGATACTGAAGCAAAAAGGAAGAATCTTTTTTGTTAGTTTTTGTTAGTTTTAATTTTATAAACTATAGAATATACTAGCTTTTTAAATTTTTATTTTATATTGTTTAATGGAAATGTATTCTTTCAATCTTAAAACTTATTTATTAATAAAGTTAACTGAAGAACTGTCACCAAGGACTTTCATACCTAAAAGTGAAATGACTCAAAAACCCTGCAATACTGAGGCATTTTCACAAGTTCCTAATTTTCCAAAATATACCTTCAGAGTATCTAGAAGGTAGCAAATTATTTTACCATATAAGTAGCATAAGCCAACTTCCAAAGCAGATTGCAAAAAAGCTAGGAGAAAAAAAACAACCTCCAGACACTTGTCATTACAGCAGCAAGGAAATGAAAAGCATTTCTAAACTGTGAAAGAATTTGTGATGCTGCATAAGGCTTTGTTATCCACTTTAATAGCCTGATATGGAACATCCAAAGTAAAGGTCATAATTTTTACTGCTTTCCATAACATTAACAATTCTGTGAAGAACGTACCTGTCCTTCCCACAAAACATACAGTACCAAGTTACTTAAACTTCATGGAATCTAGTACAACTTCACACACAGATGTGTCTGAATTATTCCTGACAATACACCACAGCTGCAACACCAAAGGCTTTTTCTGTTAATATAGGTGTTTTTTGCAAAGGGTAAACTATGATCATATACATCAGTTGCCACTGTAGATATTCCACATTCCTGGAATTCAGCAGCAAATACTGGGATATTCTGTATGTGCATAACTTTTGATGTAGTAAATTAGTGATTTCTTCTGTGACTGTACTTACCTGGGTAGCCCTCATGAAAGTCACAGCTGACTCTTGTGATTGCTGTCTTTCCAAAGGTGATAGTCATTCTTTTGTCCAATGGGAATAGATTATTTTCTGACATCCCTCAGTAATGTGGTACAAAAAAAAGAGCCTTTGTTTACACAGAATTTTTGCACCTCTGAGAAATCATCCCAAAGATATGAACTAGTCACTGCTTGCAAACAGGCTCTGAAAATGATTGCTTGAACATGATCCCAGGAGTTCAGTTAAAGTACAGGATTCCATGTCCATAAAAATCTAATTACACTGGAAATTCACTATGTGGTAGAAAACTTGCAGATATTCCTCTTCCAACTTGTTGTCAGTTGTGTGATTTCCCTTCAGAAGTGTCAGTGCATTTAGGGGATCTCTAGTAAAGGAAATTAAAAGTACATTTTAATTGATAGCTACAAATGAGGTTGGTTCCCTCTTGTGTTTTTGGAAAGTCTCCTGACTCAAAGCACGTTTATATTAATATACATGACTACACACAGGTGTACAGACTAAGTAGCATACAGTAAAGTGTAAAGTTTGCAGACACAGCTGCAAATTCAGTGTTACAACTACATTTCACTTACACCATAGTAACTGCATGTAAGACACTAATTTTCATCTGTTTGCATGAGAAAAAACTTGTCCCAAGTGTGTCTGTTTATTGATCAAAAAAAGAATATTTCTTAAGCTTGAGAGTAAAGAAGAATATTTACAACCTTTGATTAACTTTTTGAAACCCTTGTGTGCTTATCCAAGTACCAACTGAAGTGTAAGATGGTCAAAATTCAGTTCCTAATGTTTTTCCAGCTCTTTCTACTCTCCTTAATTTTCTTTCACCCAGTCTAATTCGTGTCCATAATCTAAAGTTCAAATTTGAGTCATTGGCTTTTGAAGTTTGCAACCAATTCTGAGTTCTACCAATTGTTCTTGTACAATGTCGGGACTTCCTGTGTATGAGTGTTAACAAGAGTCAGCATCGAGGTTTTCCTCCTTACTTTTTCTTTAAATACTGCTTAACATATTCCTAAAGAAATGTCAGAGAAAAGAAGTTCTAGGACCAAACTGTAGAATTATTGCTGCCTTTCATGTTTTTGTATGTCTTCTTGCCACATTAAACCTGTTTGGGCATCACTGTAACGCTTCAGTTGTTAGCTTTGAAATTACATCTACATGATAAAACTACATCTATTTTGCCATTCATTCATGTGTTAACAGGGTTGTAGAGAAAAATGTGATTAAAATGATTGCTCATATTCATGAATAATGATGACAAGATTTCCTAAGGCTTTTAACAATGCCGATTTCCCTTGAAATAGGTTTTGTTATGGACATAATTTTAATACAACTTTACTCATAGTCTCTCAGCAGTGCTTATTAGCTCAGACACAGTACTGCACCAGTATGGTTATCAAAATCAGCTCTACATTGCTCCTACGTCACATACAGACAGAATTCACCTATATCACAGGCTGCATTACTGGTTTTTGGATGCCTTGGCGTGGAATTCTGAACTGAATAAGGAGATTAATGTTCTCGTTCAGTTCCCAAGGAAAATGAATGATCTCAGAATAAGGATACAAAGAGTCTGCACAGTGACATGGAAAATGCTGGAGTCATGACAGAAATCTTCTAAAAAATGTATGCCTAACTCTCCTTCAAGAGATTAGGAGGGACAACAGATAGATTGTTTTATCTTAAGATGAAGCATTAGAATAGCAAATATGGATTATTGTGATTTATTATGCAAAATAAGCTGCTTCACTTGGGAAATTGCATATAGTCAAACATTCAATTTTTAAGAACATACTTCCAGGGAAAAAAAAAGTCTGTACATTAAGGATGCAGAGAAGTCATATTACATGTTTGGCTGCTAACTTCACAGCAGAGATTAAGTTTCTTTTCCATCCAGTACACAGTGTCAAAACATTAGCATTGAATGGGCTCTCTATAGGTTTATTTACAAGTATACATTAACTACATAGTAGGAAGTGAAATGAGCTATGTGGCTATGATATACAGATGTTCCACTTCTTTAAACAGGGAAGAAAGAAAAACTGGAATATCCAGACAACAAAATGATGTAAGATTTAGAAAACTCTCCTCATGTAGTGAGACTTCAAGGGCTGAGTTATTTTAACTCCTTCAAAATTAAACAGTGCTTGATCATGGTCTAAAACTGCCTGCAGCAGTGGAAAAATATCTGACACTACAGAGCCCTTTAATGTTTCAAACAAAAGCATAAAAAAATACTGGAAACTAAAGCCTCTGAAAGTCCAGACTATTAAAAGTTACCATTAACCATTAAAACTACTTATTAAGGGCTGTGACATTTACTTGAGAGTAGTCTTGGCTATAGCCAAGAACACCTCTAACTCACATGCCCACATAACCCACTCTCATACTAGCCCATGCATTTAGGCAGGAAGAATCCTGTGCTTTCCAGATATCCTGGACAAGTCTTTCAGTGGAGGAAGCGTGCGCCACAACCCCACTTGCAGAGATTTGGTCATAGGCAGCAGACACAACTGACAGAAAAGGAAAGCATGTGATACAGTGCCTTCATATATTCATCTCAAAGGGTGTAGGCGACTCTTACCTGGATGGTAGCAGACTTGGTCTCCTTTTGTGTGCCTTAGGTGTCTGGGTTGCAATTAAAGGAAATGCATCCTTTAGGGGATGTTAGGATAACTTCTATACTCTGGTTCTGTTCTTGGTGTCCCCAGTTTGTATTAATTTTTCTCTCCCATGCCTTCCCCCCTCCCTGAGTAACTCAGGAATTGCAGTGATTTATTAACTCACTCAGGAAATCTTTTCAATATTCTTCCCCTGTATTATTGACTTCTTTTATCTCTTTGGAACAGCTGCTCCTCTGGCATATAACGTCTTCTCTTTTACTTTGATTAAACTCTTAGCAAAATATTAACCTACTGGAGAAAAATGTTCTTCTCCTCCCTTTCTCGGGAAACAATGTGTACATCTAAGGGTAGAACATTTTAATACACTGATCTTGTATTTTATATCATATGGCTATGTAAATTAGCAGCTTGGTGTAAACAGGATGTTAAAGAATCTGTCCTAATCATGTTGCCCTAATAGGTCTTGACTGACACCAGGGATGGCGGTAATGAACAAAGAGTTATCCTGAGAGTCGTTTCTTTACAGTCTGAAAGTCTTAAGTTTAGGACCTTAATTTACCCTAAAACCCCTTCTAAATTGTCTCTATTTTAAATTTAATCAAGTCATTTAATTGTTGCTCTCTGGTTCCCAACACAAATAACTTCACAGAAAGCAACCAGTCAGCCTGATAAAATAGCCCTGTTCAGCTGAATTGAATAATTCCTTTGACATCACTGAGAGGACTGGCTTATTATTTCTATATTCTACTTCTCTTAGTTGTAGAACAAGACCAGCTAATTATTATAGATTTGATTGAGAAAAAAATAACTTTTGCTAATAATTGATTGTGTTATTGATTAAAGGGGAAGTAAAGACCAATTTTTAAAGTATGTTTGATCAAAGCCAGTCATGGGTTTTGTACCAGTCATTGATTTTTTTTTTTTTTAATATATTTCATAAGAAGAACAATAGGTTCACTTAGAGAAAAAAGAAGAAAGAAAATGGCTTAGACCTACAATTTCATACAGCTGCAACAGAAAGACAAGAACATGAGAAATATATCCTTATAATAATGCACACAGAGGTCATTTTCAGAATAATTTTTCATTACCTACATATCTTAAACAAACAAACATAAATCCAACAAACACTAAGCAATTATGCAATTATAACCTTAGCTTGCATGATTAGTGTGTATAATAATATAAATTAATAACCTTTCAAAACTCTTGCAAGATCTTGGTGAGATAGTCAGTACAAATGGCCTGGTAATAAAAATAAATTTTATGTTTTAAACTAAAACAAAACAAAACAAAAGAAAACAAAACAAACTCATAAAAGTGAAAGATATAATAAACTGAAATATAACAATGTATTTATTAATATACCATGAGATAACAAATATATTATATCCTGACAACCTCAACTCAGATATTTAGGAGACACAACGTCTAATTAGGAATTCTGAGTAAATAACTACTTTTCAAGAAGACGTCAAAATGGTAAAATTTCAACAAAGCTTACTTTCAATTTATTATGAGAATGTACCTTTCTAGTTGGACTTGAGTAGATTTACATAGAGTTGGCCACTGTAAGCCTACATACTTCAAGATTTCAGCATTATTCCTTGACTTTTGGCAATCAGAGCTCAAGTATATTTGGAATATCTTGTTTGAGCCATTCTTTTTTTGACCATTACCTTGATCCAAGTTCTTTTTTGGTCATATTCTCTCACTCTCTCCCCGCCCCCCGCCCCCCTCCCCTTTCTTCCTTCCTTCCTTCCTTCCTTCCTTCCTTCCTTCCTTCCTCCTTCCTTTCCTTCCTTCCTTCCTTCCTTCCTTCCTTCCTTCCTTCCTTCCTTCCTTCCTTCCTTCCTTCCTTCCTTCCTTCCTTCCTTCCTTCCTTCCTTCCTTCCTTCCTTCCTCTGTCTTTTAAACAGAATCACATCTCTTATCTTTACCTTCTTACATTCTTTCTTTCAAATCCTGAACCATACTGGTGTGTCTAAGCTGACAAAATTATAGCTTGTGATTATTTTTAATTGAATCCTTACATACATTCCTGTTGTTCTATTAAATATCTATTTAGTAAGGTACAGAGAGGTATTGGAACAATTGCATCTAAAAAGTCAGTAACAAAATCTCATTAGCCACATGGTGTATCAAGGGAGATTAATTAAGCATAGACATCAATGCACAAATTAAATATTGTAACAGATCCATGAACGTTGAGGAACTGCATGATTGTCATTGTTTTCCACAGTGCGTCCTTTCATAAATTTATCTCAAAAGCTGAAGAACCATCAAGAATGTTTTCTGGTCGGGAGAAGAAGAAAGTGGGGAAGGTCAGAGAGAAAATTGATTTTGTCTTGATTACACGTTAAGTTTTTGTGAGCAAAATTGTGTTCCTGAATGTGTTTTTTCAATAAGACCTTTTTCAGTGAATGTGGCAAGCAATAAAAATTGATCTAAAGAATTAAAAACTGTTTTCCTTCTGTACCTTCAGCTCATTTTCATTGTAATAATTCAATTATTCAGTAATCACTCGGAGTGTGGGAGTTGACAGAGGTCTACTTCACCTATTTTGTGATTGCTCATGCATGCTCATGATCACTATGCAAAACAGCAGCCTGTTTCAGGTTATTTTTATGAGATGATGCTAAAAGTGTAGCTTCTCCAACCAAATATAACACAAATAATACTTAAGCAATCAATTTTGATGTAATGAAGAGCTGTAAATACTTATAAATTACTGAAAATCTTTTTTTTTGCATGAGACACTGTCTGCTATCATGTGATCTTACAGTTATCCTTCCAACTCATAATATGCAAGAGGCAGTAAACCCATCAGTTCTGATAGCAACAAATACTTGGGCTCAGACTTAGCCTGCTGTGATTTTTGCATGTCTGTGAGCTTTGTTGGCAAAAAGGCTATATTAGTGCCTTTCTTAACTCAATTCCTCCTGGGGTTTAAAGGAAATGCTGTGATTCCCTTCAGGATATGCATTTAGTTGAGCTGAAAAAATTATGTGATTCCAAATTAGCCATTTGTGGTGGCAGAACTGGATGTGATCATTATTTCCCATTAAGAGACAGAGTGGCATTTTCTGTTTGCTGCTAGTGTCCAGTATTCAGGATTATAATGAGAGTTTTCTGATGTTTCTTACAAAAAACACAGTAACTAGTGTGAGAAAAATCAATACAATAACATCTACAATACTGTTTAACAAAATGTTAAAAGATGACAAGGTAGAGATTATTGGTATTGTTCCTGCATTTAAAAGCAGTACATATGGGAAAATATTCTGATATCAGTGTCCTGTTTTCAGGACATCATAATTTCTCTATCACCAATTTGTTGCTTAGGATAGTAGTGTTCAGGGAGTAAAAATAACAGAAGGGATTCAGCTTGCTTAGTGTTAGATATTATATTTGAGCTACTCACCTTAGACTCAAAGCACAGTTAAGGAAGCAAATAGCCACTTCTAGGCAACAATTCATCTGACACTTTAGGGAATACATTAGGATATTATCTGATATTAGGAACTTATCTAAATTTCTATTTCTTTCTATTGACAATGTCTTATCTTATAAATCTGTCTTACTCCCCATTTCTGTCTTACTTCAGTCTGGGCCAAGCTAATTTCTTCTCAGGTTTTCTTCTGGAAAATTCCCTTAGGAAGAGACCCAGGCATTTTTTCATCTGGCTTCAGGCAGACACTATGGATGTAGACCAAGCGCAGATGTCTCCATCCAACATAATTCTTCAACACTGTCTAGGGAGGTCACTGGCTCTCAAATGCCCACAGCTTCATGCAGCCTCACAGTATGAGGTCGTAAAGTTTTTTTTTTGGTGGGCTGTGAAATTTCCTCCTATTATTTCAGGTTCTTTCAACTGAAAACAACATTATAAATAGTATTTGTGTCTCACGCTTACAAGGATACCTCTTGGATCCAGCAGAAGCCTGTTATGCTACAAAGCAATGACTGTGGAGAAGGTTAGTCTTCTCCTGAGGACAATTTTGCACAAATTACCTCAGCACCCAGTATTCTATCCCACGTGTAATTCAGGAAAAAAGTATAGCTGAAATGTATGGTGACTTGTGCAGATGAAAATACCTACTATGTAGACCATTATATTTGGCAAGGTGGATCCCAGACTGTATTTCTGAATTGTACAGAAACTATTTTACAATGACACCTACTCAGTTGTGTAGGTGTAGGTATGTAACCATCTTGGATGTAGCATGTAACAAACATTAAGTTGTTATGCATAAATGACGATCTTTTTCCACTAGTATCTTTTGGGGCTATTTTAGAAGATTGTACTCTCCTCAGAGCTGTCTTTAGACAACTTAATTTTTTCTTCCTTTTTAAATAAAGGAGCCTTTACGGTTAGTGATGTTAGCATTAAAAAACCTGAAACCTGTGTCTGTTGGACTCGTTTGCTTTTTGGCTGCTGATACTGGCTGCTAGATCAGACTATGATTATGTGAAAATTATGCTTTTTAACTCTATTGTACATCTTTAGTTCTTTCCACGGTTTCCAAAACCTTTTAACAGTATTCTTCTACTATTTTTCACTAGTTTAAGATGTTATCTTCATTATGGATAGAATTTTAGGGAAGGAAAAGAGAATAAAAATGAGAACAAAAGTATATAAAATCAAACTGTATCTCTCTTGAACGCTGAGTGTGGCCTTGGTTCTCCTCTATCTCAAAAAGCTAAGCCTGGAAATCACTCATGAGATAGTGACAAGGATGATCAAAGGTTGGAAAGGTTTCTGTAGCAGACATAACAAAATGCTACTAAACTAAGCTTGAACAAGAAATAACCAAAGTAAGATTAGATAGAAATCTCAAAAATTATCGCTGGTAAACAGAAAGGAAATGAGGATCAATTAATCACATTCTCTTCTAGCAGAAGATTGAGTTAGTAGTGGGAAAATGCAAAACCCCCAAACAAAAATCAAAAAATCCCCCACTAAAGCCAGTACTTCTTATATAATATAATAAGATGTGGAGTTTCCTAGGATGTTGTGGACATTAAATTTTGCTTGGATTCAAAAGGACACAAGTTGGTGCAGAAAATCCACTGAGGCTCATTCTAAAAATGTCAGTTCTGACTCAGAAAGCCTCAAGCTGTTGAAGGCTGGGAGAGCACTCTGCGTGAGCATTACTGTATGGTTTCTTTGTTCCTGTACTATTCCATAGACATCCCCTGTTGCCCATTGCTGGAAATAATATAGAGCAAAATGCACTTTTTAGCCTAACTTATTATGACTAACATTTACTACAGCTGTGTAAAAATGTATTAGACTGTTTGTCAGTAGGCAGCTTGTCAAGAGCTAAACTGCTTCTTACACTCCTTTCCCAATTTATATTTTGTTTGAGGTTTTATTTTTGTTTTTGTTGTTTTTTTCCCCAGTAAACTAAGCTGTAATTACTTCTTAAATCAGAGATTGTTATCAGTCCAGAATTTGTATGACACATTTTTCAACCTTAATTCAAAGAGTTCCATAGTTTTCACTTCTTTCTGCTCTCTCTTGTTTAAAAGAATACAAATTCTATGCTTTATATTTGCATGGCATGCAGTGCTCTTCAAGGTAGCTTCATTCTTAAGATCCCTTTAGTTGAAATAACTGAAACCTATTGAAGCAGGTTTCATGAGGTACTTCAGAATTAGTTATTGTCAAAATAAGGATTAAGTTCTTGTCTGTTGTTTGGTAATGCAAAATGGTCTATGGTTTATATTTTCCCTATGGGAACTTTAACTGCTTTTATGGGAATCTTAACTGCTCTACTCTCTCATTCAAGATATTTTTTTTTAGTTTGCTTAATCTCACAACTAAACACTCTTCAAAATCAGTTTGAAATATGAAGCCTGATACAGGTCTGTTCTATGCACGTACTGGAGCACCATCTTTGCATAGCACAAGTGGTTCCAGCACCTGCAGAGCCCTGCTCCCCATAAGCATGTGGGACAGTCCACTATCAATTGACTAATTATGCTAATATTAATAAAGAAGAATGCAGCATCACTGGATATTTACTTACTGAGGAAGAGACATGATATCATAGGTATAATAAAAACATAAAATTTAGGACAAGAGGAATAGGATAATTTAATGGTATGATATTCTACATTTCCTCTTGCAAAGTCTGCTCAAATCTCATTGCTTAAGCACCATTACAAGAACAATTAAGCACTTGTGAAAGTTATAGATGAGTCAGAGTTCAGTTTAATCTTTTCATATGTGTATGTTTACACGCATACAGGCATGCTCATCTCTTTTATTCTTTCCCAATTACTGTCCATTTTTCTTCACTTTTTTATAACTCTTCATACTCTGTAGATTAGCTTAACCTTCATTACAACACTGGCAATGAGAAGAAATGCATTATTCTTTTGTAGGAACTATTATTCCTTTTATGTGAAACTAATAATAATGTGGCACTTCTCTCCTGCTATTACATGATCACCCAAGAACTGAGAACTCATTGATACAACATACATATATATAGTAACCAAGGTAACACGTCAGAAAACAACAATAAGAAATTAATTCAAGCAAATCTGTACACGTACAGACAGCTGTGGGAAATGAAATCTAGATTAACAAAAGTAGATTAGTCTCATAAAGATTTCCTTTGCCAAAGGCACAGAAGCATACTATCACATAAAGATGCTACTTCGTACAAGGAGCAGCATTTCAACAGCAAAGTTCATAGCTTTCTTTAGACATTGTAGGTGGAAAAAAAAAAAAGGAGTGAGTGATCTTTTTTGTCAAACAGACAAACAAACAAACAAAAAAAATCAGTGTTCTTTACTCCTACTAGGTCTGCTTGTTCATTCTTTTTAAAATTAGAAATATAATTTTCTCTAATGAAATTAAAAGACAAACACTGAAGTTCCTGTTCATAGATTTGGTTGAATAAACTGATTTGCTGAAAGCAGTCTACTTTGCTTCACTTTCAGAAGTTTTGTTTTATGTTTCAAGATTTAATGAAGACCAATCCCTCTTCTGAAGTTGAGAGAGCTGGTGAGATATGGTAGTTTTCTCTTTTCATGCCTTCCCTCACACTGGTTGTGGGAAGTTTTCTCCCTTTCTTACAGCTATTCTTGCATCTCTTTCAGAATGTGTTCTTGTATCTCAATAAAGTAAGCTTTCCTGAAGGAGGTTTAATCTTGTAATTTGTATGTACTGTGCTATATCCTGGGGTTAGAGGAGGATTTAGAGCTACAGAAGCTTGGAATATAGGATTTCATTACCATTTTCTTCTCTGAAGTAAACTTTCTCAGAAATTTCCCATTTTAAATGCCCATTAAAAAAAAAAAAAGGTTCATTTCTAATAAATTGGCTAAATCTATATTAATAACATTTCAATTACATCTTTTTCTATACATATGTTGCCTTAAAAAAGCCTTAAAAAATACCCTTTCCATTGGACTGAAGACTTTGTAGTTCCAGAGTGTAGGAAAATACTAACACCTTGACATAAATTTTCAGAACTGGGTTATAATTTAGGGTGTGTCTACATCTGATAATTTTTCAGATATGGTGAAACCTCTATATTATCCATTTAAAGAATATTTAATTAGCAAGCGGAATGTGGAGGCCATTGGAATCCTCAGCATTTTATACTTGTATTGGTCAAATAAAGATCTCAAAACATTTTGAATACTGAAAATGCAGAAAAATTGTTTTACTCTCAAATTAATCTTTAAGCTTCTTAAGACAATAAGAGCATGTATGAAGAGAGACAGTGGGTCACTGATTGACTAGAAGCCATGCAACATGTCAGAGAAATTCTGAGAAATGGAGTCACACAGAACCTAGAACTATAGTTCCTTTAAGTCACTGTAGTAATTTAGATAAAGGGGATTTATCATTAAGTAAACAAGGACTTTTTTTTTCCTAAATTAATACTTTGCTTCTCAAAAAGGTCAATACTGAAGAAAAGCTATTTTCCCCACAATGTTTCACTTGTATTTTCTTTTAGTCCATCACAGTTGTGAAACACTGGGTCTTATTAGTGACTGGTGCTGAGAAAGCTTTTCTCTTTTTGTGTGTGTAATGCTAAGAACGCAAAAAGAATTAGGCCCCAAAAAAGCTCACTGCTAGGGAAAAATCAGTAGTAAACCTGGCACAGGGCCAACACGGCATGGTAAACTGTGCTGTGCTGGGGGTCAGGCTGGTTGCTCCGTGTGACAGGCAGAGCAAGGGCACTTCTCAGGCTGAGCTACAGCTTACAGAAAAAGTTTGCGATTCTATCCCGCTTGTGTGGGATGTAATATACAGAATTAAGTACTTCTGCCCCTAGAGTATATGATAACAGTAGCTGCAGAAGGGATCTCTCCCTTAATTCTGTAGGGATTTTTATCCTTTAGGAGACAGAAGAAGCCTCAAATGTTCCTATGTAAACCCCAAATCCCGAAAGCCTAATATTCCTGAGGAATATGTTGATTTCTTTGGCTATTTTCATAGCTCACCATAGCTCATAGTTTACATTTTCAACTCAGTAGGTCTGTGTTTATGTGACTGGCAGTCGGTCATGTGGGGTTTATTTTATGATTTTAGAAAGCAGCACTTTACTATTTTTAAAATTATGCTTTTTTATGTTTTGTTGCTTGTATTTTTTTTTTTTTTTTTGAGGAATATGTTGATTTCTTTGGCTATTTTCATAGCTCACCATAGCTCATAGTTTACATTTTCAACTCAGTAGGTCTGTGTTTATGTGACTGGCAGTCGGTCATGTGGGGTTTATTTTATGATTTTAGAAAGCAGCACTTTACTATTTTTAAAATTATGCTTTTTTATGTTTTGTTGCTTGTATTTTTTTTTTTTTTTTTTTTTTTAAATGGGCAAAAGCACATATTTTGAAGGGAACTTTGCTAATGAGAAGGGATGTAAATCACATGCCTCTATTTTTACAGAATTTTCCATAAACAATGATATTGTAACTTTTGCCACCATCGGTATACTAAGTTACGTCTACTTTTTGTGGGTTATGGTTTGTATAGACCTTTGAAGTTTGATACATGGTAGGATTGTTAGCATTTTCTTTCAGGACAGGCAAGATAAGCAGTTAGATAAGGAACTCTTTCTTTTTTATACATCATTTGTATTCTCTTAGCCAATTATTGAAAGGTTGTAGCTACCATTTGTAGCAAAGGTCACACTTCATAGACATTAAAAGAAATAAGTAATTGTTATTACTAACATCTCATTTCAATCCTCCAGCTGCTATTAAGAAAATAATTCCCAAGAAATAATTCATCGTGTACATTTTGTTTATTTACCAAACAGTCCCAGAGGTGGAACACAGAAATCTGAAATATATTTGTCATTCAGAATTGTCCTTAGTATTTTTGAGGGGTTCTTCACCCACAAGTTGTTGCTTTTGAGCTTCAAGATGTAATGTAAATATATACCACTACTTTTTGTTCATTAATGGTTTAAAATATATAGCTACTTATTGTATCTGTCTTATCAGTGACAGTCTTGCTTGTTTTCATAAATAAAAGAATCAAATCAATTTCAAAACTGTCAGTTTCATTTTCCATAATTGTAATCTCAAATTGAAATTATTGGTGTTGAAGAAGTCACAGAGCACTATTGTTGTTCTCGTATAAGATAATATTTGTAACTGTAGACCTGATTTAAAAAAAAAAAAAGTCAACAGCATGAACAGTGTGTTTCAATGACTGTATGTATAAATGACCTAATTTTTTGAAATATTATTATTAATAATAATATTAGAATTTTTTCTTATTCATGGGAAGGATACAGGAAATATCAGTGTATCTGCCTTTAAAGTCTGAATGAATATTGCAATCAGTATTTAGCATCAATAACATTCTTCAAGGAGTTTCACACAGAATACTAAACATAGTTACCTGGTGTTTTTTGGGTGTTAAACCACAAAGTGTTACTTTTCAGATACTTTGTTACTAAGAATCTGTGGCGATTTTGAATCTCTAGTGTGTCAGAAACTTATTAACCACAGATTTAGATATACATCTACATACATTTTCACTGAAATTAATATTCCAAATAAAAAGATGTGAGCAATCTCCACTTTTCTATATATGATTTTGTTCCCTGTATGAATGTAGCCTTCGTATGGCACATGGATTATGTATATAACAGTCCTAGCCACTTACCTACTAGCCTCTCGGATTATCAGTGATGATGAAATAGTAACTGCACTGGGGGGGGGAGTTAAGTAGATACTTGCTAGTTTTATTTATTTAGTCTCCAAATACATATATTTTTAATATTGCCTGACTTTGGGAATCACGAAGAAAATAGGTAAGGGAAGCTTTAATTGAAATTACAAGCTTTGACATCAGTAGGTTTTTTTCCATAATTTGATACCTGATATAAACTATCCAGAAGAACCTTTAGAATAACTGTGTGTGAGTGGAGCTTACTGTGTTCTGTTTTAAAGCCTTTGTGTATATTATTCCCACTGCTAAACTGCATAATGTATCTGTAGGCTTTGAAGATTTTTTTAATATATATTCACTTGAATATACTTGTTCTAAGAGAAAAGGACACAGTTTATAATCATGCATTTCCGTACTTCAGCCTTACATCTCAGATGTTTGAGCTCAATTTCTAACATTTACTTCCTGTATTAATTCAACATTTTTTTTCATTCCTTTTGAAGTGAGTCACTTCCTCGTTTTCTAAATAGGGATAGAATATTTTCTCCTACCTTTTCTATTCATTGCATAGACAAAATATAACCTCCTTGGATATCGAACTTTCTCTGAGAGTCTGTGTTTACAAGTCAAAACCTGATCATAGCTGGGACATTTGGCAATACTACAGTAATATAATAGGTATGGTTGCTGCTGGATTATTATTGTTGTTGTTGTTGTTTACTATTATAATTGTTATTTTTATTGTAATTACTTATAATAATATTAGTCAGTATTGTTAAATTTAAAAAAGTGAACTCCTGACTGTTAAGTGATTTGGGGGATTCACTGAGAAGACATTAATGTAATGATGCGTAACAGAGTTTGATAATCTGTTTGTTCAAAAAACATTTATCTCATACATAACAGCTGGTCCAAACCAAAACAACCTATTCCATAGCTGCCAGGCCAACTTATCTTTTTTAATTAATTAATTAATTAATTGAAAATAAATTATAAATATTTTAGTAGTTGTAATATTTCATACTAATTCCGAATATTGTAAATTAATTGGAAATTTTATTTTGTAAAATAATTTTATATTTAATTTGCAAATTAAATAAATGAATAGTAATTTGTCCTATATGCTAATATATTCTAAGTACACTTCGAAGATAGGTAAAGTGAAAATTGTCTATTTCTAAATCTCTGCCTTTTTTTTCTTCTTTTAATCTGTTTTATAGGTAGTATAACCTTCCACACAAACTTTTCCTTGTCAAGTCAGACATGACACCTGTCCTGGTTTCATTTGGGATAGAGTTAATTTTCTTCCTAGTAGCTTCCTTATGTTGTTTGTTGGATTTAGTATGAGAACAATGTTGATAACACACCGACGTTTTAGTTGTTGCTAGGTAATGCTTACACTAGTCAAGGACTTTTCAGCTTCCCATGCTCTACCGACTGAGAAGCTGTGAGGGGGCACAGCCAGGACAGCTGACCCAAACTGGCCAAAGGGATATTCCATACCATGTGACATCATGCTCAGTATATAAACTAAGGAATCTCAACCCACGAGTTTTCTCACTTTTACTCTTCCGATTCTCTCCCCCATCCCACCGGGGGGGCCGGGCGGGAGTGAGCAAGCAGCTGTGTGGTGCTCAGTTGCTGGCTGAGGTTAAACCACAACAGACCGAATGGATTAACACAATGTAATTATTCTATTCCATTACATACTTTTAGTCCTTTTAAGACGCTTTTTTCCCCCTGGTCATTGATAATATACTCTAGTTTAATATACAGCATATTACAATATACTATTTGTATTATGATATACTTTTACTATTACAATAATATCCATTCTGAAAGCTGGCATTTAAGGAAAGAAAACAGACTTTTTTCCAGTATTTCATAGTCTGAAAGTCATTTGTCTAAAATAAAGTCATATACTTAAGAGAACAAAACATACCAGCAAGCAAAACAATTGAAGAGAAGATATGATGAAATTGGTGAACAATCATAAGATGTCTTTCAAGGTATTGAATGCATTCTTCCTTTGTTTCAGTCATTAAATTCAGTTATCTACATGAAAAAAGACTTGCTTTAATTTTAAATCTAAGAATAGTATTATTTTGTCAGAGCCCATAATTACAAGTTCTTTGCCATCTATTTCTGGTCATGTTCAATGCATGTGATCATATAACTCAGATTAGTTCTGTGAAGCCACATAAACATGTACAACTGAAAGTTTAGAAATGCATAACCTACTGTTCAAGATTTAATGAGTTCCTTTTTATCAGTAAGAGTGGTAATTTTCTTTGGTTTTGATATGATTTTAATACACTTAACTATAATCTTATTTCTTATTCTTCTCAAAGTCTCAAAAGAGAACAAAAAAGATCCCAGATAATTTTTTTTTTTCTTTCTCTTCTGTTCTGAAAAAAGATCTAGGT
>NW_008795695.1:1567915-1575880 GCF_000699145.1 Aptenodytes forsteri
GGGTTTGGGGAATTTGTTTTTTTTTTTTTTTTTTTTTTTTTTTTGAGAAAACTTGGAGGACTATTATCATACTCTGAAATTTGGAAAATATTTGAAGAGCAGTTTTGAAGTTTTAGCATCATTCTTCCAGAGAGAAAGACCCTCTTTTGTTATCTTGCTGCTCTCCCAAGTCCTTCCCAGAACAGTGGGAAATCTAGTTTATATTATCCACCTTATTTGTTTGGGTAAATTTATTGTAGCATCTTTTCATTCAGCAGTAGAAAAATCAATATAATCTTCCCATTCTCGTTCCTTCAGTTAGACTTTATCTCTGCTATGCACAGGAACATCACACAACCGCCCCTTCCATTCCCCAGAACTGTAACACTGTCTGTGTTTGATATCTGAATTTTATAAATTTCCTAGTTCCCTCATTTGCCTCATGGCTTTACAGTAGCAAAGTTTTAGGATGTTGTAAGGTTCACACTAAACCATGATGTCAGACTGTTTTTTCTCATGAACAATTGCAGCAACATCCTCAGCTGGATTATGTACACTACTACAATTTAAATAAATTTAAATTTAAACATATCTTCATTTTAGTTATTTCCTACCCTAAACCAACATTTAGGTGCTTATAAAAAGCACTGGAAGAACTGAAGCTACATCTTTCTGAACATTTCACAGAATTTCTCGTAGCTTACTAGTTTCTTACATAGCTGGCTTTGTTTAGTGATTTTTTGTTTGTTTGTTTGTTTTCTCAGGTTTAGTGATTTATCTGAGTAACTAGATTTATCTAGTAACTAGTAACTAGATTTATCTGATGTAACTAGGTTTCTTTCCCAATCGAAATTTTCTGAGCTGCTGTTTTCTGAATTTGAATTGAACACCTCCATCACATGGCCATCTTATCACCTCTTCCCACTTCATATCTGGCTGGCGGAGCAACCTCTTCATTGAAAAGGGATCCAGGAGCTCATTTTCACTATCAATACTTTTCTAAAACCTGTACAGTAAGATGGAAAATTAAATTAGTATAGTAACTTCAGATATGAGCAATGAGACTTAAAATAACAGTCCAATGCTGGGAAAGACTAAGTAGTTCTCTTTCCCCTTTTCCACATTTAGCTGTTTTAGCTACAGGCTAAAACTCCTTTACAAGTACTTTTTCATTGTGAGAATTATTAAAAAGATGCAATTCTTATACCTCCTAAACTTGTATTCAGTTCACTGATATGAATGACAGTATCAGACCAGTACATAAGCCCTGACAACTACAAAAGCACTAGAAAATTTAAAATTTAAGTTATTCATAAAAATATTTACCTCTGAATAAAGCGCCAATCAGTGAGGAAATCTTTCCCTATAACAGTCATATCATTTCACAATAAAAGAACACCCTGAAGAACTTGTTTGCTAGACAGCCTCACATAAAAACTCCTGTTTTACCTGGTTTTTTTTCCAATTCAAGAAGTTGAGAGAAATGAGTCATATCTAGTCTTACATAACTGCAGTGAAAAAAGCTTTTATCTTCTGAAAGTTCTTCCTCTGTATGAGAAACCTTGAATTCATGTGTTATTGATGCCATTTTGTTAGATATGATCTTGCTATTTTATCCCCAGGAATTGAACACACAATATGTTTTTCCATGGAGCGTATCAGAGTATCATCAATTGGTGGAGTTTGCTGATTTAGGCAGTTGTCATATTTCATGGTATAATATGTCTAATGCCTTCATATTAAACCACTGAGAGATGTCATTGCCTTTGGATGTCCTTCAGTTCATTTAGTTTTCTCTTGAAACAAAACAAAACAAAAAACCTCAGATGGGCTTATTTTTTTCAACAATTCATGTTTTGTAGTGAAGTGAAGGTGAAGCAGTAAACGTTCCACGGAGTGACTTGATAAGAGTTCATGATGAATGATGCATACAGCACTAGTTTACTTTTAACCACTTTTAACTTTTACTAGTTTACTTTTAACCACTTCATATAAAAACAGATGATAAGCAGCTGGGATCATACTTTCATATAACCTTGCTCTGTTTCAAGACCTATTCTGTTTCAAGAGTGTTCAAAATATCAACACTTTTTTCACTCAAGTCTTCAGGCTGCCTGAGGATTTTGTTCCATCTTAGATGTTTAGTTTTCCAGCCTAAAACTTACCCTAGTAATATATCTGTCAGCTTCACTAACCTCTACTTGTCCCAGTCTTCCTTTTATAACATCCTCCCTTTCACATGTTACAAGCCCTCATCCCTAAATCAATCCACTCTAAAATGTTATGCCTTCACATACAGAAGGTATTACATATACCTCATTTTTGCATGAGTTTTTTCTGACTTTACGATGCAGTATCAATCACCTTTTTGTGTGGGAAGTTTGGAGCAAAAAACAGACACACACACACACACATTTGTCTTTAAATTTCTGATTTATTTAAATCACTTTTAAGGTAAAAAATGTAGTTTACCTGACAATATGTCAAGTCTGCAATAATCAAAAGTTATGAGTAGGAAAGGAAAAACAAATGTTCTTTCTTGACCACAGAGGTGCTTCTGGTTTTTTTTTTAATAACAGAGTTGACCAGGAATGACAACCACAGCTGGGATACATATATATACCTTCTTGTTATCTCCTTTGTCATATATGGGATATTTTACTTATGTTGCATATTATACTTTGCTTTCTTCACTGTGCCCAGAGTCAGTTTCTACCTAGTGTTCAAGGTGTTTCTTTTTACTGACCAGTAATTGACCTTTTATAGTTTGCATTTATACTCTTTGGAGCTTTCACTATCACCCTGTTCTCTCAGACACCTCCACTATATCACCAGATTCATGCTTCCCACCCCAAAATTCAGAGTCAGGAGTGCATGGGCATAGATTTGTGTTGGCCTCAGTTTAATACATCTACATGATGTCTCTGCCTATGAAAACATGGCAGCCCATTTGAGCTTCAACTCTGTGAATGTTGCCAGGGGGAAGGGGCTGACAGCCCCAGGCCATCCCTGTGGGACAAACAGCCCCCTGGGGTCATGGGTGCTGTGGGAAGATTTCACCCCTTCCCTGAGAGTAGGTGGAAAAGAGCAGGTGGTGATGGGAAAATGTGTAAGAACAGTCTCAAGCTGACCCAAGGCAGAGGAGGAAGGGAACCCATCTGTTGAAAAACTGAGGGACACTGATGGTTGGCTAAAACATCCCCCTACCCCTCTGCTGCAGGGGAAAACTGAAACTGCCAACTGTAGGACCCAGAGGGTCTTTCTAGGGGCAGGTAAGTGTAACACCAGTGAAAATGCTTTAATATTAGAACATTTGAATGCAACGTCAGAACAATTTAATTAGGCCAGGAATAAATTCTTGGTACCCTTTTTGGGTTCCCATTTATCTTTAACAAGATTTTGAATGTCACAACTTAGCTATACACACATTAGGTGACAGTTACCACCTAACATTCAACTTCTCTGTGTGACATCAGAAGGCAGTGTGCACTTCACCAATTCTAACTGTGGCAACAATTTTGTTAGGGAGTTACAAATTTTGTCAGTCACAAGATATTAGCAAAATGTGAAAAGGAAGTACAGAAAATTAGTTTTGGTGCCTTGACTTCTTCTAGTTCTAGTAATCTTGAGATTATATCTTGAAGTAGTAGCAGGAAAAAAGAAAACCTTTGCTAATGGATTTTTTTTTTAAATTATTATCTTCCTTTAAACAACATATGCTGTGATTGTTAATACTCTTTAATTCAGCCTGGTTCCCTTGCATTTGGTGTTACTTTCTGCCTCAACTGAGCAGTTGTCCAAGGTACTGAAATCGTACAGATGGCTCAGACTGTCCAGCGATGTAAAGAAAAACTTCTTTACTGAAAGAGTGGTTAAACATTGGAAGAGGCTGCCCAGGGACGTGGTTGAGTCACCATCCCTGGAAGTATTTAAGAGACGTGTAGATGAGGCGTTTAGGGACATGGTTTAGTGGGCATGGTGGTGTTGGGTTGACGGTTGGACTCGATGATCTTAGAGGTCTTTTCCAACCTTAATGATTTTATGATTCTATGATTCTGTGTTTACACCCACACTTGGTTTGGACATGATCTTTGTTTTGTCCACAAGCATAACGTTTTCCTGGCATGATTGCATTTTTTGATTTTTTTCTTCACAAGTGTATAGAATAGTTGTTTAATTTTGCTATGTTTCCTACATAAATCGCTTTCAAATTACTGGATCATTTTTGGATACATGAAATAAACTGGTTAAAAAGCTCACTTATTAGTTTGGAGGTCAAATTCTGCCCTCCTGCAGAAAGAATTCCAACAAAATAATTCCATGCTACTTTAATATACATTCATATGTGTAATAATAGAGAAATCTTTCTCTGTAGCTTTGCATATTTCTTTAAAAATAATATTCTTTTTAAGTAAGCTTAATTTGGCAAAGGTAAGTTTAACCAGAAAAGCAAACAAACAAAAAATCCCCAAACAAAGATTCCCTCTATTCACTTCTTACACACCATTCAAATGCTAAAGTTTCACCTATATGCACCCTACCATTTCAACAATATAGTGCATCTGTTTTATATATTAAATAGTGTACAAATACATATCTGTTATCATTGACCTGATACATATGGCTTTGACTGAGACACTAGGAACTAAGATTAAATGGTTTAAGTGACAACAAAACAAAAGAAAAAGAATGTCAAAAAAAGAGCATCATCATCATTTAAATCACACTGATATGATTGTTCTGTACTTTCCAGATAAGAAAGGTGGTTTTGGTTTTTTTTAATACAGTTCATACCTCTTGTATTCAAAATATGGAGACATTCTCTGGAAGTTATTCTTAGAAGAATAGTACTAGAATTTATAGCATGCATTCTGCACAGCTTTATCCATCTTATTGCTAGAAAATAAATACATGTGTAGATGAGGTTTTCAGATGCCATAGCATAGCTCATTCTGACAGTGGCACAGTATGGTTCATTTTTAAGCTAATGAACATACATACAGTTATAGAAAAAGCATTGGAGTTTTAAAATTCCACCTGCCTGAAAGCAAATGTTATTTTGTTTTGAGAAAACAGTGTTATGCAATAGAATTAATTGTCTCCATCACGAAATTTTAACACTTCATTATTACACATAATGAAATCAGTAGTGTATTTACATATTCATGTATATGCACGCACAGAGAACATGTGTTGGACACTAAGACTGTCTTCTAGCATCATACAACTTTCTTAAAGAAACATTTTTGCCTTGTAGTCGGGAAGTATTCAAGAGAGTTTTAGGCATGGCAGAAGGAAGATCATATTAGGCAATGAACCCCTTCTCAGAAAGAGAAATAATAGGAATAGGTGAGACTGTTGGAGGTAGCTGTGAAGGAAAACAGAACCAAAAAAGTATTTGGGGTAACTAAATATCCGTCTCAAATGTTTAACATTAAAAACACTTGTTTCCTCTGCATTTGACTCTTGTTTCTAAATCTCTAGGGTTTGGGATGTCATTAAAATTAACAATGCTTTCTTTATGGTTTGGTAAGAACCTGGAAATAGGAACTGGGAAAGGTCCGTAAGCTGAATCCCAAAGCATGGAAGAAACATTCTGAATTATTAGAATAGAACAACAATGTTGGGAAGTAGCTTGTTTAGAGGAATATAAATAGAAAGTAAAGGGAATATACTGTTAAAGGTAGACCCAAAATGATGGACCTTAACCGGAGTTTTGGAAACATCTGCTACGAGAAAATGATAGGAAATATTTCAATAGAGTTGTGAAGGTTTTATCCTACAGCTTGGACACAACAAAGGAGTAGTCTTAGTCACTGGTCCCAAACCTGACCTTGAAGTAAGGAGTGGAAAGCACCATAAAACCCTGAATGAGAGTGCTTGAGGAATTGAAGCCAGAAGTGTGAGGAGTATGCCAGAGTTATTGCTGAAGAACAGGGTGAAAAGAATTGCTTTTTCATGAGCTACTTTTTTGTCATAAAATAGATAACAAATTTTGTCAGTCACTGTAAGCCCAGTAGGCATATATGAACATTAAGGGGAATCTCCTTTTATAAACCTACATTTACAATTAACCAACTGACATACCTATGGATAACTATTAGATCTCTACAGATAAATAATTTAGGCAGTAGTTCAGGCTCATAATTGTTTTAGTCTGTGTTCTAATTAATTATCCTGTATGACCTCATAACATTCAGCTGCAAAAACAGTTGCACTGAGCACAGAACTTGTGGCCCTTGCACTTGGATATCATTCTAATGCCCAGGGAGCTGTGGAGTACCCATGTGTGCACTGCACTCAGTCATGCATGCCCATTGTCTAGAGCAACCTGTAATTACTTCAGTAGAGTAGGAGAAAGTAAATACAAATTCTCACAAGTTCAAAAAGAGAGGAGAATACCAGCGGCCATGATTCAGTGCATTGAGTGGATTTAAGAAATGTCAGTGGTGGAAAGAAAAGCTGAAGTCCACACACCATACATGTCAGGGAGCAGCAAGGGCCAGCTGCCCCATTAGGGATGGGGAGCTAGAAACCTGAGGGGAATCCCCATGGGGGGTGGCAGGCTAGGGTCTGGCAGCCAGGGCCTGTCCACCACCCCAGCTAGGAGTGGGCAGCCAGGAGGCACCAGGGCAACCCCAGCCCTGGGCATCAGGTACCTCCCTGGGGACGGGCCAAGGCTGGGATGGGATGTGGGCCCGTGGATGGGCCTGGCTCAGCTAGACCCATGGCCAGGCAGGGCTGTGAGGAGCTGGAGACTGGCCTTACTGTGGCATCGCTGGCGCAGGAGCTGATGGCCCCAGGGGGCTGACATGGGATCCTGGGTTATGGGCAGGGTGGGGGGAGTCCTGGGGGGTGGAAATGAGGTGCTTGGCCATGGGCAGGTGGGGGAAGTCCCAGGGGGATGGGCAGGGACAGTCAGGGCTAATGGTGTCCTCAAGGCCCTGACAATGAACCTGCAAATATTGATGCACTGGGTTCATTCCAATCAAATCTCTCTTCAAAGATGATGGCACTATTTTCTGTACATAAACTTAAACTTGTGCAATTGGGCACTTGGGGCTTAAGCTAACATTTAAGTGCTGCTTTACTTTGAAATGCAATATTAGGTCTTGAGGGAGTTCTGTGTGTTTTTTCTACCAAATCACTCCTCAACATGCAATCTGGAACTACTCAAGTATTCCGTTGGTGAATCCTAGCATAAAGCAGCAGCAATGATGCATGCCAGATCCAAATAATTTTGTTACTTCTCTGAAGAGCTGTTTATACAGTAGTTTGCCTCTCCAGTATGTTTGCTTGTATACATGATGCTTTTTATACATGTTGTTATTAATCATTTAATCAAGAACACTATATGTACCTGCCAGAATTTCATATGCTTTTTTTGGTGGGGTGGGGAGGAATATACATAACTTTAACTGAAAGATTCTTCTTGTTACCGAACTCCAAGGAGAAAGAGCACACCAGACAATACAAGGAAGCAAGTAGTCTGGGCCATGGCTTCAGCTGGAACAAACTGGCAGAGATTAATTCTAAGCCCAGCTGTCTCCAGTCCCTGTGGGCCACCTTTGCAGCTAGGCACTGGTGTAGCACAGAGATGCTCCTGTCATTCAGTGCTAAGCACATAAGATGAAGAAAGAAGTGTTTGAATCATGGAAGCAACATATGCCGCTGTCGTTAAAGACAACAAAAAATGTTTTTACAAATATATTAATGACAAGAAGAGAGCCAGGAGAATCTCCATCCTTTATTGGATGCGGGGGGGCAACATTGTCACCAAGGATGAGGAAAAGGCTGAGGTACTCAATGCCTTCTTTGCCTCAGTCTTTAACAGGCAGACCAGTTATCTGCAGGGTACTCAGCCCCCTGAGCTGGAAGACAGGGACGGCGAGCAGGATGAACCCCCCATAATCCAAGAGGAAGCAGTCAATGACCTGCTACGCCACCTGGATGTCCACAAGTCTATGGGGCCGGATGGGATCCACC
>NW_008795695.1:1577309-1583454 GCF_000699145.1 Aptenodytes forsteri
GTTGGACTCGATGATCTTAAAGGTCTTTTCCAACCTTAATGATTCTATGATTCTATTATTCTATATTTTTTGCAAACATAGTATCAGGTTTTCATGACTCATTTGCTGTAAGTGTTTTTTTGGTTGGAGGTTTTTTGGGTTTTTTTGGTTCTTAAGGTTTTTTGTCTGGCAGAAGAGATAAATGTGTAGCCCCATATATATTCATAGCATGTATCTCTAGTTTTTGCCACCTTGATTTCTAAATATGCACAGACTGATCCACGCAACACAAAAACTCCTGTGGTGTTGGGGTTTTTTTAGTGAAAACTTGACTATACATTGCTTTGCATGTAACTGGTTAAGCCAATAATAACTTCAGAAAAGGACAAGATCAGAGCAAAGGAAGTGACAAACTGAGAACCAGATGTTGCTACTACAAATTTAATTTTAGAGCTGGCTGGACAACATCATTTGCAAAAATAAGGCTGGTGCTCTAAGAAAGTGCAATGAAGAAGTAGGAGGAGAGCTAACAAAATAGGATTATACACTGCAACTACTGAAATCTCATTCACTATAAATGGACTGATTTGCTCTAACTGGGGCTACATCATCTTTCAGGGTGACTTTGGCTAGATAGTGAAAATATGTTTGGGGACCAGTGAGCATTAATTTACTGCTTTGGGTTTTGTTATTGTACAAAATTAAATATGTGCTCTAACCCAAACTGATTCTCTGAGGGGTCTGTTCCAAAATATTTTCATAATCATTGTTGTGGGATTTTTTTAATCTTCACTATAGTCTATTCCCTATATAACACTTCTCAAGCAATGAGTCCTTCATTAGCCCTATTTAACAAATCCCAAAGTGTCAAGCCGTTTGTACCATATCAGCAACACTAATTCTTACAATAGGTGCAGCTCCTAGGATTCTAATAGAATTAAATCCATTAGGTATTCTGTCATCCTGGAAGTTTTTTCAATTATTTACATAGAACTGTTTGTTGGTACTTGTGTCACTGTCAGTAAAGTTTTAATGTCGATGAAGTTTTAGACACTCAGAGCAAAATATTATTTTAATTAATAATCTTAATGAAAAAAGGTAAAAAAACTGTGATGTCATTTGCTAAAGGTTTCTAAATAGTTATTTTTCAAAAACTATATTATTTTAATTTATGTATTATCTCATTTTTTGTGAGGGGAAAATGTTTTCATTGATTTTTGGCTTCTTTTAGTCCTATTTTTCTTTTTATTATATTCATTCCTTCTTTTTTTTTTTTAAAGTTTGCATTTTATTTTTTTTTAAATTTAGAATAATAAGTTAGTAGAACCAAGTTTTATCTGCTTTTTTTCTTTTTTTTTTTTTTTTTCCCCTTCACATATGCGTTTCCTTTGCATATTCTCTCACAGGCATTTCTTACAGGGGAAGCCCATCTTTCTCCTTCTGCCATCATTCCTACCTCCTCACCTCAACCCACTTTTGTTCAAGCAATTTTTAAACACAGTCATCCTTTAGTAGAAACAAAATTCAGACAACAGAACAAAACTGCAAAAATGTCAAAGGGAGTTTTTAGTCAATCAGAAATATATATGTTGTTTCATCTACAACATATTTGCTATTTTTTGAATAGAAAAACACAATACTGATTGAAGAAAAGTGGGCTGTAATAAAGTCTGACACAAAATGAAAGAATGACATAACCAAAGGGATGATATAACCAACCAAATTGCCCAGTACAAGCTAGGATCTGTGTGGCTAGGGAGCAGCCTTGCTGAAAGGGACCTGGGGGTCCTGGTAGACAATAAGCTGAACATGAGTCAGCAGTGCGCCGCTGCAGCAACAAAGGCAAATTGGATGCTGGGCTGCATCCACAAGGGCATTACTAGCAGAGATAGAGACGTGATCATCCCACTCTACTCAGCACTTGTCAGGCTGTGCCTGGAGCACTGTGTCCAGTTCTGGTCCCCACAATTCAAAAAAGAGAAGGACAGACTGGAGATGGTCCAAAGGATGGCCATGAAGATGATCAAAGGACTGGAGAACCTACTGTGTGAGTAAAGACTGAAGGCATTAGGTCTTTTATCCCTGGAGAAGAGAAGGCTCATCACAGTATTCCAGTACTTAAAGAGTGGCTACAAAGAGGATGGAGGCTCCCTCTTCACAAGAAACCACATGGGGAACACAAGGGCAATGGGTACAAGTGGTATTGGGAGATGTTTCATCTTGATATAAGAAAGAAATTTGTTGCAGTGAGAACAGTTACTGGAACAACCTCCCCAGGGATGTGGTAGAGTCCCCATCACTGGAGGTTTTCAAGATGCAACCGGACAGGGTGCTAGATAATTTCATTTAGGCTCCATTTCCCATGAAAGGTTGGACCAAAGGATTTTTCAATGTCTATTCCAACCTGGGCTGTTCCATGATTATATGATTTTATGAAATAAATGGTTTAGATGATTTTCTTACTTATACTCTCCCAGTTCTTCCTTTCTGATCTTTTTCTCAACTTCCCAATGAGTGAAAAAAAATCTTGATTTAAAGAAGCTTCCTTTTTGTAAACCTTCTATTCTTTACAAAAAATTATTTCAAGTTTCTACAACATATTTTTAAGACATATAACTTTATTTAAAATCTACTATACATTCGACCTGGTGAATAATGCATAACAGCGAATACTGATCCAGCTGAAGACTAAGTTGACCAGTCCATCATGTTAGATGAATGATGACCATCTAACCATGCAGGTAATGCTCAACCCAATGTAGGACAGTGTGATGCAAAATACTCCCACACCTCTGTGCTATCTCCCATACTAAGAGGCAGTAGGATCATGACTTGAAGGACATGCTTCCTGCTCAAATCATTTGCTTTTCATAATTTTATAGGTAGTGACATCAATAATTTTTAAATCTCATTTCTTTTGCAATCTCATAATATTTTCAAATATGTGCTTAGAAAGAAAGTAAAAGCTTTTGAAATCCTTCATTACATGGATCAGTTATCAGCAAAAATGAAAACTCCAGTCTACTAACAAAGTGAAATTTGGGGAACATCCTTAATTTTTACATTGGCAAGTTAAATGTGAGTTATCTATGATAATTGCCTATATGCTAACATAATTGCATGGAACAAACTTTAAAAAAGTATTGTAAGGCTGAAATAAAGAACTTTGAAGGAAAGAACAAAACCTTTATTATTGTCCTATATTTCCCTCCCTCCTTGTACATAAGCTATAAGTTATTGACAGGGTTACTGGCAGCACCCTTGTGTCATTGCAGAAGTCATGAGGAAACAAACTGAAAGAACTTTTTTATACATGCAAATAAGGATATGATAGCAAAAAGGATGCTTGTGACAAAGAATTCAAGAACAAAGAACAAGCGAGGTCTTCATTCACCAGAAAAAAAATCTATCTTGAAGTACTTATACATGTCTTCCCTTACCTTAAGTTCTGAGTATTTATCTTCACGCTCCTTCAAGGCAGAGAACTGCTATTTTTCCCACTTCTGTACATGTAGATCTTGAGGCTTAAATTCTCAAAGGAAATAAGGTTCCTAAACAAAATGTAGTGAAAGACAGTGTCTTAGCCTTTCAGATGTTCATTGTCTGTGTTATATAAAACTGAGATAACACAGGGCATTGTGGCTTCTTACCAAGGTTTTAACCACTGAATCCTACCTCTTTTTCCCTCTCAGTCAGGACATTTGTGTTATGGCTCTGACTTAGCTGAATAGAGGGTAGAAATATTGCTGATTTTCCTAATGAGGAATAAAGATTCAACTCCCCCTTAGTAATTTTTTAGTACATTCTCAATTCAATAATACTAGTTGTGCTTTATTGATTGCATTAATATACTTCATCTATATACACCAAAATATCAAGGGACAAGAATTAAAAGTATTTAGAGATATCCGAACAGGGAGATACAACTAGATGTTTTGTGGGATTTTTAGATATGTCTTAGCAACTAACTTATTAAAATCAACAATGATTTTGAGCTTTTGATAGAAAATGGTGGTTATTGGGGGATCCTGGTGTTCAGTTGCTGACTGAGGTTAAACCATGACAGTCTGTTTAAATTATATTGGAAGATTATTCTAATATGAAAAAGAGGCAAAATGTAGCATCTGTTAAGAAGCAAGAGGATTTTGATATTTTCTGGATATGCTATAAGGATGTGTAAGCAATACATCCTTCATGGTCAATTGGTCAGATTGCACTTTGTAAGAGGTGTTTTTCACTTTTGCACCTTCAGTGCAAAAACTCAGGTGAGAACTATGTGTCTGACACCAGTTTTAAATAAAACATGAAAAATGGAGGAAGGATATTGGTATGTGAGGATTTTTGAGCCAAGCAGACAGCACGCAGGATAATTTTTAAAAGACATGTTTAATCTTTATTGAAAGCTGTTTCTTTATTGTTGCTATGGGCCATAAGTTTGAATACATTTCTTTCAGCACTTTGCAACATCCTGACCAGCAATGACAGCCCTAGAAGAAATCTGAAAATTCTTCTGACAAGCATCTTATTTGTACCTTCTGAGGGAATTAAAGGCACTGTAGGCTATATTCTTGCCATCTCTCTATATGTTATAAATGTCTATTTTTGTCCTTTTTTTTTGAATTTTGTGTGTGGTCTGATTGCTTAAGTCCAAATCCAAAGATATTACATTTGAAACTTTCATTTAAAATTAATGAAGTACCAAAAAGATTAGAACATGTATGTTAGCTTTTATTAAATAACTCATAGATCTAAGGGCACTGGCATCCATGTTTGCAACTTTATTTTGAAAGAAAAAAGTAAACATTATTATTTTTTATGCAGTCAGAATAGTG
This sequence comes from Aptenodytes forsteri, assembly GCF_000699145.1. Classification (NCBI taxonomy): domain Eukaryota; kingdom Metazoa; phylum Chordata; class Aves; order Sphenisciformes; family Spheniscidae; genus Aptenodytes; species Aptenodytes forsteri. The sequence goes on from NW_008795695.1 coordinate 1,582,121, forward strand.
ATTAAAAAGAGACAAAATACAGCAAAAAACTGTGAGATCAACAAAAAACACAGCTACGAACATACCCACACTTGCCTGATTGAACCTCTTTGTTTGAAGTAGGAAAGGTAGCTAGGCTTACATATTGCTTCATGGATATTTTGTCAATTAAAAAGTTCCATTTATCATAAAATAGTTTGGTTCTAACCCTGGTTCTTTTCTACTTTCAGGTGCAGATTCTGTTTAGATCAGATTGGTTTACTCATTTCTAACAAAATTTTAATTGGTCTCTTTCAGAATCATAAGCATTCTTTCAACAGCAGTCTTATATAGTTACATGTGCAAGTATGTTTTGTTGTAATTGAAATTACAGTTTTTCAAATGTTTAAAATGTGCTCTGCATGGTAAATAGGTTTAAAAGATCTAATTTGTAATTTAGATGTTAGCTCTAAGGTTGCTGGACCTGTGTTGGGTAAGCAATTTTGCAACTGAAAAGAGAGCTCTAGGGAATGCTCTCTTAAAAAATCATTTTCCCTTCCTCTGGAATTTTCTAGGATCTCAAATTGTCTTGTTCATCGGGGTGAAATGATGAAAATGTTCACAAAAAAGTATGTGTGAATGAAAGACTGAGAAACACTCCTAGACAATCCCTTCTTGGAGCAGCCAGCCAGGTAGGCAGAACAAGTAACAGGGCTGAGAAAGTGATTTGAACTCTGGTATTGAACACCTTGATTTCTCCTTTTTGAAATTGTACATGCTAGTATGATAGTTCTGTAGTTAGATCACTCTTCCTGGCTGAAAAGAAACTCACTTTCATATTCCAAATTACCCAGTCTTTTGTACCAAATTGTGTGGGATCAAAAAGTTTCTTTCTTACCAAATGTCGCATCCTATATTTACAAAAAATTTCCTGATTAGAATTTTAATTGAAATATGTATTTCTCCATACAAAAGAAAGTAAATTGGCAGTTCTGAGGAAAAGAAATAAAAGACTAAATTGAATTACAATAAGTAACTATAATTAGATTCAAATTTCTAAACTGCTGTTGAAAAGTACCCTTTTGTAAAGGCTCATCCAGATTAATGCTTTGAATAACCATTTGCTTTCCCGTGTCTTGAATATTCTACAGACTTTCCCTGAAAAAAGTAATTGGGTTGGATATTATTCATTTATTTATTTATTTTAAGCTATAGGCTCACTTTCAGAAATGAAAGGGGATTGATTATCAATATTCTTCAAGAAGTAAAAAATTCCATAGGGTAAAGAAAAGAGCATTGGTAGAAGTTCTTCGACTTATCAGCTTTCAATCTTCCTTCTGTTTTTTTTTTTTCTTTTTTTTTTTTTTCCTTTCTGC
>NW_008795695.1:1584127-1588102 GCF_000699145.1 Aptenodytes forsteri
CCGCCTCTCCCCCCCCCCCCCCCCCCTTCTGTGTGTCAGGAGAATGCTTTAAAAGGTATCTAGTTTTTAATGCATGGCTCAGATACAGCCTTCAAGAATAAAATAAATAAATTATTCTAATATTCAAGTATATGAAATACATTATTTTTTAAAATAATACAAGTTATTTGAACAAAAGATGTTATAAATTTGTCATGAATGTGCATAAGCATAATTCTACTATATCCTAGAAACTGAATTTTCTGAGAGAAGAAAATCCTTTCTAATTAATACTTCCCATTTTAAGAATAAAAAACTTTTATGTTTTGCAAATTTGTCACACTTGTGGACAATTTTGTGAAAAGGTACTTCCTGAAATTGTATTTCTCATTATATTTTATTCATTCTTGTTTATGGTTTTTACTTGGAAGCCAAGCAAGCTGAGTCTTTTGGCATTGCAGCTTTCTATAACAAAGTTAGCTTAAAAATTATGTCCCTCAATTGGACATAATTGAACCTGAGAGTCCTGCTTCACACAACTGATTGATACGAAAGAGATACTAAACTTACAGAAACAGTTCTAGTAGAGACACGTTAACCTACACCTGTGCCAAGTAAGTGAAAAACCAACTAGTTACAGCTCCATGGTGGTTTTTTTTTTGTGGGGGGTTTTTTGTTCTGTTTTTGTGGGGTTTTTTTGTTTTGTTTGGGAGGTTTTTTTCCTCCATAATGACCTTTTTTGTGAGCAGTTAGAGAGTCAGGAGAAGAACGGGGAAGCACCTACTGTTACAAAAGCCTGCAGCCCCTTATCAGGGAATTCATATGGGAGAGTGTGGTTCCAGATCTCTTTACATAACTTTTTTCCCACAATTCTTGAGAAGCTACAGAACTAAAGAACTGAGAGACTACCTCTCCTCCAGCTTTGAAAGAACACCACTCATTCTCTCTTAAATGATATTTTCTCCATGCAGTCCTTAGTTAGGTGAAGAAAGAGGTTCATTTAGAAGTCCTGTTTCCAATTTTCCATGTCATAGTACTGGAACATGCCATCTGTAGTTGGTTACTGAACTGCCTGAGATCATTTTAAAGTGCCAGCCTCTTATTATGCACTGTAGAAAGAAATCCAATGTCAAACATGTTGTCCTGGATTCCTTTTGGCAAGCTAGGTCCACATCTGATATGTGCTTGCATCTTTATTGGATTTGGACTATGAATCTCTTTTAAGGTATGCATTTAAAGTGACGTAAATTTTACCTTCCAATCCACCTGATATCAGCAGCAGTGGTCAAAACAGTGGTTGTGAAAAATTGATAGTCTTTCTTTTACTAAGTGACATTTTTCAGACTAAATGTGAATAAAGTACAATGACTGCGTTGATCAGCTTATGCTAGTTATCCAGGCTGAGGTAATGAACTCAGACAAAGAACAGTTATATCACTAATCCTACCATTTATCCTAAAAAAGGGAAAGATGTGATTTTTAACTCAATCTTTTTTAGTATCTTTGGCAGATCTTCTAATTCACAAATCAGTGTTTAACACAATATAATGAAGAAAAATCTCATTTTTCAGTGAAGAGTCACATATTTTCTCTCTGAAACTCACCAAAGTGTATATGCAAAAAGGTATGTGACAAAGAAGGGGAACTGGGGCTGGAATTGAAACTTTTGATCCAAAGAAAAAACCTCTGACATTTATTAGGAAGAAAATGTAAGTTGTTTTCCAGTTCCAAAATCAGAATGAACCACATCTGTTACAAAGGGAACACAGGGATGTTTCTTCAAGAATAAAGAGCTGTTTTGTTAGTTCAGGGGATGTAAGTTTGCCTATTTCTGACACAGGGATATCTGTGGAGCTAATACTTTGCATTAACACATACAAACAATTCACTGAAATTTGGTGCTTACTTGGAGACTATATGCAAACTGACAGAATTACAACGGTTGGGTAAAACTCCATACTAGCAATAAAGATACCCTTAATTCAAAGGCACTGCAGTTGACAGAATAAAATGTTGACAACAGTAGAAGTACCAGACTCTCACACAAAGTTATTTTTAATTCAGCATTTCAGAAATATATGATTTCTAGGAAAAATTCCAAAACACTTGCCCCCGCTCCAAGTCTATGTTACTGAATCTGCTATCTTTTGATACTTAAGTCTCTCCAGCATATGCAGACAGAAACACCTCTAATTATGAATGTATACCTGTATGACTAGAAATACAGTGAACTATACTTTCTAAACTATGATAACAAAATTATTTGCTTGATCTGATCAGAGTGACAGTTATGAGCTACGGTTAGTGTAGTAACTTATGACTGAACCAAAAACATGGAAAGAGAAGTGTCGCTTTCACTGCGTTAAGATTTCTTGAAAGAGATAATTAAGGAAAGGAATGTAACACATTGGAGAGGAAAAGCCCCTTTGGGGATTGTAATTCCCTGAAGTAAGCAGGGTCATTACAAGCTTTAAAGAAAGAACTGGAACAGAGAATCTGTAAACACTTGGAAATAAAGATAGCTGACTTGAACTCTGCAACATATCAACCCCAAGTTCCCAAAACTCCTGGATGTCCGATCAGCAGATTTTGTGAGGTCTTGTTAAACAGCACTACATGCCTCTGCTCTTTTTTTTTTTTTTTTTTAATGGCTGAATATATATCCAATCAAGCTTATCTGTTAGAAACCAGACAGTTTATCTCAGTTATTGCCTGCTCACTTGCTTACCGTGGAGGTTTACACTATAGCAACAAGGCAGTTGCAGGAATTGTAAAGAAATATGGACATATTCAGATGTATACCATTTTATTCATACCTTTAGATTTAGAAAATTGAAAACATTGTCAGATTGAAAGGACTCCATGCTAACCTTTGTCTCACATGCTTTTGAATGACTTGGTTTGTTCTGCCAGCAAATGTGTGGTTTAGTGGTAGGAAAAGAAGGAATAGTTACCATAGTAACTGTCATACAATCCAGTGTGGTGCGTATGTTACTGTACCTCTGAGACAATACAAAGCTGCCTTCTTAATCCCTTTAGTGTTCCTGGTTGAATGGTGTATGCCTAGTAAAGTGGCACTTGTAGGTCCCTCGGCTGTACACTCTATTTTCCATCTCCTCCTCAGTAAAGTAATGGACCTCCTGTAAGTAGTACGAGGTAAAAAACCAAGCCCGACATTCAAAGATAGAAACTTAGTGCTCTGCTTGAAAAACACACAACTTTCCCCCAGACTATAATTATTGTTACTTTATGAGCTTTTTTTACATCCTTCTAAAATCTTTAAACACTAACTGATGTCAATAAAGATACAATGAAGCTTGTTCAAAGCATAGGAGATGCCTCAGTACAGTTTAATTTTTCCTAAGATAATTTCATGTATTTATTTTGTTGCTTGCTAGAGTCAGTGAATGTTTGGGACAAAATAAGACAAACCTCATAAAACTAAGGCTTAGGTGATTGTTTAGTTGTGGTTTTTGACACATTTAACATCTGCTAGATTTCATCTAACACAATGGAATGACTGAAAGTGGTGGGACCAGAGGGGTGAACAGCTTCAAATGAATACAGCATTTTGTAGCAGCTTTGTCATTATTTTTTTTATGTCAATGCTATTTCATCAGTGCTTTGCATATTGCCATTTGAATTTTCACTAGAGTGGAGACTGGGATCCGTACCATAGGAAAATGCTCCAACAATTCAGGTGTAGGGAATTCTGTGGATAACTTTATTAAACGTCTTTTGTTATTGCATATTGGATAACACATTTAAACATTCATTCAGAAAGAGGATAAATTGAAAAATTAATTAACCCTAGAAATTATGACATTTGCCTGAAATGTGGGGCAAGGACTGGTTGAAGGATCGGGAGCACAGGTCATTCATTCAAAAGAGGATAAATTGAAAAATTAATTAACCCTAGAAATTATGACATTTGCCTGAAATGTGGGGCGGTTGAAGGATCGGGAGCACAGGTAGTGTTTTCCTCTATCCTCTATC
>NW_008795695.1:1590850-1601599 GCF_000699145.1 Aptenodytes forsteri
GTGGGCATGGTGGTGTTGGGTCGACGGTTGGACTCGATGATCTCAGAGGTCTTTTCCAACCTCAATGATTCTATGATTTTATGATTCTATATAAATTAGAAGAACTATTCAGTCCTTCAGCACGTAACACAATAGTCACAGATGTAACTGGAAGCAACCATTATCCCTTATTCCTCTTACTTAATAACTTTAAATAAAAAATGATTCCAGATTTGGAACTTGAAAGATACCTGTGCCTATTTCTTAAATTCTTCTGGGTAGAATACTGTCAAGCATTTATTTAACTAATAAGTTAACAAGTTGTATGGAAGGATATCAAATGACAGGACTCAACGTCTCAAAGAAACATTCAGATGATTTGACAGTGTTAGCACAAGTTTATAGTTGAGTGTCGTTTGCAAGCAATCTCAAAGCTGTCTGAAGACAATAGTAAGACTTCTAATAGAAGCTGTAAACAGTGCAGCATTTAACCTTAATGTGCCTTGTTTAGAAGGAGAAATCAAATCCTAGGGCTAATTGCCGTGGGCAGTAGAATCCCAAAACCCATGCACCAGTGACAGATACTCTAACAACTCAAATATCTACTCTCTTGGGCAGTTCTTTGTGTATTTAGTTAGGTCCATTTGGGACACGCTTTTCTTACTATTTACAGTCTTTTACAAATAATTAACCCACAAGGGAACAAAATAGTTTTTATCAGACAAGTAAAAGTCAGTAAAAGATTGCAAAAGAATAAAACATTTTTTTCATTCCCAGTAAAATATGAAAAGTTACCTTGTATTATTAATGAGAAGAAACAGCAAAATAATTCACAAAATAAAGATAAAATTATAGATAAATCATGTGGCCATGAGGAATTAGGGAAAACTAAAATATGTGAACCACTGTCATGGAAAATTACAAGCATGGAACTAACATAAATCAGACCAGTTCATCTGTAGAGCCATATTTTTTCTGGAAAATTAACTGTTTAAGGATCCAGATGGCACTTTTTCTTTTGAATTTGAAACTTGCATAATTTGGATTAGAAAATGCTAAAAATATGTTATTTTCAAATAATATAATTATTACATATTAATCTATGTTATGTATTTTTACCCATATAATAATTATTTGCAATAAAATACAAAATTAACATGTTGACTCCAGTTTTGTCTACCTGTATTCAAGGCCAGCTCTGACACTGTGCAGCCATAAAACCTTGTATCAGACGTCTGTGTAAACAGCTAAGTTGTGAGAGCAAGCTGTGTGAGGACCCAGCTGGGTGTCCATCCTGCACCCTCCAGCCAGTGCCTGGGGAGCCGTACTCAGTACCAGCCTCAGTACCAGCCATGCCCGTGCCCAGCCTGGTACACCTGGCATCCCGGGTTCTCATTAAAATGAAGCCATTCTTTTGGCCCTTATCCTCATGGTGAAGGAAATAAATTAATAGTAAATGTATTTCTTCAAAGACTTTTTTTTTTTTCTTTTTCCCCAGTACCCTGATAGAGCTGCCTGCTTTGGAAGGTCTCCCATCATTCTGTGAACACAATCAATGTCTGTAAAAGCAGTTCTGACTACTTTGTTTGGAATATGAGGATCACTATATTTGTTCCTACCACTTCTTTTTAAGACCTCAAAGAAGTCATCACTGGTATACTCATAGCCCTTCTACCCCCACGGCTGGGTAGACCATCTGTTCTATCCATAGTGTTTAGTGGGAGTCTAAAAACTTTGCCCAGTGCAACGCCAGCTTGGCATTATGCCTTTTCAACTTAAATTCAGAAGTTAAGTGAAGTATTCAATATATGAGTACATGCAAAACCAAAGTTCTCTTGTACTGCTGGACAAACGCTTCATCAGGGAAAGCATAAGTATGTTGAAGTAACTGAGTAGTTTGAAGTCATGTAAAGTTTAGTGGGAGTCTAAAAACTTTGCCCAGTGCAACGCCAGCTTGGCATTATGCCTTTTCAACTTAAATTCAGAAGTTAAGTGAAGTATTCAATATATGAGTACATGCAAAACCAAAGTTCTCTTGTACTGCTGGACAAACGCTTCATCAGGGAAAGCATAAGTATGTTGAAGTAACTGAGTAGTTTGAAGTCATGTAAATACAAATATATTTGCATTAGGAACCTGACTTAGAGATACATCTTGCCAGTCAAAAAGAATTAAAGGAATAAATTTTTCAAATCTGAGATAAGTGCAAGGATTCAATCTCAGTAAGGAGTATTTGCATAGTGCTTGTAAAATAATTTTAATAGAATCATCATTTTTCCATACATTTGTGAATTATATATAGAATTAACATACTGCAATTATGACTGATTCTAATTTCTACAGAAATATTTGCCAAGGTACATACATGTAAATATTTAAAGATACATCTTCTAGGTTTTTACATAAACAGTTTTGCATATATCTTTCATTTCTACCTTTTATACATGTAAAAAATAAAACCTCTTTCAGGAGAGTATATTCATGTGTTTAACTTAGGGAATGAGACTGTATATAATCATGTTACTTCACATGTCAGTCATTATTTCACGGACATTACTAGTGATGAGGGTCAGTTTTGTGTTTGCAACTAATGAGCTATATATTCTTAATTAAAATGTTATTTTAAGCAGCTTTTAAATCCAATAATTTGAACAAATAATTTATTTAATGCCACTTGCCTTGTTTTTATTTTGTTTAATAGCTTTTATTTTTCCTGTAAGTAGTAACAATAACCTTTATAGCCTTTCCCAGTAGAGTAACAGGCACCCTGTATGTTTTCTTTTTTTTTTTTCTTTTCTTTTTTTGAATAGAGGACAGCATTGCATACATGCTTTGATCATTCACAGAAATCCTGTGACTGAGTACAAGAAACAGTACCATCGTCTCCCAGCTAACTTAAAGAATTCAGCCTTTAGGTATTAAGAAAATGAAAACAGCCATATTGATTTCGTATGGCTAAAAACCTACCTCATTATTCTGTCTCCCATGAAGAACCTAGATGGATGCACATTGATGGATACTTGTATTAGAGCAAGAACATGACAAGCATATATAATATTCCTTCCTAACATTCTCCCAGTCTCCAGCTATTTTGAACTATTTTCTGGGCCTCTTGAGGTTTGTGTATTTGTAAAGTCCTTGAATCTCTCTGCCAACTATTCATCAAAGTGGCCCATGAAAGCACATAAGATTCTTACACCAAAAAAAGTCCTTTAGCAATGACTCCTGCAGGAGTACTTCCTGTTGAAAGAATAACCATCTTTTTTTGTTGTTGTTCTGAACGTGGCTCTTGTAAGTAGAGCCAAACATTTAGGTGCTTTGAGCATTTGTTCAAAATGTTCACCTCCACGTTAGCAAATGCTTAATTGCTTCCCGCATTTTGGTTTTAGGATTCAGTTTTCTGTCACTGGAAAAATAGGAACCTTATAGTAAATTGAGTAATAGTAGTATAGTAAATTGAGTATATAAGCGTCTGAGATAATCTTATACAACAAAAAGAAAAGCTAAGTGTGAGCTGAAATATATTCCCTCCAGTAAAATGAGTGCTCTTATTGAATCATAGAATCATAGAATCATTTAGATAGGAAAAGACCTTTCAGATCATCAAGTCCAACCATTAACTTAGCACTGCCAAGTCCACCGCTAGACCATGTCCCTAAGTGCCACATCTACACATCTTTTAAATACCTCCAGGGATGGTGACTCAACCACTTCCCTGGGCAGCCTGTTCCAATGCTTGATAGCCCTTTCAGTGAAGAAATTTTTCCTAATATCCAAACTAAACCGCCCCTGGTACAACTTGAGGTATTGAGGCACTTTCTCAACATAAAATAACGTCTCACAGTTAATAATACTTATTTGAAATGGTCCGTGCCTAGAACAACTTCATTTTTAATATCTAGAGCTAACATGACCCTGACAGGAGCTGTTTTTAGTATGTGAAAAGTATAAGTGCCACCTTGCCTTGTGCACACAGTGAGGCTTAATATCCTACTGGTCCCTTAGCTCAGAGGTCCAATGTTGTGCTACCAGGGTCAGACAGAAACCAGGATTTGGAGCTGGATTTCCAGTCTGAGCCAAATTTCACTCGTCGAGCGAAATACAGTGTGTGGCAAAGACACCCATCCACATGAATTTTAGGGATGGTGATGTGTGTAGTGGTGGTTGAAGTATTCACTTTGCTGAGTGAGGCAGGTGCAAACCATCCCCACTCCAAACCTTTCCAGGTGTCTGAGTGTGGCCAACATGGTCAGTCTAGTGACTTTCCTCACTGACAAAGTTTTCACACATTGAGTTTCAATGTTATTGTAACTATCACTCATTAAGCCGTGTTTATTATGTCCTGTCATCTCTTAAGAAGGAATATGCTGTCCATTGGAAATGTGGAGGAAATTTTAGGAACTGGTGTGATATTTACACTGCTTCATACTGTACGAAGGTTGCAATTTCTAGGATCGTGATGTCCCAGTTAACCATCCTGCCAAAATTTACAGATTCACTTTTACAAATTCAAGCAAACACTGTATTCTTATAGGATCCAGGGTAAGAGATCTCAGGGGTAGGATTAACCAAGTGCAGAAAGATTGTTCTGATTTCTACAATTACATAAACATAGGTTAGGTCACTGTGAAGGCCAGCAGCTCCCTATGGGCTGGTGCACTGGCAGGCTCCCCATAGGGGCATCAGGACAAGGCCTGGCAGCCAGGGCCCGGCAGCCAGGGCCCATCCCAGTGCCCCAGCCAGGAACAGGGCAGCTGGGGGGCACTGGGGCAGCCCCAGCTTCAGGCATTGGGCACCACCCTGGGAGCGGGGATGGGACGAGGCCAGACTGGGTTGTGGGCCTGCGGGTGGGCCTGGTTTGGCACGGCCCATGGCCTTGCTGCACAGGGCTGTAGGGAGCTAAGAGACTGTCCCTGCTGCGGCATCGCTGGGGCTGGGGCTGATGGCTCCGGGGGGCTGACGTGGGGTCCTGGGCCATGGGCAGGTGGAGGAAACCCCAGGAGGGGCCGTGAGTAGGGACAGTCAGCGCTAACAGTGTGTTAATAGGCCTGACAACATACACCTCTCTATATATTTAAGATGTAACTCTTAAGCCTTCTGTATATCTTTTTTATCCATACTGATCTTTGATTGCTACCTGCAGTCTGGAATAGGGCAGGGCCTGTAAAGTGCTGACATGGCCGAGTTAGAGAGGGAGAGCTCTCTGCTTTTTCTTGCTTTTCACACTCAAATAAGTAATCTAGGCCTTTATTTTGTTTCTTTTTAGAAATTTAGGTGGTTGGGTTTTGTTTGGTTTTTTTTTTTGTTCCCTGAACTTGAACTAACCAAAAGGAAGAAATGGTCTCTGTAACATGAAGACAAAATGATGTCCCAGTGTTTTACTGATGATAAGAAAGTTTCACTATCATCATTGTTTAGCACAACCTACTGCAATAGGAGATTTTTACTGTTTAAAAAATTTGCCAACTGTTAGAGTAGTATCAGATCTGTGGCATTCCTAATGATTGGCTCAAAATAGAGCTGTTCAAAAAAGCTGGTATCTAATAAATATTTATAGGGGTTTTCTTCTTCATTCTTTTCTTCCTCAGTGAATAAATGACTGAGAACAGAACATTATTTGCCTGTTGCCCTTGAGTTAAGCTATTGAAGTACAGCTTAATTAAAAAAGAGTTTTGGCAGTAGGACTGATTTACATAAGGGTTAGATAGGTTGGAAAGCCAGAAATAACAGCTGATAAAGAATAGAAAATGAGCTGGCTTATAAAGAAAATGTAACCATTACAAAATACGACAGTATTACAGTGTGTTGGGAGAAAATAAAAGTACTAATCTATACACTAGAAGGAAAGAGGGTCTTTCCTAAATAAGTAGGAAGGATGTTCAGTGAAACAGCCATGAGGGACAATAGTAAATGAAATCTGTGAAAAGAGAAATACTTCATACAACAAAGACTCAAAGTATTTTATTACCAGAAAATGATGGGAAAATTAAAAGACTGCCATATATTTTTTTTTCCACAACCATTAATTTCAGAAATCATGGGGGGGTGTTAGAAATTATTTATTTCTTTCCCTCCTTTTTCCTGTCAAGCAGAGGATAAAGATATTTATTAAAATTTTGATAAAAAAAAATTCTATCAAAAGAAAGGAACAGTATTTATCCTAGTTGTGATATACTTTTTTTTTCCTGTAAGCAGATGAAAATATAGAAATTGTAGAGACATAAAAAATCCTTACACTTTCTTAGTAACAGGGTGGCTACTATTGTCAAATAATCTAAAAGTGCTAATAATGTTGCAATTCACAAACTTTAAAAACAACTAACAATTTTTAAAAAATGCTTCCAAGCTATATTTCCTACTCATTCCATAATCCTACAAGGTATTTATACTTACAAGGTAGGTATTTATACTTACAAGGTATCTCATCGATGTGCATTTATTTTTAATCCCACTCCCTCTGAAAGCTTCTTTGATAACATCTCCTTTATAAATGCAACCAGAACTCTTGCATCAAGCTCAGAATCAACAAAAATAGGAACTAAGTGATATTATTTACATTCTGTCTGTAGGCATAGGTTTGATAGTGTATTCTCAAAGCTCTTGGAGAGCCTCTGTGTAACTTGTATTGCTCAAAGGAAGAAATGTGGCCTGTACCATGCAACTGTTGAATGTCTGAGCTGCTTATGGAGGAGATAAAAATCTTATAAGTATCCAGTGATTACTTTCTTAGGCTTAAGTGTGCAGCTTTGGAAGAAGGAGAAAATCCTAATGTAAATAAGTAAGGAGCATTTTAAAGACCAGTTTCTAAATGTGCCTATCAGAACTAAAGAGGAACTGGATAGGTTCATTAATTCAAAAGGTTCTGCCACAGAACCGATGAAAAAAGTTTTTCATTTTTTTAGGAAATATACCCAAAACATAGAAAGCTTATCAAAGAAAAAAAAAACAAAACTAAAAAAAAATCCAAATGCACAAGTTTAAAGTGAGTAAAAAAAAAATGCAAAGCACATTTCTGTAGTCAGACAGCATACAGAGAGGAGTGTTAGAATGACTGTTTATCTGGAAGTAAATTGGCCCTACAATGAGACAGAAGAGTCTCAAATAGCAAAATGTGCTTGCGGTGTTATGATTGGCAATTGTAATAAAGTCTTCAGAAACAGTACTATGACCCATCATTGCTAAAAATTTTACAGAGGACACCTCAATGCTATCAAGTTTTTAAGGCTGTATTGACAATGTTTACATGCTTAAACCTCAAAGTCAGTCTTAGTCTCGTTTGTTACAGTATTTGGAACTTCTTCCTGTCAAAGAAGATATTGATAAACTGTACATATAGCCTGGAAGAGACCCTGTTAAAAAGTTTATTTTAATACAGTGATGAAAAACCACGGAAGTGTTGTAAATAGGAAGCACAAAGAAATCCTTCCATTCTTTTCAGCTGGAGGGATTTCCAAGGGGACTTACCAGCCAGAGCTGAATACTGTACTGAAGTGGCTGAGTGATTCCCAAGTGAGTCTGGGAAGAGCAAGCTCTGATATGTCTGCAATTGTCTGCACAGATATAGCTATAATAGAGACCTATGACATTGCCTCTAGAAACCTCATTGAATCATATACAAAAGACTGTACAACTAGATTGACCTAGTGATGCATATGGCTAGCACTAGACTAGGAAAAAACAACTATAAATGTAATAAACCACCCCTTATAAAAGTAGGTGTGATTAAGGAGCACGCTTAAATCCCTTTTTTATAATTCTGATCAGCACTATAATTCAGCATTCTAATGAAGAGGATCCTTGATTTTCCTGAAAACATTATATTGTGCTGCCAAGATAATCTGGAGAGAATTACATAGCCAGAACTGAAATACTGAGAAGCACTGTCTCTTAATTATGCTATTCACATAAAAGCCATCTTGGAAGATGAACTTGCCCAGCCTAATTAGTGACCTAAATTTCTCCTTGCCCTTCCATCTTCCCTGGTTCATGTCTATTTCTGACCCTTCTTCCCTTGGCAACAATTTCTTATTTAGCAGGTCATGGAAAGCAGAAATTAAAATGCAGTAGTTATGTCATATACACAAACCATTTTTTTCCCATGGCTAGATATGTAAGACTTGAGATGGTAAATAGCTGCTTCTTGTCTTCTGTCACGGAGGTGATGGGTAAATCTACTTATGATGCCCATAGAAACTGGACATATACAACCCTCAGTGTACTTGTTTGTTTAACGTGCCCTCTGATATCTGTGTATCACTAGTGATTACTGCCAGCAAAAAAGAAGTCTAATAGGCATAGCAACAAGATACAGTTTATGAAAATTTAATCAGAAAGTACTCAGCGTTATTTAAATGGATAGGAAATCAAGCAGCATATGGTAATCATGGACATCTTTTCTCTGCTACCCAACAGAGATAGCATTGATTGGTTATATGTAGCATAACACAGGAAATGTAATGAGATACAGAATTACTACTAACATTACAAAATTATCTAATCTGCAGACAGCTTCAGTAAAATAAATTGTAAGGTATAGATGTAAATTTAAGGATTGGCTATACAGAAATGCATATGTGTGATTACACGCAAGTTGTGAGCTCAAGTACTGCACTTTTGCATAAAGGATCTTCAGATGACAGGTGGCGGTCTAGTTTAACTCTCCATTTCCTGGGTATTTTCTATCTGTATGGCAAATTCTTGACAAGTATTCTTGATGGCCTAGGACCTGGCTGATATATACAATTTGTTTTAAAAAATAACAAGCTTTCAAGCAACTATTCATAGTAATGTTGCAAGCATAATTGTCATGAAAGTGTGGTATTTGTTTTACAGTTGCACCTTGAAGATGATGAAGGGTGAAGATTAAATATTACAGAGGAAAATCAAAGAAATGTGGGAATTGCAAAAGCTAATAAATAGCATACCAGTGTCAGTCCACTTCTAGTTGATTTTTTGATGGACATGTCTCCTCTACTTAATCAGTGTATCATCAATACTTTAAACTTCTTGCAGTTTGTGTCTACCTCATGACTTATGGTCTGTGACAGAAATAATTAATAGTAGGAGAAAAGAGGGTGTAAAAAGGAGAGGAAAGGACAAAGCAGCTGACTTAAAGACAAGCTGTTCTTTAGAAGCAGTTCATTAGAAGTTTTGATGAAAACTTAGGCTATGAAAATAGTTGCAACATTCTTGTATCACTATGTGTAAAAAAAAAGAGGTCCTCAATGCAATGATATGGATTAGTACCACTTATCAAGAGGCCTTCATGATTTCCTGCAGACTGAATTTAAACTATTTCAGGAAGTGCCTCCAAACTTTTAAATATTCTTTTCTGTTTCAACCAGTTATAACTGAAAGACAGAATTGCAGCACATAAAGAAAAAAATTGCAGCATAAGAAAGAAATTTTTTACGCTGAGGGTGGTGAAACACTGGCACAGGTTGCCCAGAGAGGTGGTGGATGCCCCATCCCTGGAAACATTCCAGGTCAAACCCCAGGTTGGACGGGGCTCTGAGCCACCTGATCTAGTTGAAGATGTCCCTGCCCACAGGAGGGGGGTTGGACTAGATGACCTTTAAAGGCCCCTTCCAACCCAAACTATTCTATGAGTCTATGATTCTATAATAGTAGAGGTATTAATGACAGGGCAAATCAAAATCAAATAGTTCACCCAGGAAAAGTAACTTTAACTCCTGGGTTCTTCTGGCTGCAGACTGGTTGCTACATACACCACTGTGGCTGTCAAGTGACAGACTCTATCATTACACTATGCAAATACCTGTTGATCTGAAGAGTAGCATACAAGAATCTATTTTTATTAGCATCACCATTGCCTATGCCTATTTGCAGACTATTTTATGCATCAAAAATACATCTTCCCATGCAGGCATAAAACAATATTTTGAAAGCATTTTAATAATTTATGTTTTATCTTCTTTTATTTTAGCATTCTGAAAATATACTTTTTTATTCTTTACCTTCCATTAGTTAGGAATTAGTAGAAGCCATTGTATTCCATTAACAATTTCTTACTTGGATATATAGTCGCACAACATTAAACCAGACAGAGTATTGTCTCAGAAAGTGAAAGTTAATGAATTCTCTAAGGTTTATGGCAGGAAAAAGAAAAAGAACAGCTATACCATAGTTATTTTTAAAAATCAGTACTTCCCTGTTTTATTTGTGTTATTTGCTATTTCTTTTTCTAACTGGAGTACTTTGAAAAAATAGGGGACTATGGTGGAGGTCCTTTAAAATTTATTTGTAAGGAACTTTGGGTGACAGGTTGTTAAAAAACTATAGAAGTCCTTCTTTTGAAAAGTTTTCTGCAAGAGAAGCTGCTGAGTAGGGAAAGGGAAGACTAGTCAACCCAAAGACTTAGAAACTCAATGACAGAAGAATGAATTTAGCAAAACACTTCTGAACAACCTCTTGGAAATATCATAAGGATTATGCATGGAGTAAAAGAAGTTGTGGCATTCAGAAGAAAAAGAAGACAGCATCCAGCCAAAAGAGTGGAGAAGCACATGCAAGTCACCTCACCAAGGCAGACAGAACTCTTTCACTAAAGGAAACAGTTTTTCTTAAGAGAAATATTTAGCCCGATACAAGATACCAAGAGCTAGCACATCAATCAGGGAAGAAAGGACAAGCAGCAGCCAAAGCCATCAGAGAATTTGATTTCATATCCCGTGAGTATTGTCAGAAAGTGAAAGTTAATGAATTCTCTAAGGTTTATGGCAGTACAAAGAAAAAGAACAGCTCTACCCC
>NW_008795695.1:1601720-1606071 GCF_000699145.1 Aptenodytes forsteri
CTCCATCCACCACTGTGGCTGTCAAGTGACAGACTCTATCATTACACTATGCAAATACCTGTTGATCTGAAGAGTAGCATACAAGAATCTATTTTTATTAGCATCACCATTGCCTATGCCTATTTGCAGACTATTTTATGCATCAAAAATACATCTTCCCATGCAGGCATAAAACAATATTTTGAAAGCATTTTAATAATTTATGTTTTATCTTCTTTTATTTTAGCATTCTGAAAATATACTTTTTTATTCTTTACCTTCCATTAGTTAGGAATTAGTAGAAGCCATTGTATTCCATTAACAATTTCTTACTTGGATATATAGGAGCACAACATTAAACCAGACAGAGTATTGTCTCAGAAAGTGAAAGTTAATGAATTCTCTAAGGTTTATGGCAGTACAAAGAAAAAGAACAGCTATACCATAGTTATTTTTAAAAATCAGTACTTCCCTGTTTTATTTGTGTTATTTGCTATTTCTTTTTCTAACTGGAGTACTTTGAAAAAATAGGGGACTATGGTGGAGGTCCTTTAAAATTTATTTGTAAGGAACTTTGGGTGACAGGTTGTTAAAAAACTATAGAAGTCCTTCTTTTGAAAAGTTTTCTGCAAGAGAAGCTGCTGAGTAGGGAAAGGGAAGACTAGTCAACCCAAAGACTTAGAAACTCAATGACAGAAGAATGAATTTAGCAAAACACTTCTGAACAACCTCTTGGAAATATCATAAGGATTATGCACGGAGTAAAAGAAGTTGTGGCATTCAGAAGAAAAAGAAGACAGCATCCAGCCAAAAGAGTGGAGAAGCACATGCAAGTCACCTCACCAAGGCAGACAGAACTCTTTCACTAAAGGAAACAGTTTTTCTTAAGAGAAATATTTAGCCCGATACAAGATACCAAGAGCTAGCACATCAATCAGGGAAGAAAGGACAAGCAGCAGCCAAAGCCATCAGAGAATTTGATTTCATATCCCGTGCTGGATATTAATGTAGGAGGACTCCATAAACTTTTTAAAACTGAACTGTCTCCTTGCCATGAAGTTAATTTACATTGACACTCTAAATGCAAACTATGGTTTTAATCTATAAATACTGACGGACCTTGTCATTGTAGCCAATGCAGAGGTCAGTGACACATGTCAATTATAAATGTACTAATTAGGATATAATTAATATATAAACTTGCCTTGACCCTGAAAGTAAGTGTGCTAAAGTGTTGTAGCTAACAACAGTATGTTAGCATTTTTCAATACTGTGATTGCACAGCCAGACAAAACATGAGCAATGGGATCACCACACTAGGGAGGAGGTTAGTTCCACTTCCAAGGCACCTGAGTAACAAAGTTGCCAGATAGAGGAAAAGGGTGAAAATAGGCAGGACATCCTGCTAATGGCGCTAGAAGGATCTTTGGCAAGATGGAAGAAAACAAGATAAGCAGTATGGGGAGCAGAGGAGATCCCCCTTTTTTGCGGGGAGCAGAGGAATAGCACAAAAGCATCAGGCATCGATGCAGAAAATTGGAAGACAAGCCCATTTTGCTTGATTTCTCTCATTGAGGAGCTCTCAAGTCTGATCACCCTGACCTTGGTGACTAAGAACAAGTAAAGACCCCAGCCATCAGTGCTAACTGTACAGCATCATCCCGATGAATGATACAGCTAAGTTAGAAAATTATTGTCAAATATTAACATTTTTGTATAGGTAGTGATGACAACATGTAAGAATTAAACACTAGCAAGAAGAATGTTTTTTAATAAATTAATTTAAGAAAGTTGAGTTTTATGGGTTAAAACTGTCCTGTTTTGTCAGTCTTTTAAACATTTCCATCACAGTAATCCCTGACAGATGGATAGATAGATAGACAGACAGGCAAAAAGAGAGATTCTGTTGCAACATCATGAATCCTCCAAATTTTTTTTCTTAAAATCTTTTAATCCCCAGAAGAAGATCCAATGAAATGCTATAAATTGAAGGAAATTTTAGGTTCAATAATGAGAGATGATCCTTACTTAGTACAGTAATTAATATTAAAAATAAAATTTAACTCAAACTCCTTCCTTATTCACACATAAAAAGTTGGTTGTACATCTGCAAAGTCCTAAGAAGTCTACAGTTTCAAATAAAATCTCCAGGAAAGCTAGTAATGCTATCTACAAAACATAAGCAATCATTTCAGAGAGACTTCTTTTGTCCTTTTGGCAATTTTGTGCAGCAAGCTTAAAAAAGAATTCAACCTCAGCAGAATTCGTTCATGGTACAGGAATGCCCTGTGATATTGTGTCTGAACTTCATGATTTCTATTGGCAATGGTGAAGAAAAGACAAGGTATTTCCAGAAGCTCAATTCTTACTGCCAAACCATATTTGTGTTCTCCTAATCCTTTCCTGTTAAAGGAAATTGTTTCTTCTAACAACTATTTGATGGGAAGTGTTGTGAGGGATGATTCCCTTCAAACTATCTCTTTTTCTTGGGCTAATCATGATAAACTAAACATTAAGTGTAAAAGTGTACAATAATATTAGTGTGCTTTTGTTATATAGAAGAGATACCTAACCAAAGAATTGAAATTTTGTGAGATTCCCAGCTTTCTCGTATGAAATCATATGGACATTCTGGTTTTATATTTCAGTGTAGAGGAAAGGAATTTACATCACCAGGTGGAATATAACTTCAGGGGTAAATCACAATATGTGTATCTAGTTGCAGGTACAGCACGTGTCGCTTGTATCCTCACTAAACAATACATGCAAGAAATCACTAGGTTAGTGAACCAAACACAAAGTCAGACAACACAAGCACTCCATCGCTACATCTTTAAATGTGAATGCTTTGCTGAAAAGTCTAGCATATCTTCCCTTTTCAAAGGAAATTCTCTTTACTCATACACTCATATAACAACTTACTGACTATTCAAACATTGTTCTTTCAGACACTGAAACAATGTCATCACAAAAAATATAAAGTAAAAATTAAAAGAAAGCTATTAAAAATACAATCTAATGTTTTTGTTAATTTTCTTTTGCTGGGTGTATGTTGTCTAGAAAGGCATATGGGGTGATAAGCTCTGAAGAATGATGTAAAGGAGAGTTATACATCCTGCAGTGTCTGACCAGCCTCTAAAGCTTCCCTACGACTCAAAAATTTTGTGAAATTTGGTCTTAGAATAGCTAGAAGACTGTTTAGAAGATTTATTCAGCACAAAAAACTTCTCTTTAAAATGTGACAAGCAAAACAACATGTATGGTATGGAAAGACAGAAAATGCAGGCAATGTATCTCAAGATTCAAACTATAATCAGAGTAGATATTTTAATGCAGCAGATTCACACCTCCAAAACTGGATGTCTAGCTTTATTTAAGTTTGATGCAAACAAAACAGTCTGAAAAACTTTAATATAAAAATAACAATATTTAGATGCATGAAGAAATTTTCAACTTTATTTCTTTCAATATTTCACAGAAAAAGAAAAGTTAGAGCACTTCTCAGATAAAATATGACTGGGAAAACACATTTCAAAATGTTTGTTTTCTCAGTTTCTCAGTATTCATATTATTTACAAAAGCAGTGAACAAGCTAAGGATGTATAACACTTAAAAAAAAAAGTCATTATCAAAAGAAAACATCTCCAAACATCAGTCTCCCAAACAAAAAAAAATATTAGAGTTGGGACCAGTATTATGTGTATGGTTAAGTTGCCTAATCATGACTGAATGGTTTTTTTAAACTGTATTTTTTTTGCAAAAATTGATACCTATGCTTTTTGCACCTCAAAACTTTTCACTTATTTACCCATTTTAAAAGACTTTCACAGCTCTGTCTAACCTTTTTCCACTCTTACCAATATCAGTGCTTTAGTTATCCAACCCTTCTCTGCAGGGCTGCTCTCAATCCATTCATGCCCCAGCCTGGATTGATACTGAGGGTTGCCCCGACCCAGGTGCAGGACCTTGCACTTGGCCTTGTTAAACCTCATGAGGTTCACACGGACCCACTTCTCGAGCTTGTCCAGGTCCCTCTGGATGGCATCCCATCCCTCTGGCATGTCGACCGCACCACTCAGCTTGGTGTCACCTGCAAACTTGCTGAGGTTGCTCTCGATCCCACTGTCTATGTCACTGATGAAGATATTAAACAGTACCGGTCCCAATATGGACCCCTGCGGGATGCCACTCGTCACCAATCTCCATCTGGACATTGAGCCGTTGACCACTACCCTCTGGATGCAACAATCCAACCAATTCCTCATCCACTGAACAGTTTATCCATCAAATCCATACCTCTCCAGTTCAGAGAGAAGGATGTTGTGGGGGACCGTGTCAAAGGCCTTACAGAGGTCCAGATAGACGACATCTG
>NW_008795695.1:1606882-1629656 GCF_000699145.1 Aptenodytes forsteri
TCCTTTGCGCTGCTCTTCAGGCGCTCTCCTGCTGACCTGTGTTCCTTCTCCAGGCTCTGGGCATCTATTGCTGGCCCTGGCATCAAACTGGTAGGAGTGGGATGGAATGAGGTTCCCCTCAATCAAGGTTATCATTAACAATAACCTTGAAATTGTGTATAAAATTATGAACCTCACTCAAAAATCATCCAAACATTTTACATTTCAAAATATAAAATTTGACGTGTTGCTTACTTTCCCAAGACTTGTATCCTCTACCTGTTCAGGTAGTCCGTCCTTACAGAGGTTTTGTTTTGTTTTCTGTGTGTTTTTGCAGTCAGGTGCAGGAGGTTTCTGAGGATGCAATAACAAAGAGAAGCAAAATAAAAAAAAACTGGCCTTGAGATATAACAGGTAAAAGAATTAGTACTGCTTTTGGGACTGAAGTTGATCAATAATGTGGCAAAAGATTTGTGTAAAGTCTTCCAAGTATCAGATATTTCAGCAGTACTCTCCCTGGGAAATGTCACCTAATTTATTTTATCCAATCAGGTTAATTCACTTTGGGAGTAAATCTACCAGAAAGGTTTAAAGTTGGAGATATTTTTCAATCCTGGTGTATCAAAAGAAAATGGGAGGTTGCAAAAACTACAGTCAGGGAACTAGCCTTCCAAAATCAGTAAACAGATTTTAAAAGCACATTTAATTGAGAGTAATTGTTTATACAATGTCCAGTATTCAATCAAGATTTGAAATGAAAGACAAGATTAAAAATCTTGAAATTCTTTTAAGAACTTCACAGAATGCCCAAGTCAGGAGATGCTTTATTCTGATTCTGGACATGGCTGACTCATGGCTGAGCTTCATCTCTTGCTAGTCAACTCTCAGCTTACAGACAGACTGTTGAAATCAGCTCAGGAATATCCTTGCTTACTTAGTAAAACTGGATTTTAGCTGTTTTGTGGGGTTGTGAAGTAGCTGAAAATTATATTAGTGGTACTGGGAACAGATCTTGTAAAATGATGGTATTTTTGGTATTTTATACTATATTAAAACGTGGTTTCAAACCACAATGGAACAATCACAGTTTCTCTGGTGTGTGAGTTAATACTCAGGAACAGAAATGCTGACTTAAAATTATAGATGTCACAGAAGAACTAGTTGCAAGAAGTCCATAATGAAGTCAGTTATTTCTGGATGAGTTCCAGTTTTCAGAGGCATTTTTTTTCTCATGTCTAAAAAAGGTAATGCTCAAATTGATTAGGTGGGTTATTATTTGGTGTTCCAGGAAGATATGTGGCATGGCTAGATGCAGGATAATATGGCAAAAGGAAGTTAAAGTATTTTTATACTCTCCTTATTCTTTGTTCATTTGAAGGCCAATGCAGTCATTGGGATAAAACAGTCCGCCTGCATTCCCTATAGCCCTAGTCTAGCACAGAAACAGCAGGTCTGACACTATGAATTTTTCAGTCTCCCATAACACATGCCCAGCTCTATTCTTACATTTCTTTCACCTACCTATATCTGATCCACACAGCCAACTCTGAGAAGAGACTGATGTGAGAATATACTTGGGGAAATGCTGGAGTCTTGTCCAGGCTGCTGTAGCAGGACATAATTCATAAAACATATATAAATCTTTCTAAAAATAAATGCTTTTCTTGCTCAGAAAATGGGAGAGAGATTTGTGATGGAAGAGAGGAAAGGAGGAATTGTTCCTTCTGAGGAACTACTTGCAAATAGTTTTGTGTTTTCTGAATGCAAGTGTACGTTGTCTACTGTATTCTGTTGCTGTAACAGATGTGCCATTTTGCTGCTGGAGCAAGGACAAGGTTTGTGTTGCAGTCCTCAATATTGTTGTAGTAAGAATAATTTGTTTTATTTCTTATGTTTTGTATCTTCAAAAGATGATATTCACTCATACAGTAGAAGTTCAAGTGCTGGACTATTTCAGATTTCAAGTAATTTACTTTCTTTTAAGTAAAATAGCCCCATAAGTAAAACAGTCTAACCTCATGTTCTTTAAATTAGCTAAGGGTTATTACAGCTGTTTTGAAGGTAGTGCATTAGCTAATAATTCAGTACTTGGGAACAATGCTCCTGACAATATGTGTCATTATAAGCAGGACAATGACATGCAACCAGTATCTGAAAGAAATCTGAATTTCAGTGTATACATCTTGTTTAATCAGATTTGTCCTTCCTGGCTTTGTTCTGGTGTCTGTGATTCATATGCAGCCATACTCAGTAACCAAATTCATTTCAGTCCCATCAGTATTGTTTTTATTTAGGTTGAGGAAAAAGCTCTCAGTAAATGAAACCTCATCCTGTGAAATTAAGCTTTAAATATAGAGCATGGTTTCTTTTGCTAGAGTATCTGACTTCAACAACTAATGTTACTGTTTGTGCTAAATAATAGTATATGAATAAATGTTCATTTTCTAAATTAATTTTAATATATTATCTCGATAGGCTTCAGATAGTGTTAAAGTAACCAGAGCAAAGGAGAAATACTTAAAACAAAAGCAAAAGCTCAGTAAGACCTATTGGACAAAGACTATTCGTCCTCAGCATTCCCCTGGAATCAGGATTAACCCCAAAATATTTCTCTGAGAGTTGAGGAACCACATTTCTAGTAATTTACCAGCCAAACCTGCCTATTAGGGAGGTGAGTACTTAGGGATATTTTATATGTGACAATGGATGCTTAGTAATTGACACTTTTCATCTATCTGTCAAAAAGTGCCTGACTTTCTTTTGGCTTAGAGAAGCAGTAATACTAATGTTTTTTTATCTCTATGGGATCCTCAGACTCAATGTTACAAACAAGTGAATTTTTTTGCTTTTAGATATTCATATATTTCTCCCTTTCAAAAGTTATGTATATAAAAATATTACAAGATATAAATTATCTTCTCAGAAAAATTACTTAAGTATGTAAAAGTATTTTTAATACTCAAAGTACTTGAGCAATGTGTAGTACCAACATATGGTTAAGATCTTTTAGACCGACAGACACAAGGTGGTAGTATCAGCCTTTAGTAATAATTGTTTGGGGTGACATTGGTTTTAGTTAATAGCTTCCATACCCTCTTCTTTCCAAACAAGGGCTAGAGAAAATCCTCGTCATTTGATTTTGGTCCTGCTAACATTCAGTGTATATCTAGAACTACTCATGCATCAATCAAGTAGTAAACTAGTAAATTAGAGAGATGCAAATGAAATCAAAGTAAGGACCTTCATGTCTCCCAACAAGCTAGAGAAATTTTATATTTTTCTGGTTTATCACATTTCTTCATAAATTCTGAGACTATTGAAAGAGTGGGAAAAAAAAAAGAATACAAAACCACGGTAAGGTAGAGTTTTAGACAAACAGATTGTCTTAAAGATACTATGTTTATCATGAAATATGAATCCCATATCTCTAGCATTCTGACAACTTATCAAGTCCTGGATAATTTTTTAGGAATCTGCAGGAATTTTACTCTATAGAAATCTCACAAAGAATGATGATGCTGACTGCTAGGTATTGTTAAACCCTCTCTTTTGCTAACCACTCTCTTAAGGAGAAAAAAACTTTTTATGCATGCAGGAGTCATAGCAGCATTAAGAAAAATAGTTTTGAATCTATTATTTAGCATTTGTCCTTTTTTTCAGGGAGCAAATTAGCATGCTTTTAAAATAATTCTCCAATACTTTATGCCTTTATACTCTATTTCTGAGTAAGAATTTAGGTCAAGGCATAGGCTTCACATTTAACCTGTTGTCTGTAGTATGGTATCGATCATCATATTCATACAGTCACAGGAAATTGTGGCAGCTCATCCCAATGAACACTTAATACTCTTGTACTACCTCTAAGAAACTCCAGAACTACAGAATACTAATACTTTTTTCACCAGTTTGTTGTGGTGGCTGTTCTTTAATCTCCAGTCATCACCTTGTGATATTACAGAAAGTTCACTTCATTCCTTTTCAGCTGCAACCTGTAGAAGAGGAAGTGGTCATGTCTGTGTTAAAATAGTAGGATGGTCAGCTGGAGCAGGTTGCTTAGGGCTGTGTCAAGTCAGATTTTGGATATCTCTAAGGATGGAGACTCCACAACCTATGTGGGCAGAACCTGTTCCAGTGTTTGACCACATTCTCAAGAAAAAAAGTTTCTTCTTTATTTTTAAATCATATTTCCTGTGTTTCAGTTTGTGCTCATTGCTTCTTGCCCTGTCATTCGGCACCACTGAGAAGAGTCTGGCTCCCTTTTCTTTACTCCCACCATCACCTATCTATACACATGTATAAGTTTCCAGAAAGCCTTCTCCAGTCCAGGCTGAACAGTTCCAGCTCTCCTAGCCTCTCTTCATCAGACATGCTCCAAACCCTTAATCTTCTTTGTGATCCTTCACTGGACTTCCTGTAGTGCACACCCCTGTCTGTCTTCTACTGGGGAGCCTGGCATTGGACCCAGCAAACAGATGTGTTTCTACAGGGCTAAGCAGAGGAGAAGGATCACCCCCCTTGACCTGCTGGCAGGGCTCTACCTAATGCAGCCTAGGATGCTGTTGGCTCTTTGCCACAAGGGCACATTGCTGGCTCATGGTCAACTTGCTGGGACCTGCCCCAAGTCCTTTTCTGCAAACTTTCTTTCCAGCCAGCCAACCCCCAGCCTATTGGGGTGCTTGGGTATTCTTTCCCAGGTGCAAGACTTTGCATTTTGAACTTCTTGAAGCTTTTGTGTGTCTATATTTCTAGCCTGGACCTGCCCCAAGTCCTTTTCTGCAAACTTTCTTTCCAGCCAGCCAACCCCCAGCCTATTGGTGCTTGGGGTTATTCTTTCCCAGGTGCAAGACTTTGCATTTTGAACTTCTTGAAGCTTTTGTGTGTCTATTTCTCTAGCCTGTCAATGACCCTCTGAAGGTCAACACAACCATCTGCTCTATCAAACACTCTTTGTTTATCCATGCAGTGCTCCTGCTGCCTTTGCTTGATTTCCTGGGATGGACCATTCTTGAGCTTAGAGCAGGTGTTCTTTGAAAATCAACCAGACCTCCTTGTTCCCTCTTCTCCCCAGGGCCATATACCATGGGGTTCTTCCAAGCAGGTCCCTGAACAGGCCTGAAGTCCATGGCTGAAATAGTCCTATTTGCGCCATTTACTCCTCTCAGGATGCTGTATTACATCATCACTACAGCCAAGGTTGCTCCCAACCTTCACATCCTCAGTCAGTTCTTCCTTGTTGATAAGAATCAGGTTCGACAAAGCCCTTGCTCTTGTTGGTTGCCTGATCACTTGTGTTAGGAAGTCATTGTCAATGCACTCTAGAAACCTCCTTCTCACTTTTTTTAAGGTTCCATCTCTTTTAGATGCCTACATATCTATCCCATCTGTGCTATACTATTGTGTAGCATTCCTGATAATGAACCTCATACATAAGGAAAGAATATCTGGTTTTCAGTGGACAGTATTTGCTTTTCACACTTGAAATACAGGACTGCAAGATACAACTTGAGAGTAAATGATGTATATGGAAATTAATCTTTGGTTATAGAGAAGGTCTTTTAGGCTAGGCTTATCTTTCATTATTGAACTCTTGCTTCTTGCAATCTCACTTTGTATGAAGACACATAGTCTAATAAATGCAATACAAAATGAAGATCAACTTGTCTGTATTTCAATTATTTGTTCATAAATTGATGATGCAGATAATGCTTAGCCAGCCACTCACTCTGTTTGTATGTGTAACATATGATACTATGTCCTAATTACTTTACTGGCATGAGTTTAGAGTTCCTTCATTTCTCATATGACAAGGCTACAAATCAGAAGTGCCAGGTTCTCCCAAATGAATGCCAATAAAAACCTGTTATGAGTCTCAAGGATGGATTATCTGTGACAGGATGATTGAGCAATAGCCAGAGAACAGCTGAATAAGAATAGCTCCTGGAAAATCAGTCCATCAGTTTGATGACTGAATTTTAATTAGGAAGCCTGAGTGTTTTCTCTAGGACTTTGTTTCAACTATGTGTAACTTCTATGACCTGATTGAGTTAGATGAGAATTATAAAAAATTCTTCTTTATCTCTATGTTAATTTTAGTTTGATTAGAGATGAATTATGAGTATTAGAATGGTAAATATTATCAAATCTAGGGTCTCCATTGGTATAGAGTCTGAAGAAGGACTTGGATTTGAGGATTATAGTATATCAGTAGTTTTGGTGAAAGTTTATTTCTTAAGCAGGGAAAATTCTGCTATCAAGAGTTTTTCTTGCATTCCCACCATGTGGGCCAAAAGTAGATTTTAAGATGCTTCCAAAATGAAACCGAATTCCTGCTAAGTGTGAAACACAGTGAGAACTAGAATTTCCAGAAAGCTTTGCAGATGTGGAGACCTAGGTCTGAATCCAAGCTTCTTGAAATCCAGATCCAAGCCTTTTGATTTAAACCATCTCTGAGTAAAGCAAAGTAACAACAGCTTTAGCTTGCATCACTAATAATGTGAGATGAAAGAAATGCTAAGATTATAGACAGGCATTATTTCTCACCATTCAGACTTAACTGGATCAATACTTCTTTCTCAAATTACATTTTCACTATAAGAGAGAGACTGCCAATTTTCATCAGTTGCATTAATACTAAGTGCTCCCAAATTTCAGAATGAAATAATTGTGTTAAACTAATGTGTGATCAAAAATAGTTACAGTGATATTGATTTACGCTGTAGCTCTGAGAATGGAATTTGCAAATTTGGCAGGTTTGTAAAATAGAACCTTTTAAAAAATCTAGAAATATTAGTTATTCTATAAAGCCAAGCATTTAACTATTCCATACTACATTTAGTTATTTGAGAAACAGAAGCACTGGAAGTTTAAAAATGCTCTGAATTAATAAAGATTTATTTCTTCTTTTGCAGTTTATATCCTCTATATGCAGGAATATATTTCTAGGATAAAATTAGAAACAGTTAAGCAATTTACTTTAGATCTGGAGGTAGCAACTATATTGAATGTGAAAAGAAAAATTAAATCATGAATCCTGGAATATGTGTGCCACCCTGAGTAGATTGGATGTGGACCACATCTGGATTTTACTTTCCAGCACCAACCATTAATTTCTCATGTAAGAGAAATGTTTTTGAAATAGAAAATTTGATCCAAAAAGCTTTTTTTTCTTCACCTTCCCTACTCCTCTTCCTTTCTTATAACATGGTCTGAAAAGGCTTAAGTTCTAGGGTTTCAGGTTTTTTTCTGTTGTGCTTTTGCTTTAGTTTCCATTAAAATTTACTGTGGATCTCAGAGTACAGTTGCTCCACTTCTGTGTCACGATTTGGTTATCCCACACTGTAAGAAGTAGTATAAAGCTAGGATCAAGATTTTCCAGTACTGACATTTCAGCTAATTAGGGAGATAATAAGTCTCCAGTCTCAGATTTATATAAATCTGAGAGACACCTCTTGTATCACTGCATTGTATAAATTTATTATGCTCCCCCATAAAAGCAATTGTGCAGCGTAGTTGTTTCTCATAAGCATTATTTATTCTTTAGTTTCGCATATTACTATAGCTTCACATATAACATCCTTTGGGCTGCCCTCGAAAGGGAGATTTGCTTATGGAAGGTGTTCTTCTCATGATAATCCCAAGGGCCTGGTCTGATGGTTTCAAACTCAATAGAGAGAAAGAGTTCTAAGATGAAAATTCAGAGATCAGAGAAGTAAATATCTGAATTGTAAAATGAACTGTATAGCTGTTCAACATCACTGTTAGGGTTTTAAGGACAAAAAGGAAGTAATTCTTTGTTCAAAATAAATATCACTGCATTGTATAAATTTATTATGCTCCCCCATAAAAGCAATTGTGCAGCGTAGTTGTTTCTCATAAGCATTATTTATTCTTTAGTTTCGCATATTACTATAGCTTCACATATAACATCCTTTGGGCTGCCCTCGAAAGGGAGATTTGCTTATGGAAGGTGTTCTTCTCATGATAATCCCAAGGGCCTGGTCTGATGGTTTCAAACTCAATAGAGAGAAAGAGTTCTAAGATGAAAATTCAGAGATCAGAGAAGTAAATATCTGAATTGTAAAATGAACTGTATAGCTGTTCAACATCACTGTTAGGGTTTTAAGGACAAAAAGGAAGTATTTCTTTGTTCAAAATAAATGATTCCAAATCGGAGATATCATACTTTTTAAAGAGGAATAGTCAAAGTATTTATATCTTTGCTATAGCTTCACCTCTTGATTTTCCAGGTCGTGCTTAATAAACAAGGGAAACGGGAAACTATTTTTTTCTTACTGAACTACATTCACAATGGACAGATTATTTCTCTTTCATTTTTAAGGCAAGAAAGGATCCTAACCTTAGATAATTAAAGGGTAGGTCTTTTAAAGAGACAAAATCATGATTATATGCAACCTCTCCAAAACTCCAAGCTATTCTTCTCTACTAATAGTGTTAACTAGTGGAAATATGGCATAAGGTTAGCTTGTCTTACGGTTTTATTCAGAGATAAAATTTGTATTCCTTCTTTACTAAAAGTGCAGTTAGATGGAAATTTAAATGGAGGAATAGTCCCGCATTTGACTGGAATTTTTCGCCTTATTTAAAATACTTCTAATAGTTATAATGAATACTGAGCAATTTAAATGATAAAAAGGAAGTATTTCTTTGTTCAAAATAAATGATTCCAAATCGGATATCATACCATTTTTAAAGAGGAATAGTCAAAGTATTTATATCTTTGCTATTTGCTATAGCTTCACCTCTTGATTTTCCAGGTCGTGCTTAATAAACAAGGGAAACGGTAGAATATTTTTTTCTTACTGAACTACATTCACAATGGACAGATTATTTCTCTTTCATTTTTAAGGCAAGAAAGGATCCTAACCTTAGATAATTAAAGGGTAGGTCTTTTAAAGAGACAAAATCATGATTATATGCAACCTCTCCAAAACTCCAAGCTTTTCTTCTCTACTAATAGTGTTAACTAGTGGAAATATGGCATAAGGTTAGCTTGTCTTACGGTTTTATTCAGAGATAAAATTTGTATTCCTTCTTTACTAAAAGTGCAGTTAGATGGAAATTTAAATGGAGGAATAGTCCCGCATTTGACTGGAATTTTTCGCCTTATTTAAAATACTTCTAATAGTTATAATGAATACTGAGCAATTTAAATGATATTAAATATACAAACGACACACCTCTTTTTCTTAAGAACAGAAAAGTAGTTTTAAACAAATGTCAGTCATACTCCTGGTTGCCAAGCCATAGAAGAGGACATTCCTGGAATGGGTAAGAAAAAATAGGAAAATAACTGCACATTCCCTCATTTGCTGTCTTATAGCATTGAACCAATGCAAAAATATTGGGAAATCACAGGAAAAAATATTATTTTAAATGACTTTTCCATTTGATGTTTTCTACTTGTCTCCATTGTCTTACACCTAAGGAAAAAATCTGCATGTGAACAGAGATTCTGTGCGGAACCATTTTAACTGCTTGGTACTGTTCAGCCCAACATGTATGAACAGGAGGTAAATATGATCCATTGTGCTTAAGTACAACAAGATTATTTTACACACAGTGCAGTATTGTACAATTTAACAACCTCATCTCGATATTAAACAAAATCCTGTTTGGAAATGTGAGAGTAATGACTGTTGTGCTATAACTTAGTACATGAAGTATTAAACAGAAAGATAAATGTACAGACCTTGGAATAGATCAGAAAAGAACAAATACATGGCATCAACAGAGTATTGACGAAATACTATGCTGGCAAAGTGAGACTTGAATGGAGGACTCCACGATACACATGTGACCATCTAAGCCTAATTCCCATGTATCTTTTATAATAGTGGAACCTAGAAACCACATCTGGAGCTCTTACATGTACTTATTTCCCTATAGAGGCAGCCTAAATGTTACTCCTCTGTCAAACAATTGGCAGAATACCAGACTTCACTGCACGTTGTTTTTTATCCAAACAAGAAATCCTGTATACTAAAAAAACCCAACCACCTTGGCAGCGCTGCTTAACCTCCATTAGAGATTTCAGCAATTTGGCTGTCTGTCCTCTCTGAAGCCTAAAAGCTGTTACTTGGTTGTCATAAACTGGAATGGCTGGTGGTCATAGTTATTGCAATGGATAAAGGCCAGAGCTGAGAGGTAAGGAGAATTAAAAAAACCTTGCTGCTTGCTTTGTGTGTGCTGTATCTAACACTGTACTGCAGATGAAGTCTAAGCTTTTGCATACGGAGTTGTCATTCTGTCAATTTTCATATGTGTGCCTTCAAAACATTTAAGAAATGAAGGCTGATTAAAAAAAATCAGTTGCAGTTCTTCAAAACATCAGGTATGTTACTATTGACAATATACAATTATAATTCCCCTCTATTTTATAGAAGAAAGTGTTTAAATTATCTAATGTCTTTTAGGGAAAAGAATGTAATGAAAAACATATAGTAACTTGCTGAAAAGTGCTACAACAATAAAGAATTTAAGTGATTTCAGTGAGCTCGAGTGAACTGGTTCTAATTACATGCATTCAGTTTGAATTTCAAATGTGGAAAACCACAGGAAATCAGGAATATATTTTGGAATGTATTTGGTGCATTAGAGAACAGAGAGAATAAAAATCTCTCTGAGGTAAATGTAGGCTACTAAAATATTAACTAGAGTGAGAACTATAAAACTGTCAGGCAAAGAAACTCTCCTCTCCCCCTCCCCATTCCCCTTGAGGCTTGTTTTAAAAAGCATTATACCAGAAATTATATGCTTAAAAGAAATAATTCTAAATGTTTTAAATTTGGTTTAATCTGATTCTAAGATAAAGGTAAGGCAAAAGAAAATTTTACTTAATATCTGATTTTAGGAATGTAATAGCAAAACTTGCTATAAATTGTATTGAAATATGATGGGAAAATGCTCGGCCCTCCTCCTGGTGCCCAAAGAAGGAATTTCTTGTTTCATTTCCCCTTTTAAAGGGGAATCTGATTCACTCCTAGCTGCTGTGCCCTTCAAGGGATTGAATGTCCTGCCTTCATCTCTCCATCCAGGAGAGAAGGGGGACATTACACTTATTTTATTCACTAGATGGAATGCCCCAGCTTTCACTTTCTCAACAGCAAATGAGGTGCAAAGCTCTACCCTGCCACGTAGAGCAAGCAGTCTTTTTCCATTTAGGCCAAGCACCCTGGTCTAATTAGTTTCCTGTCTTTCTGGAATCAAGAAGGAAGGGAAGAGTTGAGACAACAATCATTCCTCCTGTGTGCACTCTTGCTTTCTCATTTAATGGCATACACACGCACATAGTTTTCCTGCAGTGCCATGGAAAAATGTGGTG
Organism: Aptenodytes forsteri; assembly: GCF_000699145.1. Taxonomy (NCBI): domain Eukaryota; kingdom Metazoa; phylum Chordata; class Aves; order Sphenisciformes; family Spheniscidae; genus Aptenodytes; species Aptenodytes forsteri. The sequence continues at coordinate 1,618,203 of NW_008795695.1, forward strand.
CTCTGAAACTCTTTAAATTGAATGCTGTTCTTCCCGATATGCTCTCCATACCATGCACCACCACAGAGTGAGGTACATCACTGTGTACAATCCCAGGGCCGTAGCAGTACATATTCGCAGAACAGAAGTATTCACCAGATGCCCCACAATCTTTAACTTTCAAAATAGGCTATGGGACCAGATGATTTATCAGGACTGTCAGTAGTCAGAACTGTTTTGAAACAACCATTTTTCAGGGGTTTCTTAGTTTTCAGATGCCCAGATCTTTCTAATACTGGGAAAAGAGATAGAGGAAGGAAAGGTTTAAGCCTGTTTTGACACTATTCTAGTCTCATGAAACTACTGAAAAACGTACGTATTCCAATATGGGATTAAAGCAATTTTAGAAACTCAAAATTCCATTATCCAGATATAGTTCTGATCCAGTCCCCTCAAGAACAGATAGAAGGAAAAAGAGTAATATCTGGTTTTGGTTTTAAAGCACATCTTATTTTGAAACAAATAAATAAATTCTTATAGCCATTTCAGGTTTAGGAACCAGAGAGAGTTATAGTCTAAGTAAAATCTAAATTAACAGCTCAGCAGTAACATCCATGCTCCCATTTCAGATGTGATTGTTTTCTTTTGCTATTATTTACATTCGCTGCAGCTACTTTAAAAGTGGATAGTTGACGAGAGCAGTATTAATCACTTTTACTTCTTTGAAGCTGCTCACTGGGGAGAAGGAAATAAGAAAACCTTACTGGGAATTTTTAAGGGAAATATATCCTCTGTAGTAAATGGATATTTTTTTCTTGTTGTTCCCTCTTCTCCCAACACATTAAAGTTGAGCTCTAAAAAACTTAGTAAAGCAAGTACTTATCCTCTAACAAAGAAACACTAAATTTATTGAATTAGGGAACAGTGGCAGTTTGTCCTTGATACATCTTTATATAGGATCTTTGTTAACTTATAAACTGGAAAAAAATTTGCTTTTATTTCCCAGAATATAACATAGCATTTTACTGTCTCAATAAAAAGATTTAAGCCCTTTTATGACAGAGAACATATGCCGGATTATATATATAAGTGTTATTAAGCCACTATTTACTGTTCAAAAGGTTTTCTTTCATTTTTTTAATCAAAAAATGTGACTTAAAACCAAAATAATGTATAGAAGCCATTCTTCTGTTAACATATAGATATGTGCAATTAACTAATTGCTAACTCATAACTGTGCTGAAAATGTCCTTTCACTTCTAATTTAAAGGATCTTTTCTGGGGCAAAATGCTATACAGCATCTTGTCTTTCAACGTACCTGTGCTACTATTATAAAAATGTTGATTTTGATATAGCTTTTTTTTCCTTGGTGGGTATCAAGAATTCTAATTACGAGATGTTATATTAAGATACAGAATTCCACCAATTCCGCTGCTGATAATCCAAATTAATAAAATGCAGCTGACTGAAACCACTGGCTAAATATAGGAATCTATATAATTGGAGATACTTTAATAAAGATAATTTTTAAATGCAGCTATGGGAATTTGGAAATGAAATGAATGTACCTCAAGCACAGTAAGTAGATGGAAAACTTCTGGAAGGTTATGTATCAAAACTGGTCCTGATTTAAGACTTTTTTTCAAAGACATTTAGCTGCCTCAAATGTTAGCATAAATATTACTAGTAAATGTTCTCTTTTGGACTTCATATGACATTTTAGCAATGTAAGTTCTGCATATAACCACGTTAAAAAAATAAACCAAAACTAACCAACCAAACACAAAACCCCAACCTTCAGCCTGTACTAATACATGCCAGTTCGTTCGTTTGTTTTAATTGTGTTAGTTTGCATTTACTCTGCATTCAGAGATGCTGTGCTGGAGGTCTGTACAAACCAGGTGTGATGGTTATGCACAGAATCACTGTTCACACGCAGAGGAACTAATTCTCTCCTTAGACTAGAGTAATAAACTGAAACAGTGACAAAATAGAAAATACCAAACGACAAAGCATGAACTTGTGACTGTCCACACTCATAGTAGAGGTCCTGAGTTCATTGAAAACATGGAAGAACAAGCCAGAAGACTAACATTGATTTCAGTGGAGTTTAGGAATGGGCTTCTACTGTGAGGATGTTGTCTTGGATCATTTGGAGGGAAGAAAATTGTTGGCACAGCAGACTGCTGCTCTCTACGGTCATAGATCCGAAATGCATGTACTTTATTCACTTGACACTCTATTTCAGATATTGCCACATTCAGAGACTATTTGATGAAAGTATCATTAAACATATTTTTTTTTAAATATACTTTAGTAGTAACAAAGACAAATGAATAAAGATTAGAAAACACGAGTGTGTTGTCACCTAGTGTAATATATGCTGGAAGCTGTTTTAACTGACATAAGCTTCAATTTTAACTACAGTATCTGTTTGAAGACAGCTAAAGGCATAATTCAAAATGACAGCACTAAACAAACTTTTTTTTGATTTATGAAGCTTCTTGAATACAGCAAAAACATAATGTGATGTCTACATCTAGATCAGTTTTTGGGTAATAAGATTCCATCACTATTACTTAAATTAATGAAATTATACTGATTTTTCTTTTTATTCTCCTAGTCATAAGAAAATATTTTTAAGATTTTAGGAATGGTGTTTGATAGTGTTTTGAGTTACAACACAATTTACGTCATCAACACTTACAATCAGTGTGAAATCACTGATTGCTCTTCATTATTTTTAGGAAAAATTCCATAAATTGATATTACGACATTATTTTTTAGTTCTTGTGACAGTGAATGCACAGTGTAAATGCATCTCTTTGCAGATGATTATTACCAGTTGCAAAATAATGCTTGCTATCCCTGATCCTGAGTCAAACGTTATACACCAGTTTCTTGACAAATGCAATACCGGGTATCGATCTCCTTATAGCTGCAGATCTAAGCACTAGGTATAAGCAGCCTGTAGCAAATAAGGAATTAAGAATGACGAGTTAATAGAAAATGTATAAATGCTATTTTTAACAGCCGTAGTTTGGTTAGGAGAGAATGATGATGATCAGTACCTTGCATTAGAAATTTTATCATTGTTGCTTGTAATTAATTAATTAATTAATACTCAAGAAGCCAACACATCTTCACACTTGGTATAATTAAGGGACAGACTCAATGAACTCAGGCTGAAATGCTGACTGAAATGGTGATTGAAGAATGCAAAAATGTCATGTTTTCTTAGAATCTTGACTTCTTGTCACAGACTTTCTCTACTGGGCACACATGGCCTGTGGGAACATACAGCTGGCGAGAAGATTGACACTTACAGCCAGGGGAACAGTTTAACCTCAGACATTAGCTTGCAACCTACTGAATCTTGTTAAGAGTAATACAGATGTTATTTATTGGAAAAAAATACAAGAAACAAACATACTTTTCTATATCTGACAGTTAGATATGAGAGAATTTGGTGGATACCTATTCCATCTGTGTTTCATAGTTAGTACCAGTTACAACGCAACCTGTAAAACAGGAAAATGCATGACATGACTCATCTATCAAAATTTCATTTTGTATCTGAGATCAATGGTGTACTTAATGCATCTAGAACCACAGATAACATCATTTTAATTAAAAATGCTAGCAGAGTAATTACTTTTTAAGCATATGGCCACAGATAAGAAAATTGAATGACACTTAAATTGGCTTTGCAAGGAAATGAATTTGCATTAAAAAGTAGCTATTAGCTGTTTCAGTGGCAATGTGGGAGATCAAGACTATGGATCTTTGCTCCTTAGGTTGCGAAACCTGTTTTATGAGAGGTGATATATTTGGGCTTTAAGGCAAATGGGGTCTCAGTGATTTTTCTTGTCGCAGTTTCAGTTTAATTAGTGTCATCACACAGAATAGCATTTTTCCTTTTTTGGAGTAGCAGACAAATGGCCCTTTCTAAAATGACAGGAAAATGCCATGGCTCTGTAATTGAAGCAAATGGACAGTCAAGATTGGAGGTGAAGGGACTGTTTAATTTGTTTTCTGCAATTTAAAAAAAAAAAAAGCAATATCAATCCATTTAAAGTTTCAGTACGGTAGGGTTTGAAGGAGTATAAAATGAGCAAGAAAGCACAGGCAACTCTTCCCAATGTCTCATTACAACCTTTCTGATTCAAGACATTTTTTTTGTCCAGGTGAGAGCTGACCTGTTAATATCTTTAAAAATTAATTTAATTATTTTTTGCTATATTCAAAAATAAATTATTAAATTTATTTTATTCATCCTTTGCTCAGCTTATGTTTAAATTTTCAAAGCAAGTGTATAAAGATAAATTCTTATGAGGGCACCAGGATGAAAATAAGATGTTACTTTTAAAAAAATAGCAACTTCTATTAATTTCTACTTTCAGGAACTACTTTTTAATACATAATGTCCTAACAACAGTAAGTGCGTGGGAGCTGGAAGTATTTACTGTCTGACCAAAATTTTTTTTCTTGGTAGCTTTTCTCAGCAGTGAATTATTTAAAAGTCTGAATTATTCTGAAGAATGTTTTTCAGCATCATTTCTGGGCTCACTTTAGTTCATATCTACATGTTGTATGATAAGTCCTATCTTGTACTTTTTGGCAATGAGAAACAGTGTTGTCACTGTCCATTCTCGAAAAAAAAGAGCCAGCTTTAAAAAAGTAGCAAAATATCCGAGTTCTATGTATGGATCAAGAGTACTTTCCCAAAACATGATTTTTGGACATTATTGAGCCTCTGACATGCTCATTTCATTGGTCTTTGATTTACTGGAAAGCATTCCCGAGTGCAAGGTTATTCAAAGCTTGTATGACAGCTGAACACCCCAGTTGGAAGACAAAGTTGTCAGGTGACATAAATATGAATGTTTCAACTCTTTTTTTTTTTTTGTTGTGGTAATTGGCACACTGACATGTTAAGCTCCAAGCTTTTTAGCTAAAAGACTGTTCTTGGAAAAATAGTGAACGCTATGTTGAGATTAGAACTGAAGTAATGCAGAACAAGGCAAGATACATCTCATTGCAGGAAAGGAGGCAAGAGAACTAAGACGCTGGAAGAAAGCAAGCAATATTCTGGTTTAAAATTACAGAACTTGTGACAACTGGATCTATCTAGAATGTTACTGTCAAAAGATACTCCTAAAGTGCTGGCAGATTTGACTTGTGTTATGAATGTGGCTGAAGGGAGAATAACCATTTTATTTGCAAATTTAAATGCACGTGTTTCCATATCTTTTTACTACTATGTAGGAAAAAAACACAAACAAACAAACCAACCAAACAAAAACTTATTGCATATGCTTATTTGCATATTGCTTCTTAGAATCATTAGAAACAAGTTACAGGAATATATGAATAAGATTATGTGACTTCTTTTTTCTTTTTTTTTAACTTTTTTTTTTTTTACCTAGGGTAACTTGTAACAATTACCACAAGTGCTTTAAGCTTCTTGTAAAATTCTTCTCTCTGCTTTTATCTTATGTTCTTACTTTTTGCTCAAATTTGCTTTGCATATTCCACCATGAATATCCATAAATGTTTATTATTGTTGAAATTGCTTTCACTAATGAGTAATGACATTCCTGGTTTCATCCCAATAGGCCTAGGCATTTTTCTATTGCTTATCAGAAAATTTATATTTTGTTTTCTAGCAAATTGAAAGTTAATTATGTGGAGCGTCAGTCAATAAAACACACGATAGATCTAATGGTTGCTGGCCTGTGAGGGTTCTGCATATCTTCTTGGCTATGTTCATGTCTTTTTAGCTGCAGATTCCCAGGCAAATTTGTTTAGTTTGACTTCACTGAAATCCTGAAACCGCACTGTGCACAGTTTGCTTCCTGGAAGTGTTGATTTGCTCTTTTAACACAGAATCAGTGTCATGAAAGTTGGAAGAGACCTCCTTTCCAGAGGTCCTTCTGTCCAGTCTCCTGCTGAGAGCAGGTTAATTAGTGCAAGTTGCTCAGGGGCGTGTCTAAGAAAGTTTTGAATATTGCCAAAGATGGAAACTCAACAACCTCTAGAAACAGCAATAAGGTCTCTCCAGAACCATCTCATCTTAAGGCTGAAAAAAACAAATTCTCTGAGCCTCTCCCCATTCACCATGTGATCCAGTCTCTGACCACTGGACTTCTTCCAGCATGTACATGTCTGTCATGTTCTGGGGAGCCCAGAAGTGGACACAGTACTGCAGACATGGCTTCACAAGGACTGAATAGGGTGGAAGAATCATTTCCCTGGACCGGCTGGCTACACTCGTGCTAGTATTAACAGCACTAGTCCAGTATGCCCTTGTCCTTCCTTGCCACAAAAGCATGCTGCTGACTTATGTTCAGCTTGTCCACTAGGACCCCGGGCCTTCTACAAAGCTTCCTTCTATCCAGCTGACACCCAGCCTGTATGGTTGCATGGGGTTATTCCATTACAGATGCAGGATTTAACATTACCTTACTTCATTGAACTTCATGGGGATCCTGTCAACCCATTTCTTCAGTCTGTCAAGGTCCCAAAGTGTAACAGCCCTGACCTTATGCACCCCAGTTTGGTACTGTCAGCTACAGTACGTGCTCTGGACATCTCTAGCAGCTGGCTGCCAGTTGGATTTTTTTACTGCTGATTGATTGCAGCTTTTTGAGGCTGGCAGTCCAGGTAAATTCATATATTGTCCACCTACCCAGTTCATATCTGTCCATTAGGATTATAATGGTAGTATAGGAGCCAGAGCTAAGGTCTTGCTTCTGTAAACAACATTCACTGTTCTTTGTCTTCCTATACCAAGTCATTCATCTCATCATAGAAAACCATCAGACTGGTAAGGCATGCTTTGCATCTTAAACTGGATGCTTTGTTTTTCTTTAGTGCAAAGACTTGGAATTTCTTTTACCTAGTTGATATAACTGTAATAAGTAACTACAGATAAATATCCAAACATGTTCTGAGACTTCTCAGCAGGGGATCCTCCTTGAAATGTTCCTCTATGGCAAAGCGGGATTCCTTCGCAACACACACGAGAGCTTATCTCAGGTTACTGGAGTAATGTAAGCACTTCAGGTACTACTCGAAACTCAGCTTCTGTACTTATGTGAAGAATCTCAGCTGAGCATAGATGTATTTAAAACAAGTTTAAAAACATGGTCATCATGCATCATAGATCATGACATGAATGTTCAGTGTTGCTACTGCAATTGCTCCACATGGCTCAAGCATCCTCCCTTCCGAATCAGCAAATTCAAAAGGAACCCAGCATTGCAGTAAATACAGGTTTAGTCATTTAAGGTAAAACTGATCATAGGTCTAGCAGCTTACAAAAAGAGCATGCTTTTTTGCCTACACAAGGCAGCAATTCATGACAACTGAAAGGTATTAAATTTCCCTTTGGGGAAGATTTTACTTCTCTTTTGAGTGAACTATTCACTCACTTTTCACAGAATACCAGCTCAGCACTCTTCTGTGCAATCATGCTGCATAATGGTTTTTACTTAATTAGGACAAATAATAGGTGGTTTAATCCCTAAGTATTGTTTTTTTGTTAGCATTGCCCTCCTTATATGTATTATCACAGATAGAAGAACACAGCTGTAGTAGAAAGCTCTATTCAAGGATCCCTTTCTTATACTTCTCCATCCCCATGCTCCCCCCCTTTCTTTTTTCTCCTTTTTAATTACAAATGTAAGATATTTTACCCTTCAGATAGCTTAGTCTCATGTTATACCATGAAATTATGGTTGAATGCTAAGCATGCCAAAATAATTGTTTCTCAATTGAATTAAGAGAAGAGAAGAGAAGAGAAGAGAAGAGAAGAGAAAAGAAAAGATTACTTAAGAAAAGAAAAGAAAAGAAAAGAAAAGAAAAGAAAAGAAAAGAAAAGAAAAGAAAAGAAAAGAAAAGAAAAGAAAATACAGCTTTAGTATATATATGTGGATTGTTTTGTTTGCTTTTGGAGGAAGGAGTTATAATATCTGTAATAAACTTGTTCTAGCAGTGTTCCCTCATTTCAAATCTCCTTCCTGTAGAAAGATCCATCCATGTTCATCTTTCTTAGCTGAAAGTACACCTGTCATTAAAAGTATGTATTTTAAATCACACCATTATAGAAAATGCTGTAAGGCATTAAGGGAATGTCACAAATGGTACTGTTGAAAAATGTGAAACTTTGGAAGGAGCATTATTGAGTAAGCAACACCTTTTTTTCTAATTTTTATACTTAGATTTAAATTTAACACAGTAAAAGAGAAGTTTTTATATTAGCTGTTACATCTGCTTGTAATATTTTTGAGTCTAAAATAGTGTAAGAGATTAGGGCATAAAACAGTCTTAAAAATGAATATACAAAGATTTGCCATTTCATTTCCATATCAAGTGCAGTGAGAATTATATACCAAATATTTTAGACAAAAGACAAAACTCTAAATTATGATGTTGCCTTTTTTAAATGAGTTCTGTAGCTCAAGCGTGAGGCTAGATAGATCTGCTACTGGTTTTGGAAATCTATTCATAACTATTCTTTTGCTGACAGCTGTGAATTTGGCTTTATTGTTTGAAGTACAGTTTTCTAAGCCTGAAATAGACAAGGACATAGATATTTACATGTGTTGGAAATCAACTTTTTTTTTTTTTTGCTAAAGTATTTCACAAGTATAGAGATCTTTTAATAACAATCTAGAAAAGATATAACCTAAGTTGTTAGTAGGCAAAATATGACTGGATATCAAAGAGCAATTAATATCAAGTATCAGTGATCAAAGACTTTCTAAAGCCTAAAATAAGGCTAAGTGGCACTTGTAGATGATTTATTGACTAGAAACTAAATAAGCTTTCTAAACTATGATTCCTAAAGGTTGATCTCTTGCTGAATGAAACCATTAAGTTGAAGTTCAAATTATCTTCTTCCAAGAAAGATGCCAAACCTGTTGGGTGCTTGTAACAGCATTAGACTTCCAAGATGGAGTGTATGTCAGGCATAGGGTAGGCACAAGGTCTCAAGCAGTTCTTTGCATGGTATGTTCCTAAGGGTTTTATTTGTTTTCTTTCCAGATAAAAAAATCAAGAGAATTTTCAGCAGGAGCTACATTGACTGGAGTATGTTTTTTTCAATGGAAACTACAAATCAAAACATTTACTAACTTAATTATTTATAAACCAAAATTATTTGCAGGGACTAGGGAATTAATTGACAAAGTTTCCAAGCATAAAGATAATCCATCATAATCTTATTCTCCTTCCCCAAAGTGATGTTAACCCATTGATTGGTCTGTTCTCTATAAAGGCCTGGTATCTTATCATTGATGCTTACTACTACAGGAAAGGTGGATTTTTTTAGCCCGGAAAAATAATTTTGTGTATGTTTCAGTGACTAGTGATGCTGTACTTTATTTCCTATAGGAGCCTATCCAGATTTTTGCTCAAAGATGGAACCTCTGAGATAGATGTTTGGAGGCAGGATTTTAAGGCAGAGGCAAGAAGAAGAGACAGATCCTATCCGTCCAATATCTTTCAAGCTTATCTCAAATTTCAGGAGTTAAGTGGAGTAATTCTAAAATTATTGAGTGAGGGGGAAAAATGCACTCTTTTATGCTACAAAAAGTGTGCTGGGTATAGTCCCCTCTCTTCCCTTAGAAGCTGCTAGTAAATTTTTGTGGGAGCAGACATGAATTGCTCCTCTGTTACTGTGCCAACTTTTTTCCACAGTAAATCAGCATAATTTTGACCTCATGTCTTCTCTAATTTACTGCACAGTATGTTTCATTGTTCTGTAGAAAGAGGGAATCCTTTAACCGTGAAATTCACTTTAGCTTTATTGACTTCCATGGATTTGTTTTAATATTTAACAGCTGTATTTTTGGTCAATAATATACATATACATTCCCAGATTTTTTTTTAAATCTAACTGAGCATTAAATTAATAGGACTTTAAATTGTGCTTTCTGAATATTTTACAAAACTCTATCAAAATAATTCTTTTTACTATTTTCTGTCTTTCAAACAGTAACTATAATCAACTAAACTTGTTACAAATTCTCTCTGAAAAGTTTCACACAATTTATTTAGTGATTTTAATAAAAAATTAGAGCAAGGAAGTACTTGGAATTTCTCTAATGTGGAATCACATTCACTGCCCAGAGCAACCATTTTGTAGTTCTTTACACTGGGGAAAATATCTAATCATTAGTTTCTTTAGCTAATTCAGAGACATTTAGCATTTCCTAAAATATAATCATTAAGTAGGTTACGATTCTCTCATTAAAATATCCACCGTTTCTTTCATATAGTATACTTTATTTCTCAAAGTAGGATGCTTGCTTTAAATATATTTTTTTTCAACCACTGTCACCTCATTCTTTTTATTAGTTATTATTTGGCCAATGCTCTTTGTGCTTTAGTTGAGTTTTGAGTCAGAGGTTATAGCTGAATTTAATGCCCTTGGTCTTAAATTTAATGTTTTAATATTCAGGTATTCAACTTATTTTTTTTTAATAAGATAAGAGCCTTGGTAGATATTCTTCCTTCTCCATGTTCCAGCAGACACTTTCCTCAAGTGTCACCGTAAGTAAGTGTAGGGTTTAACAGCTTTAAAGGAACTTGGTGTGGAAAACTGTGAAGTCCAGAGAATTTATTGGTAGACATAAGAATAATGGTAGCTATGTGGTCTGTTGCCTTTACATTTTCTTGCATTATAGAAAGTTGTGGGAAGTTATTACTTTTGTAATTAGGTAGGTAGACCAGGTTGAAGACAAGCCTTTAATTATGGGGTTTCTTTTCTTTTTTTTTTAATTTAAGTAATATTTTGCTCTGCTAGAATTTTCCTTGATCCTTCTTTTTGTCCTCAGTGTAGCATATCTGTCTGGTCTTGAAAATGTCAAAAATTGTTACATACAATAGCAGGGTTTTGGAAGTCTTTGTTGGTTCATGTAAATGTTTTTATTACAATTTTATTAATGAGATAGTTAATACTTTCCATCTCTAGTAATTTTGTTTCTTTGTTAGTCATTACACAAATTAACCTCTTTAGTTGCTGACAGAATGTGGCATTCTGTGCCTTACCTGTGGTCTATGGATTTGCAGCTTTTCTATTTTTGACTTACAGTCAAACATTACTAATTTTTTAATGTCTCTCACTGTGTGCCACAGTGCAGTTAGACAATATAAAACACTGTCAATAGTTGGCCTTCTGGCTTTGTTTTGTGTTTTGCAGACCCACTGATTAACTAAGATTTTCAGTGATTATGTGAATCTCTAGAAAGTCAATTTTACTGTTACCTATAATACCCATTAAATATAGTTGTTATTATTATCTTTTGGCTTCACCTGATCACTGAATTAATCACTTCTACTAGAATCATAGAATCATTTGGGTTGGAAGGGACCTCCAAAGATCATCTAGTCCAGCCCCCCTGCAATGGGCAGGGACATCTTCAACTAGATCAGGTTGCTCAGAGCCCCGTCCAACCTGACCTGGA
>NW_008795695.1:1634979-1678692 GCF_000699145.1 Aptenodytes forsteri
ATTTTATTTTATTTTATTTTATTTTATTTTATTTTATTTCTCCAGAGTGCCTGAGAGTTGAAGAAATAATGTGAGCCCCAGTTACTGGGTAACTACTGAAACAAACTGTAACTTCACTGTTTTGGGAAAAGGAAGAAGCTGTGAGGGTGTGGCTGATCATATATCTTGGTTGTTCCTGTATCTATCATAAATAGCTAAAAGAGCCTTTGGTACAAACACAGCCTGCCTGAGAGTTGAAGAAATAATGTGAGCCCCAGTTACTGGGTAACTACTGAAACAAACTGTAACTTCACTGCTTTGGGAAAAGGAAGAAGCTGTGAGGGTGTGGCTGATCATATATCTTGGTTGTTCCTGTATCTATCATAAATAGCTAAAAGAGCCTTTGGTACAAACATATATCTTAAAAAGGTAGTTGTACATCAGAGGGGAATAGCGAATGTACCATTCACTTAGTGAGACTGCTTGTCCTGCCCTTTTAAGTATTTTGGATTGTTGTCTGGAGACTTAGGATCTTGCCAGTGTGCTAAAAGGGCCCAATACAAAACCCATTAATGTCAGTGGAACAATCCCCATAGACTTAAATGAACTTTAAATCAGGATAAGCAAGTGCTCATGTCAGTATTTTATCTGAGTCATATGTGGGCCCACAAAGGAGAGGAGAGGTTTGCAAGCTAGAATAAAACACTTTGAGGTCCCAGCAGTAAATCTCACTAGGTATGATTTGATGGTCCTAAAATGGCACTGGGGTTTGTTTTATACTGGCATTAATGAACAATATGAGCTGATAACTTCTAGCAGACATGCAGAAGAAGCTTGTGTGGGCAGAAAGACCCCTGTCTATCAAAATGAAGTAACTTGCAGGAGTTGCAAAAACTGTGTTTCCTTGCTAACATCTTTATTGTTTTTCTACTTTTAGAAACTCTCCTATATCAGAATTTTGTCCTGTTCTATAGTTGAGGCAGATTTTACTATTTCCTTTTCACAGTGCAAATTCTAACGGTGTGAGATATAGATGAATCTATATTTTCAGATGGTAATGAACAATACTTTTCAGATACAATTACAGCCATTATTAGTCTCTGGCTAGATCTTGAATTTTTATTTCAGCACAATTCAGCGGTGTGGTGATAGATAAATAAATAGGATAACCTATCATTTTGAAGAGTGGAAATTACATGCTGTTGAAGACAGATGTGTTAAACTTAATTTGCTTGTGTTTACCCTTGCCCGCATTGTACGTATGGCTGAAACAGCAGTAGAGGTGTGTGGTTTCTTTTTAAACCAAGCAAATATGAACATTTTATTTGGGGAAATACCACAGTAAATGTAGACATAAGAATTCCTGTGGACTAAAGAAGTTCAGTGGACACTCAGAGAACATTCGCTATGAGTCAGTTACAAGAACAGTTGATGTTCAAGTGGTAGTGATCTCTTGCCTGTTACCAAACCCCACATATTTCTGGGAAGGAGATAAATATACAGTTGAACAGATAATGCAGACTACCGTTCATTTTGACAGATCACCCTTGGTGCTGCAGAAAGGATATGTATCTACTCTGACTTGATATCATTTTTTCCTCTGGTCTTCTCATTATCTAGTCCTCACTTGTATAAGTTTTGTAACATCTGAAGATAGGCCTTAGATATAGCTGGTAATGTAACTTTCAAATCAGTTGTCATGCAACAGGAGCTGCTGTCATAGAAGAAGTCCCATCAAATATGCAGTTCTTCAGTATAAGGTGGAGGGGAAGAAGAGGAGAGAGGTCATGGGAAACAGTGTATGTCTTTGATTTACTGATTGATTCAGCATTGAAATTCTTTTTTTGGACTGAAGACTGGAAGTTTAGTGGCAGCTTAGCCTATAACCCCTTGTTTTTTCCAAACGTTTTCTGAAAATTGAAATCTTGAACAGATGAAACAAATGTCCTTAGCAAAATCACAGTGAGTGTCTGAAATGGAATTTTAAGATGCTCACAAAACAGAATATTATTGTCTTACAGAAGATCTCTGAAACTGAATTGACACTTATAATGTAATCTAATACATGAAGGGTACATAATTGGCTCACTTTTAAGACCAATTGCACATCATATTGCATTGCCAGATCTGCCAGTGTCTATCATGTTTGTGCATTATTACAGACAAAGGAAGTGCCAAAGAATGAATAATGTGCCTTACATTGGCATAAGTAATTAGGTTTGTCTGCTTACAGGAGATCAGAACACTTTTCAACATCAAAAAGATTAATTCAAGAACTAAAACATACAGCGAGATCAAGAACAACTCTGGAATAAATTTCTCTCTCTTCTACCTATTTAGAATGAGATGTGAAATTTAACAGTGGGTGCCATATAATAGTGGCTGATGTCTTCCATATCCCAGATGAACTCCACTGTCACCAGCTGAGGTGAAGATTCATTCTCTTTTATTGTAAATGTTCCATTTTGGAAAGCTTCTTCATACGGTGAGCTAGAGGAAAAGTGCATTTATACTGGAAACAAGTACCAAAGAGACGATTATGACTCGTCAATTTGCTCCCACCAAACTTATCCGGCCTTAAGATATTAAAAAAACCCCAACCAACCAACCAACCAACGAACAAAAACAACCCACAAAAACCCAAAACCAGCAAAAAATATGGAACAGGAAGGGTTTTCCTTCACCATCATGTCCAATTACCTGCTACTGTAGGTTACTCATGACATAATCTTGTTCATATACTCACATCTCCTTTTATTAGGGCTAGTCTGTGTCTGCAGGGGGTTTTTTTATTCTTCCTTTTAGGTGCTGCTTCACAGCTTCATTTTCTCATGGTTAGAAGTCATCTTCTAATTTACAGTACAATTTTCAGGCCAAATCACATACCTTTGTTCTACCACTGATATTGTCTTTTAGCTTTAATAGCTCTTCCCTCTCCCTTGAGTTTGTTCCCAGATGTACTTATAAAGAACAATCATCTACCCTCTTATCTTATGTTTTGCTAGGCTAAACAAGCCAAGCTCTTTCAGTCAGTTCATGTAAGATAGGCTCACCCTCCTTTGTTTGCTATGCACTAATTCTCTTTCAAAAAATTATCAGAAGCACACTTACTGGAAAATAAAGTTTCAGTGTATGCTGCAGAGCATTCAGAAAGCCTTCCAAATTTGTTTCAGACATAAGTCTAAAAGTTTGCACAAGAAACTGTTTTTAAGCTACAGTCAAAATTGCAGGTAATCTAAGTTCAGTAATAATGATGCCACTCTATCTACAGACATTTCTGGAAAATGAGACCAGTCTAATTTACCATGCAGCACAAGCTAAGCCAGGAAGACTTTATTTTCCTTGTAGAACAGGAAAGGAACTGAATTTAGAAAAACTGAACCGAAGAATATATCATTACCCCAATAAAAAAGCCAGGTGTCTACCTTCCTTTACCTACAAAAAAACTATTGAAATGAAATCTAATATATATGCTTGTGTCTGAGGTTTTACACAGAGACCATGTATTGGGCATATCTGGCAATGTTTGGGTGGCAGGGGGCTGTGGAGGGAGTCCATGAGCTGCCTTGGGCCAGCTCAGCAACCAGTGGAAACAGCTCACTGGGCCCCAGCATTGCAACAGGCAGGGCAGCCTATGTCACTGCTGCTCAAACATGTTTAAGAAAGGGCAGCAGCAACGAGAGGCATGAGATGCAACAAGCAGACACATGAGAGAACAGAAGGACATACAAAAGGAGACACCTGAGGAGGCATGCAAGGAGATGTGTGTGAGGAAAATGGAGGAGAAACGGAGAAGACACATATAAAGGTATAGTTAGGGGTATGGCTGGAAATGCCCTCCTGGAAGCAGGTGCTTTCTGACAGAGGAGGTATCTCTGAGGGGTCATGGTCCATGGAGGAGACCACACCAGGATGTGGATGACACTGAATGGACTGTGGGCCACAGAGGAGTCCATGCCAGGGTGAGGACGTCCCAAAGGGATTATGGCCCACAGAGAAAACTACACTGGGGTGGGGATGCCCCCGAAGGGATGGTGGACCATAGAGGAGCCCACACTGGTCCAGGGTTACCTCTAAGGGACCGTGGCTCGTGGAGGAGCCCATGTTGGTACAAAGGGAACAAATAAGAAACACAAAGCAGTGAAGGAAAACAAGTACAAAGCAGGGAGTGGCAGAAATAAACCATTGCTAACCTCAGCCTCTTGCGCTACCAGATGATTAACAACAGGGATTGGGAGAGACTGCATGTAACCCTCGGCAAAAACAAGGGAAGCTGAGCCTAGAAAGGAGGAAAGAGAGGCATTGAACTGGAGTTGTGCCTGGGAAAGAGGATGGAAAGGTATTTCCCTAAGTGTTTGTTTAATTATTTGCTGTGTTTTTTCTTTTTTCCCCTCAAGAGCCACATCAATAATTAAAAGTTTATTTTAATTGGTCATTAAGGAAATAATTTTAAATTCCCTGTGTTGAGACTGCTCTGTCCATGACAATCCAACAAATTCTTGATGTTGGTATTTGGGATCAAATTCCCAATTTAAACACAAAAATATTATATTTAAATCCTCAGAATCTAAGCTTAACTGTCATCCTGCACTGACCTAAAATCAGCGGCCATCTAAGTTTCTTGCAGTATATAAGCCTTCTGGCTTCTGAAGGGCATATCCATGAGGACCCTGACTCAGACAGGCCCACTTCTGTATGTGAGGCTCAGCGGCTGCAGCAGTAACAAAATATATAAAACCATAATTCAGTTCTCTCCTCTGAATGAGGTTCAAAGACAATCTGAGCAGGTTTCATTCATTTGTTAATTCATCTCATTAACTTTAAAGCTCTGCTTCTGCGTGTCTTATCTTAGTTCAGCCAATGAAGAGAAATAGGTGTTTCTGGATTACAGACCATCCAGACTATTTAGGCTTTTGCTGTAAAAAGGGTCTTTGTTCTTATTTGTTGATATTGATAATGATGAGGTGGGCAGAGCCAGAGGTAGAAATCTACATCTTAAAAGGCTACTTCTGAAGTATGCTAAGGACGAAAACCAGTGTATTCAGCCACATGTTATAATGTTTATACAGAATTTTGTGATAACTAGTAGTAGTTCCTACATTTTTAAAGTGTTTTTCATGATTGCAAGGACAGCATACTCTTAAATCTGTTCTTTGTGACAGTTTTTAATCCATCTGTGTATGTATATACTTACTAGTGCTGTTTTACTGACTCTCAAAATTTTATCACGTCTTACAATATTTGATGATACATTTTTATTTAGCACAAAAATAGCTGAGCTGAAACCAGTGGAATCATGATAATTTATTGTAACCAAGGATCTTAAAACCCAGCTCACTGAGCCATGTGGTTATATGAGAATCTCTTTTTTTAGTGTTATTGTACGTTTCTAGCCATCGGTGATATTGTTTATGAGGACAAACTTTTTTCTTTTTTTTTTCCTTACATTCTAATGAAATCAACTTACTAACGAAATGTAGCCAAGGGTCTAAATTATGTATCTGATTTCAGAAACTGATTATATCATTATCAAAGTCAGAAAAGAGTTTTAGTTACGTCTTAGCTAAATCATAGATTTTCTGCAGCATATATCATTTGTATTATGTATATGTATATTCACACACACATATATATACCCACACATATATATACATACATATAGCTTTACTCCAAACATGTGAGTAGACAGAAAATAGAATTGTCTTCTAATACTGCCCCTTTTATGTTGGATTAAGCCGCTCATTTTGTGTAGCTAAATGGGAGAACTTCTGGATTAATGAAGAAATTTTCATTACTACAATGAGATACCTGCAGATGCCTCTGCAAAGCTTTTAACTGATTTCATGTCCCATAATGTATTTTATTAAAGACCTAGAGATGTTATGCTTTTGAAATGCCATATTTATCTCAAAAAATAATGGATTTATGGTTTACCTCTGTACTAATATTTAGTTCAATTTCCAATACCTAACAGTTCTTAGAGTAGGTTAGGCCCCTTAATTGTCTGCAGTCTTGTATTTCTGTTTATTATCAAATCTCAAGAGGGGAACAGAACAAAGCAAAAAAATGAAAGAAGAATCAGTAAAAGAAGATAAAAGGAAAATATATCTTTAAAAGTTTTAAAAACATTTAAAATTTAAACTGTCATGATTCCAAAATAAATTTAATCAAGTATACACACCTGTCTTCTGAATGGTATCTTTAAAAAACAAACAAAAAACCCAACCAAAAAACAATTAATATAATGTTATAAACAAAACTTTTAGCTAAACTTTGATAAGAATCCTCTGTGTAAGCTATTCAAACCTACTTAGTGGTCACTGTTGTCAGTATTTGTTCAGTCAGAGGGCAAGCTGTGTGCTACAGAGTTGATGCCTGACTTAGTATACTCTGCTATTGATTTTTGGTCAGGATGACTTACTACTGTTTGTCTAGCAAGCAAATATACAGTAGTGAAGGCTCAATTCAGTGTTGCTAGCCAAAACTTTCAACAACCAGTCACACTTGATTTTTATTTTGTTTCTAGCCCAGTACCTAGTTGAAGTCACCTGAAGTCACATATCTGTTGACTACTTCAATAGTAAATGTAATACAGAGATTGTCTTGATCCTAGGGAAACAAAGCATGGCACTACATAATTTTGCCTCTCTTTTCCTCTTTGGTGCTCTCAACACACAGGGCTGTTAGTACATGGGGCGATTAAGTTATCCCCCTCACTGCCACAGCCTTCCTTCTCAATGTTGAGACAAAGAGAGGGAGCCAATATTGACCTTGTGAACCTTCTTCTTCACTGAACAAGAAGAATTTTCAGTCTGCAAAGCAGTATTACCTTGTATAATGTCAAAGCTATATAACTTTACATTAATTTCTTTTAACTTCATGCTTTGACCAGAGGAAGTACGGCAAGAATCAGAATGCAAAAAGAGGCTAAGTCTGAATGAAGAGCTGAAAGATCAATGAAGCTAGATTGAAACTGATTCATCCTCCCTTTCCTACTGCAGCCAAGGTGATATCCCCTACCTTGACAAAATGAAATTTAAGATCTGCTTGACTTACCAGAGTTACTTGCATTTTATCACCTACTGGTGATGACTGGTTGGTAATAAAGCTTCAGAGTTCATATCTCAATAAAATTCATGCTCCTGCGGTTGCTACTGCTTGATTATACCAGGCCTAGGCATTCAGACATCTATCTATACAAACGGGTTTTCCTTCTAGATAAAAAAATTAAGGAGGATGACCCAGATACTATGTTAATCTTGAATACACTTTTTAGTTGATTGTATTGATAAAATGCACTGGAAAAGATCAATCGATATATTTATACAGGAAATATAGATTTTTTTAAAAAGTAAAATATGTATACAAATTGTTTCCAATCTACTCAAATAGCTAGACTATCTTCATAAAAACAATAAAGAATGAGACTGGAAGCTATGTACTAGCATATGTTTTGTATCCGGTAGGATCATTGGTGGGCACTTTGTGTGATAATGGAGGTGCAGTAGACATCTAAACTGATCCTCTTGTTACTTTTTTCATGAATAGAAGAAATGTCAGCTTAAAACACTTCTGAAAAGTCTTTGCAAAATATCTGAACATTCTTCTACTGGTTAGTATATAAATATAATATGAAGACTCTTGAACCTTCCTGCTAAAGCAGAGAATAGAAATGTTTAGGATTTTCAGTTAAAAAGCTTATTCCCCTACTAAAAATGTCACATTTTGACAAAATGAGCTTTTTTACTTATAAAGTTGTTTAAGAACTCTAACGATTTTCAACCTAAAAATGTAAAACACTTTAAAGATAATTGAGAGGGTTTTTTGTTTGTTTCTTTTTTGTTTTTATTTTAGGAAAGCATGCTCAAATTGCACACTAAAGAGACTTTAAAAACATGTTATAGCAAAAGATATTTTAGAGATAGAAAGTTATTTTTTATTTTTGTAATTGGTAGCTGGACATAGTGAAATTCAATGAAATTCTTAGTTAAGCATGTAATAAACTTTGCTGAAACTTATAAGGTGGACATAAAGTGAGAGACAAATGCAGGAGTTGAAATGACTCATTGAGGTAGAAAGTGGAAAAGTAAGTGGTAATAAATCTTAGATGATACCATAAAAGTGATATAGTAACAGAGATTCAAAGATAAATTGTAATAAGAGGTGCAAAATGGAATTCTTTACACACAGGACTTGACAAATCATGTTGGCTTAATTTGGTAATCAAAAACATTCATGAGATTGGGGACGAGTTGGAAAATGTCTAAATGGATATCAGAAGTAGCTTTGCTAATGTAAAGAACACTGTGAAAGGTTTGTTGCAGAAAATGCTACAAGAGAAACATTTAATAGTGAACAAGGACAAATAGGAGAAATAAATATGACTGGCAAAGGATATATTTCTCTTGAGGGGACTAAATGCATGCAACAGAAAAGAGAAACAATAAAAAGAATATAAATACAAACCCAAAACAAAATAAGACAACAACAACAACAACAACAAAAACCCAACCAAAAAACCCACAAGAGATGCTGAGATGTAACAGGACATTAGCTGTTTCTGCAGGTTTAATTCTATTTAAGGAAAACATAAAAGCAAACCATGAGAAGTTTTGATCAGTGTCAAAAAACAGGAACTGAAAAAGCTGCTTCTGAAGTTTTTCAGCACCTCTAAAGTGGAACTACCTTTAAACCCAGAAACAGCTCTTTTTCTAATGAAGCAGTTATTGATGATGTATAGGTTAGCTGTATGAAACAAATAGACAAATTTTGCACTGTAAAATGTACCTATACATCTGTAGACTGATAGATAATTGATAGTGTCATTGAGTTAGATTAAATGTTAAGATCTGTTTAATAAAAAAAATCATGCTCATCAGGGTAAGAATTTATGCCAAATTACAGGACAGTTTAATGCTCCCATTATCTTCTAACAAATAGAGATAATAGGAACCTAACTTTGGTCACTTTGTGCAGAGGAACATTTTAGTCAATGTATTAAGGAGAAGAAAAATAAATGTTAATATTAATCTGCCCAAATAGATGTCTGACACTTTCATCTACTCTTGTTGGGTGGGAAGGGAAGGGGGCAGAGGGAAAGGTATTTTGGGGGCATGGTACTTTACATCCTAGGGTAACTAAATAGGGCAGGTTAATGACCTTTGTAAGTGGATGCTAGATCGCTGACTGAGGTGTTCATTGCGTCTTCTCTTACACACAAAATTAGGTGAGATCAACAGTGACTCCAGTGCCCTGTCACTTGCTAGGATAACACCCCTGCCTGAAGGCTACAGTACAGGTACTGTGTACTCCTGGTTCCTGTCTGGACCCTTCTGGTGTGCTGCAGGACCAAGCTTAGCATGTATATGCTGCTGCACATAGCAAAGGGGGATGCAAGACTCAGAAAGAGTCAGAATGCTATAAAGTTCTGGCAGAGATAGACTTCATTGTCTTCAGTGTAAAAGCTGCCATGGATGAGATTAAACTCATCCCAGTGATGTCACAGCTGGTTGTCTAAAATGAGGACTAGGGCTGAACATAAGAAGGCTGTTTTAAGGAATTTCTTCTTAACATTTAGGGGCTGCTTTTCTGGAAGCTTGAAATTGGGAACAGTTCAGTGAAATTAGAGTAAACAAAGGTTACAACTTTGTGGATATAAGAAGAAAGTAACTGCAATATTCACTTCAGCTTTTTTTTTTTTTTTTAATTGAATGATCAATATCATGCACATCTTATTCTTTGAAGAAAACTAAATGTCCTAAAAAATGCACTTCGGGATTAAAGAGAAAGAATTATTTTAAAAATAATACAAAGTGAGAAAAGAATACAAACATGTACAACTGTTCTTTTTAAAAAAATGAATGTATATTGTTCTTCTTGCATGAGATGTAAGTTTAGTGCTTGCCTTGGTACAGAAAATGTCAGAAGTGTTGCATTTAGTCCAAGAGTGAGTCAGCATGTACTCTAGCAGATTTTCCAAAAATAGTACCATCAGTAGCTTCTGCACAATGCTGCAGAAAAAAAAAAAACAGTCTGATGAACCACCCTTGTCAAATACATGGAAAATAGCTTAGCAGACAACAGAAGGATGAAGAGGAGGCAACACTGGAAAAAAACCACAATGCTCATATCTCTGAAATTTGCATTTCATTATTTCCCCATATGTGTGTAAGGTGTCTATTAAATACACTGGCTCTTCTGTACTATACATTGCACATGTCTGTGAGTGTATGTATAAATATATAAATAAGGACAGTTTCTAAAACTTCTAATTGGTCTATCTTTCCAATTAAGTATCAAATGCAGTTGGTTAGAGAGCTTTTTTCCCCTGGTTTTGTCCTGTTAACGTGTTAATTTCATTGTCACAAAAAAGGTGGCAACTGAGCAACAGGAGAGGCTGGAGGGCAAGGGAGAGAAAAATACTGATTTTGTGGAAAAGCCCAGCTCCAATTCCTTCTTCTTCCTTTCCCTCCAGTCACCTGTGTGTTTACTCTATCTCCTTTTATCTGGGTGTGGCATTGGGGCGGTTACAGTGTGTCAGCTAGCAAGTGTTTTTCCAGCATTTGTGGGATCAGGAATCACTGAGTGCATAGCCAGTTGGACAGCCAGCAAGCTTGTTACACAGCTGTGTTCAAGTCCCAGCAAACAGGAAGTTACTGAAAATGAAATTCATCTGCAAAGACGCCTCCCATTTTGAAAGGAAACCAATACTGTTTGCATACTGGAAGTTAAGAGATGCATTTTGTGTGGTACCAGTGAACTGCTACTATTCAAAAAGCACATTAGAAGAAATGTAATCCTGTTTGGCAAAAATTGGTTTTTATGTAGTGAAAGTCAAATTATATTAAGAGCATTCAGACACCATTGAAGTTATCCCTTTATTTGAACAATGTGATAATGCCTGTGTGTTTTTATCTACACAGTCAGAAATGATATAAACTCCAATGAAGAATGAAATAATGCACCCTAAGGTTTAGAAAAATCAGTCCATTGAAATCAAAAAGGATAATTCATAGTTATTCGATTGTTTGTATAATACCAGAGACTTTGTGTCTGAAACATAACACATAAAGGAAATTTGATCTTAATAAAAATGTCTACATGAAAGCAGTTAAATAAACAGACCTTAATGCAGTTTCAGAGCCATTCAGAATTTTTTTGCCATATGCAGTCTTGAAATTGGACTCCCTTATACTTTTGTGTACTAAAACTTACTTTCCTAGATAAAGACCAGATGGATGAGTAGGTTTTGTGATAATTTGGGATAAATAATGTGTTGGACACCAAACTAAAATCTATTAGTATTTTTTAATAGATGGACTTGGGCTTCGATTTTGCAGATTATGTGCTTTTGCTGTATATGCTGTATCAGTAGGTCTTCTCACTAGTGAAATTTTGGAATATGCATAGTGTTAGGACTGCATAAGAAAAATAAAAACTTGTTCTCTCTGCATATTCTGTACCCACTTGAGTCAGACTCTGTACAACATCATAATTGTTTGTATGCAGGAACTATTTTAGATGGGACCAAAAGACTTTCTTTTTCTTACATTATGCTTTCTTTGCATCTGTCCTCTCTGAACATGTAGAAAGGCTGGCACAAGCTTTCTTAGAGTTCATACAGAAAAGGTGAATATATTATTAACTATTCCCTTACACACTCACACCAGATGATAGCTCAATTATTGCGGCTTTTGGTCATTTTCCATAACTAATTAAACATGCGCAAATATTTTTTGACAGATGGTATTGCCTGTTAGTGGGGGAAAAAATAGATGAACTCATTTGTGATAGTTGGAGACTTGGCATTCACACAAACATTAGGTTGTCAGAAGATTTTTTCGTGTTTTATCATTAAAAATAGATATCAAAATAAATTTGGGTTAGTTAAAAGAAATGTTCTGTTACTTCAATCAATAAAAAATTTATGAAAATTCCTAACAGTAACATGAAATTTAGTTGCAAAGTAGCTTTACAGTGGAACAGCAGTGTTCTGAGTGAGATACTTTCGATAAACACTGTAATAGAGAAGTTCAATATAAAATGGATAAGCTGGCTTAAAGGTATTGCAGAACTTTTCTTTTTGCATTGGTGTGTATGATCTTCAGACTATGCCAGGCTTTCCTGGAGATTCAATCTGTAATTCCTTCCTTATCATTTTTTCACACTTTACTAATTTTACAAGCTACCTATGCAATAGTACACCACGCTTGCTTTCACAGTCTGGACTGTATATTCAAGCTTTTGTGTAGGATGTTATAAAATGAGAGAAGGCAAGACTGAAAGGGACTACAAGAATGCATATAGCCACCTGAATTGTCCGAAAGCATGACCAGCTGTGCTCATTCTTAACCAGTGTTTCTCTAATCTGTTCTTAAAAGACCTCCAGTGACAGAGGCCCTATCTAGTCTCCAACAAATCTACTCTACGGTTTCCCTCTCTCTCTAATGCCTAGCTTGACTCTTCCTTGCTGCAATTGAAAACTCTTACTGGCCAGGATGAGGAAACAGAGACAATGTTAGTTCAATTTACAGATGACACCAAGGTGAGAAGGGTTGAAAATACACTGAAGTAGGCGATTAGAATTCAAAACAGCTGGTGAAGTGGCTTGGGGAAAAAATGGGGTGAAGTATTGTAAGGAGAAAAGTATATAGCACAATGAACAGTGAGCAATAGCACTGTGGCACTATTCAGTACTTTGCAGCCATCCCATAGTATTTTTGTCATGAGTGTGTTCCCTACCTCATTTCTGAGAATATTAGGTAAGTCTTCCTTTTCTTCTAGGAATTTTCAAAACCTGCAGTCACCTTCTGGGAAAGGCAGGTACCTATGCACAGAATCACAAGCGGTGATGTTGACTACAAGGAGTCCAAGGTGCCCCAAAGGAAGTAGGAATTCTGCTGTAGGTTCTAAAGAGCTGACTACACTGTCATTTCTGATAGTAAGAGTAGCTAAACATTGAATAAATGTCCATTGAATCTCAGTACATTGTTCACTGTAAAAGCAATTTGCTTTGAATGCATCAAGAGAAAAGTGTCAATAACAACACAAAATTTTATGTGTATTTATACAGAATTATGTTCCTGGGGTAAAAATCAAACTTATTTTCCATTGGGCCAAATAAGAAACTCACTCATTCTGTGGATCTATGCATTGTAACACAGAAGGCTAACAAATTTACCACGTTTGTGAGTGCCTGAAATGCAAAGCTGCTGTGTAAGAGAATGCAATCTCCAGTGTTTACATTCCTTTCTACTTGTTTTTAAATGTTCTGTTAACATAGTTCACTTAACTTTTATGAATTAATATTAGATCCACACAAATGTTGCACTGTGGCAAGCCATGAGGTTTGACTTTCTTATCTGATACCAATGAGCCTACTGAGATCACCATCGTTCTTAAAAGCGATCTGTGATTCTACACACATTGTATTTATCATGTCATATAACTGTTAAAGGCTTAGTCATCTGACATCATATTCTATTCATATCATTAGTGAATGTGTATAACTTTTATTTGTATGTTCATATGAATAGAATGGAGAAAAGACACCAGATGTTACTGTCCAACTTACTATTTTCCTAGATCTGTGTACTTCAGGTTTCGCTTGTTACAGCTCCTAAGAGTCTGAAAAGATAATATCCAAAGTACTGGCCTAGAAAATGTTTGTGCTCAGAGATAATGGTTTTTTGAGTATGACAAAAGAAAAGAGGAGATCCAAAGGCATTTTTCAATAATGTTATTAATTTTTAAAAGGGAAAACTGTGCAGTATATTAAGCTAATGATATATGAAATTAATGATATATGTTAATATATCAGTTAATGATATGTGAAATTTTACATTATCTTACATACCTTTTAGCTGTCACTCATCTTTACCCTAAATTTCTCAAGGTCTCACTGGAAAATTGTGGATGAAATTATCTCTCTATCAAGAGAAGTGAATAGAATTTTTCCCTTGGTAGAAGCTGTAGGTTAATTAATAGGCTAATAAAGGGAAATTCTACTTACTAAAAATAACAAGGGAATATCTTCATATTGACAAGACATCACTCTTTACTATTTTTAGTTACTATCACATTTGTCATGGTTTAACCCCAGCTGGCAACTAAGCACCACTCAGCCGCTTGCTCACTCCCCCCACGGTGGGATGGGGGAGAGAATCAAAAGAGTAAAAGTGAGAAAACTCGTGAGCTGAGATCAAGACAGTTTAATAAGTAAAGCAAAAGCTGTGCACGCAAGCAAAACAAAACAAGGAATTCGTTCACTGCTTCCCATGGGCAGGCAGGTGTTCAGCCATCTCCAGGAAAGCAGGGCTCCATCATGCCTAACGGTTACTTGGGAAGACAAACACCATCCCTCCAAACATCTCCCCCTTCCCCCTTCCTTTGTCCCCCAGCTTTCTATGCTGAGCATGACGTCATATGGTATGGAATATCCCTTTGGTCAGTTGGGGTCAGCTGTCCCAGCTGTGTCCCCTCCCAGCTTCTTGTGCACCCCCAGCCTACTCACTGGTGGGGTGGTGTGAGAAGCAGAAAAGGCCTTGACTCTGTGTAAGCCCTGCTCAGCAATAGCTAAAACATCCCTGTGTTATCAACCCTGCCTTCAGCACAAATCCAAAACACAGCCCCATACCAGCTACTGTGAAGAAAATTAACTCTACCCCAGCCAAAACCAGCACATTACAAAATAATTTTCTTTTAGCTACAAATAAAGGTTTGAAAAAAGATTGAAAATAGATAAGAAGTAGGGTATAATATTTCTGAATGCATGTTAAAACTAAATGTACAATTTGAACTCAATTTACAATAAATAAATATATAAATAAATTAGGGACTGCCTTACATATTATGCAATGAAAAAGCCCAGCAATTCATGTGCAGTTGTAATTGGTTTTCTGAGAGAGTTATTATTATTATCATCATGATGATGATGCCAAAAGTTGTTACAGAATACAGTATGACATATAAAGGCTTATTTATAGAAACACTTGGTCAAAAAGTAGGGGACTAGATATAGTTAAAATGAGAGGTTTTTACTCTATCTAAGGAACTGTAACAAAGAAAGATTAAGTTCAACAGTTCACCCCATGCAACTTAGAATCTAATGGAAAACCATTATTTTAAAATCTGTAAATTCCTTGGCTTTTTTCACAAAAGATACTTCAGATATGAAATGTCTATTGAATAAAAATAGCCACAATAATAGTAGCCTCTTGAAAAAACTTGTTTAATGTATTTGCAACTTTTCTGGTTTGATGGCCTGTTGTTGATAGCCTTAGACTTCTCTGAAGTCACTGAACGAAATGTCAGTCAAAACAGAAGTCTATCAGTGCTTAATTCTCTCTGATCTTTACATTTGTTTGTATTTTTTATTTACCCCACACAACATAAAAGCATTTCATTTTCAAAATAGAAGATAAAAATGAGAAATTCTAACAATAAAGAAAGAATTGTGTGTGTGAAGTACAAGGAATTACCAGCTAGAATGCATAACATGGTTAAGTAGAAGGCATTCACACTGTAATCTGTAATGATTGTTTCAAATTTCAAAGTAGATAGGAACACATTGACAGTCTCCAAATCATTTTTGAATCATTGGGGATTTTGTGATGAAAAATACAATTAACTAACAGTTTACCCTTTATAAGAAATTGTTGAAATATTTAACTTTTTTTTCCTCCATCTAAACAAGTGTCATGAAAAGTATTGAAGTTTTTTAACCACATGTATGAACTGCATAGAAGAATGACTCTAAATATGGAATCCTATTGCAAAAGCCAATCTGGAGTTACACAGGTACTAGATACTTGAGAACTTGTTGGGGAAAAACTGGCTGAACATTTACAATGAGCTACAACTGCTGAACATTTGCAACCAAAGACAACACATATATACAAAAAGGGTGAGTAAGTGAGCTAGACATGGGCTCAGTTTGGAACAATAATATTCACGATGCTTATCTGTGGAAAAGGGGTTTTGTTGTGAAACACCTATTTAATTTGATAAAGTGTATTTCAAAATAATCTGAAGCAGGTTTTTAGGTTCAGATTTCAAGTACTGATTATTTTCTTTAAAAGAATAACTTTGACCTATTTTGTTGACTTCTATAAAGGGATTTTTAGACTAGTGTACTTTATATAAGCTGCATGGAGGAAACCAATTGATTTCTTATTGTGTGAAGAAGTGAAAAGGATGCTTTAATATTTCAGTGAAATCACATTATAGAGACAACTGCAAACTAAGCTATGTGCTTATCTTTGCTGATGTGGGTGGTCTTGCTACTCTCTGTGGTACTCACTCAAATGCTTAAGGTTAATCATAAGATTAAAAGAGAAGATACTTTCATAGAAAAATTGGATCTTAGAAAAATATCAGATTTTCTACATGATATGAACTGAATTCTTATTATTGTATCCAAATGAAACACATAAAATTCCCATATAAACCCATTCTGGTTTGAGATATGCATGCTGATTTATGCAGTATTTCTGGATCTGGGTGTCACACAACCAGAAATACAGTGTGTTTTTCCAGAAACTGCTAGTGGAGCAAGTTTGTTTGCCTGACATTATGTTTGGGTTACAAAGGCCACACATTTCCTCAGGAACTCTTCAGTCATGATTCACACCATTTTGAAGCCAAAGATATTGTATACTGTTTTATTTTTCAAGGGAATTTTCAATCTGTGTACTGTAATGAAGTCTTAAGACGTTCCCTAGAAGACTCTTTACTCCGAAGCCCACGTCTCTCTAATGTTTTTCTAATGATTGTGACTTGACAACCCTAAGTGGTGTTTTATTGGGTTTTAGCTTTGAGGTATAAAATTCATTCAGCTGGATATTATTTGGTATTCATCAATGTATTAAAACAATATTGCATGGTTGTCCCCTGAAACTGGTATGAATCTGATTGCCAAAAAATATATTTTTCTAACTCGCTAACATTAGTTATGTACAGGAGCAGTACAATGGACTCGATGCTGCCAGGATGGAAATGTTAGCTTGACAGCCCTTAGAAGAAAGTTTTCCACTTACATTACTCTTCAACTCTGGAATAGCACAGATTATTTCTCTCAAATCTTATTAAACCTACCAACAGCTAACATATTCAGTGTAGGTTCAATTTGAAGCTAATTTTCTACCATCTCAAGCACGACTTTTTCACTGAAACATTAATGGGGGAAAATAGCTGCATAAATATAAATCCATAACAATATAATTCATGCAAGCAGCCCTACCTATGTTTTATTGTGGTGTCTGTCATTGTTCCAGTCTCTTAAATGAACTGTGAGAAAGGTTAAAAAACTCAAGGAAAACATTCATTAATTATATATAATTTTTCAGCACACTAGTATGAAATTAAATGTTGGTTCTTCCTTTCCAAACTTACCAAGGATATATTCACTTACCTGTCTGAAAAGCTTCTCAGGGAAAAAATCTTTCATCTCTTCTATGTTGTTTTTAGGTTTTATTTTAATAGTAAATATTTAATATTTATTTTAATATTTAAATGACATTTATTTATGTGCAGTAGATCCAGATGGAAATTAAATTGCACATTAGACTTTACACCTCTTTTCCTGAAGAATACACAATCCAGACTAACAGTTATGCATGTTTGCAAGATTATAGGCATGGAAAGAACTGTTGAAATATGTATAGTACTGCTTCTTTACATTGAGATCCAGGAAGTCCCACATTATTTAGAACAAGATTTCCCTTTTGTTGCACACCAGTTAGTTGCATCGCAGATGTGTGCTTTTACACACCTGGAAAAGTTTTTATATTACTTCCTAGGAACTGCAGGGTAGGATATTAATATATGAAAATGCCTTCAGTATGTGAGATTTTGATCTGGAACACTTCATTGTTGAGCCAGAGCAACAGGAAGAAGATTTTGATTCCATGCATTTCATTTCCTGGCAGTACAGTAACATGTTGTTCTTTACAGTATTAATATAATTGACAGTGAATAGAAAGGAAGTCCCTTAGTAAAGCTTTGGGAAAAAGTACATTTTATGCAGAATCTTTTTTAAATTTTGGAGATAATATTTGTGTGATCTCCTGAGCTCTATCTCATTGTGACATTTTCTCAGGCTGTTACAGTCACATTGCATTATCTTCTCTAATACTGCTTGGCAGAGTACAAGGATTTGAGTTGAGTACAACCTGATTTGAGTTGTCACAGTGCAATGCATCCTCAAGACAACTTTGAAAACAAAAGAACAAAGTACCATAAAACAGGCTGTGGCTTTCCAGTGGGAAATAGGAGTTGTTGGGGTTTTTTTTAATAAGCCATGGAAAGCATTAATTGGAACAAGTTCTCCTCACTGTCCTCCTGATTTTTACATTTTTTTTTACATTAAACACTGGCAGATAGATACCTTCAACTTCAATGAAACAGTAACAGTGCAGCCTAAAGGAGTATATGTAGTTCACAGAATATGCTTGGGCAACCTCTTAAAATGGAGGGTAAAAAGAAATCTCAGCATCTGAATTTATTGCTGTTTTTTGTTAGCTACAGAGTCGTGAGTATGTGGAGGTTTTGAAAGAGCTTAGATGCTGTTGACAGTCAATGGCAGTTGGGTGCCACATTCCCTACATGCTTTTTGAAATTTTAATTTATAATGATTATGGAAGCTATGAAACTGAGAAACCTTGAGGGTGAAGTCTCTCATTATCTCACAGAAGGTACAGTAGGGGTCCTGGCAGTTCATATCTCCCCATTTTGTCTTCAGTGCTTCACAGCTCTGGCACGGAAACCTTTCTCCAGAGGTGAGAACCTATTTTCTCCACTTTTGGTCAAGTCTTCAGGGTCTGTACTAAGATATCTTCCTTTTTGTAGACAACACAAGGATTTGGCCATTCATCTTCAATGATTTGTACCTTGTAAAGTTTCATGCAGGGCATGCAATACTTACTTACTCATCTTAATGCCTTTTTTTGTGAGTTGGTGAGACAATATTATCCTTATATTGGTCTGCACAAGATGGTATGAAATCTAGTAAGAACAACTGCCATGTAGTGATAATGTAATAAAATTTTCAGCTTCCTTTTTCTGTGTTTTCTTGGTTCCTGTTTGATATGTTCTATTCAGTGTAGGAGGTTTTTCTTTTCACATATTGTTGTATTTTCTAAAAAACCCAGTATTTTTAAGGAAAAAAAGTCCTGATTACTATTATTATATATATAGTATTTACCTCAAATAAAGTAATATATTATAGTATCCTAGTAAAGTGAAATATCAATTTATATCTGGCCAGAGACTCGGAAGTTCAGAATGGGTTTTATTTTAGAATAAAGTAATAAAAATTTTTTTGGGACTAACATTAAACCAAACAATAGGGTGGGAATGGCTGCATTTTTTTTGATAGATACCAGAAAATACCTACGTAACCTCTCTAGATCTATGATGACTCCTTTTTGATATCTGCATCAGCCTAGGAAAGAGTATATTTTTTTCTTGGAAGAAATTGTAATTTTGGAGCACCTGTTACCTGGCCAGCATACGTAAGGATGCCTTACAGAGAAATGCCACCTGCAGAGCCATACTACCATCCTCTGTTCTATATCTAACCTTTGTATGGCAGACTTCTGGGGGAATCAAGCCTGGAATCTCTGCCATCCACTTTCTCTTAGAGGACCACTGTTAGGTTGCAATCCCAGCTTCACATTTACAGGGAGAAAATGGAGAAATGAGTCACAACATTCTTATTACACAACACATTGTGCTTTACTATATATATATGACTTCCTGACCATCTTAAAATCATGTAAAAGTACTCTCAGAGTCCTGATGAAAATTGAGTTGTTCTTTGTTGTTATTTATTGTAGCTATCTTCCAGCTTTTAAGTAATCATTTTGATTCCTGTTGCATAATTTTTAAAATGCAATATATGCCACTTGCCACAACTGGCTTTGAGGGGAAAAAAACCTTATAAAAGCCTGTGTTCTTTGTTTTACTCTTAGAGATTAATTAGTCTAAGGAAGAAAATGTCAAATGCTAGTCAGTAACACTGAAGAAAAGTGACTACCATTCACAGTTTAAAATTAAAATTGGAAAATGGATAAATAATATTTCTTTGTACAAAAGGCAGAAGAAAGAAGTGGACATTTTGCAAGAGGGAAAAAATAAACAAGCACTGAAAACCTAAAAAATCTAGATATCAGGTGCAGACAACTAAATGTCACTGGTTTTTTAAACCTTAATACTTGCATTTACAACTTACTGGTGAAGAAAATACTCTGTCTTTCAAGATCAAGGAGGATAATTATTACACAGTAGAGACATTTCCATCACTAGTGGTTTTACTATGAGTCTATGAAGGTACTTAAGGTTGTAGACTCTCTGGTCTAATACTTTCTGTTTCCATTGAATTTGATATAATTTTTATAAAAAATAAAATTTGTTTCATAGCCAACATTTTAGTCACTGTTCATAATATAAATTGTATTTTCTACTTTTAAAGATCCTTTTCACTTTCAAGTGAGAATTTTTTTATTCCTTGTCACATACCATATAAGTTATACTTACTTCCTCTTCTGAAATCACTTTGCCTCCTAAAGAATCACAATTAGGCTTAGTGCTAGGAAAAAAACCTTTCAGTCCAAAGGATGACTACATGACTATCAGGTAATAAAAAATGAATATCCTTCTGTCTCTTCTCTGTCAACTCTGTCAACGTTCATATTCTGCAGATGCCTTCGTTTCTTTAGTTTACACTAACCAAGATCACTCTCTGATGGTTGATGGTTCTAATGGATCGTTATTAAATTATGCAGTAATTTTATTTCAGTACTGAAAGTATTTGGTTCCATATTCCAGAAAAAAAACCACATTCCAAGAAGAACATTATTTTGGATGATCACACATTTTTCATGCTTGCTAGACTGTAATGCATAATATTATTAGGAAAAGAAAAAAAAATCACGATGATTTCCATAAAAACTCTTTCCCATTTCTTTAGTTTATTTTTCCTTTCTGCAAATTATGGGATAAGCTAACCAAATGGAATTTAACAAGAAACTTGGTTGGGAATAGATCCTGTCCTGCAAATTGCATTTTAAGAAAATGTCAACTATACCATATATATAAGGGTGGAGTTGCTGATCAGAAAAAATGTGTACGGAATTTGATGTAAAAAAAAGAGGCAGCTTATTTTGTGTTGAGCTAGTAGTATTTTTTTTACTCTGTCAGTTTTATATTTCTCCAGCTATTTGTTTCTTAGGAGACATATCCCCAACGAGATGTCCAAGTGTGACTTCTGTGTTTCAAGAGACAACAGACTAAAGCTCATCTGTCAAAGAAGAGTCTTATTTAACAGAAATAATGAATGAGATTTATTCAACAATACCTCAAATATCCAAAGCAGTTACCCTACTGATCAGCAGTTCTCTAGGTCTCACTGATATGTCCATCTTTGGGAACATATTTCCTCTCTGACGGTTTATTGCTGCCCTTCTGGCAAAATGAACCTCATTGTATGATTTCACCATGTGCTTACTGATCATTAAATTTGCTAACTTGGGCGTAAGTAATGATTAGGCATAAACTGTCATTACTATTTCAAGAAGTTAAAAACCTTTCAAAAGTTTCAAATAACTAGCCCCGTCTTACAACCCAGATTCTTCCATGCTCAAGGCCAGACTCTGTTACCTTTGCGGAGCATTCAGAAAAGCTCAGGAGTGAATGATCCCATTTTGCTACTCCATGGTTAGGGGTATGAGTTGCTCTTCGGTAAAGGTAAGAGGCAAGAGTCTTGTTTTTGTTAATTTAGAAACAGCTATTTTTCATTAAGATCCTCCCTACTGAGGTGATTATAAAAGCCCAGGTAAGATTGCTATTAGGCCACTTTTTGCTGGCCTGATACTGTAAAACTGCCAACACAGCCATGGAGCAAAAACTGTGTCAGTCTATTGCAGCTTACCTGAAGAAAATATTTCACTGCAATGGAATGATCTCTCTTACAAGTCTGAGCTTGAGACAACAACAATATCAACAAGAATGAGATTCATTTAAGCATATCCACATTTTATGAAAGCAAAGGGACACTTTCATATAGGAGAGCCTTGTGGTTATTTTTTTTCCTATGGGCAAACTGCTTTAAAAACATGTGTTGAAGGGTATACAACTTTGGATATGGTGCATGAATGATCTACAACGACAAAAATCATTTAGACGAGAAAACAGGAAATACCACAAAAGCTAGAATTAACCTTTCTAATTGTTAGGTTGGAACTGCCACTAGCTTTTCTTACAGAGAAAAGTAAAATTTGATTTCAAGAAGAAAAATGAATGTTTTAAGTCACCATCCTGAAATCTTTCCAAAATTGTTTGAACAAATAACTTCTCTTTTTAATTGTCTCAGCTACAAGGGCTCTATTTTACTCTTATCATGGAAATACAGGCCCAATTATTTCACAGTTTGATTGAGTATTTCCCAGCTGCGTTTGGGATGAGATAATGAGAGCATGCACAGGAGGTGATAAAATATCGTGGATAAGGGAAACAAACACTTATTTCCTAAAAGTGGAGGAAGTGCTTCCTCTCTCTGTCTGACTTAAACAAAACAAAACAGCAGCAGCAAAAACCAAAAAAAACCCCAAACTGCATAGACTTTCCATACCTCCTTCTCTTTGGCTGACATAATGGGATTTCTTCTTTCTATTTCAACATTTTCTGACCACTGAGTCAGCTCTTTGGAAATTCTTTCTAACCTGAAAGGAACTCCCATGGTGCTGAAAACAGTTGAGCATGCAAGCGAAAGTGAGGAACTTTTGTTGTTCTTGTTGAAGTTCTTGGAGTTCATTTAAAATATATGTATGACTATATTTTGTTTCCCATGGAACAAAGTAAAAAATTGGTCAAATATACAAATAAATATATATATATAAATATAAATATATATAAAAATATAAATTAAGTAATAAATTACTTAATTTATTAATTACTTAATAAATTAAGTAATTCTTCATTTTCCGAGTCAGTTCTGTTCTAATTTTTCAAAAACCGATTTCCTTCCAATAAGACATTAATAGGGGTGGCCTGTGGTCAAAGGTTCAGACTTCCATCTTGCGGGTAACAGTCATGTAAAGGGTCTCAGCCAACGTGTAAATACAGAGAATGGGCAAAAAGAAAAATTTCTTTACTGAAAGAGTGGTTAAACATTGGAACAGGCTGCCCAGGGAAGTGGTTGGGTCACCATCCCTGGAAGTATTTAAAAGACGTGTAGATGAGGCGCTTAGGGACATGGTTTAGTGGGCATGGTGGTGTGGGTTGACAGTTGGACTCGATGATCTTAGAGGTCTTTTCCAGCCTTAATGATTCTATGAAGTCCAAAGGGCCCTTTTCTCTTCAGGGATGGTCCCAGCTGTCCCTGAGTGTGGGACACTGGCACAACGGTGTCACTGATAGTGCCTGGCTGTGCCTCCTCTCTGGCAGGTAATGGTTCTGAATATCTGGACGGGGCGGGAAGGAGAGGTGATGGATGAGATTGTTTATTTGGCAAGAGGGAAGAAAGATTCGAGAGAGGCCAGAGAACTATGTATGTATGGGGCACTGAAATATGCCACTGTGTCTGCTGCATGCAGAGTGCTGGGGATTCAAACCTGAATGATACGTATAGGGCAAGAGGATGTAAGTGTGAGGGTTTTCCTTTTAAAAAGACAAGATTCATAAAATTCATAGTAATCTGTCATGGAAAGGGGTGATTTCATTTGAGAATTCTCTGTTTAGCAAAATGGGATAGTTTTTTGGAAAGCTTTAAAATAGGCTACATTAGAGTTTAGAGCCTTTTAAGATCCTCTCATCCCTGGTGTTGAGATGCATACAGTAGTCATTTTATTCCTGAAGCTTGCACATTTTAGCAACACTAGCTTTTAATTCATTATATGGCAGTAAGGAGCTGTTGAGAGAGATTTTCCTATCCTTTCCAACCTCATTGCTCTCTTTGCAAAACTGGCAACCTCTTCTTCATTTAAAACAATTATTATCATACTGTGTGTGAAAGAATGAACAAGGATCTTATTTAATACCAATATATATTATTAAGAGTGCTTTCTCTTTTATTAGCAACATTCAGCAAATGGAATTTAATCCTAGTTAAAATTGACAAGAAAAAGGAAGAAGAAAAAGGTAAAGTCTCTAAATGGCTGAGCTTGACAACTTCAATTCAGGAATGCATCCCTATTCAGGGAGCATGCTGAAGCCTTTGTAATTTAAATATTTCCTAAGAGATAAGCAATTGCCAAAGTGGTTTTCCCTGTTAGGGAAGAGAGCCATATCCAAAAATCTTGATGGAAAGAGTACTGACATCAAGCTGAGTCTTTCACAGGGTTAAAACCCTTGTCTCGAAAGCCTGCAGTCAGAGCTTCCAAGCTGCTTTCTTAAAGCTTTGCTACTCAGGTGCCTACATGGTACTTTTTATAATTTAGGGGCCTAATAATCTAAAATAATTGTTGCTATATTATTGTTTCACAAACATAGGCTGAAACATTCAACAAGCCTTATCCATTCCCCTATTGGATAGTTGACTTACAGATGAATTGTCCCTTGAAATATGATGTCTTTGTGTCAAAACTTGGTGGGTTAGAATTACTTTAGAGACTTCTTCCTAGAAAAATCAACTTTATCTGCTGTCTCACAAATTCTTCAGAATTTTAATGAGAGAAAACCAGTGAATCTCTACATAGATAATCAGGTGAAACCTCTTTTCTCACAGTTTTTTTTAGAACAGAGTTGAAACTGTGAAAAGAGGCCCTCCCATTTCCTCATGGTTTGTTGAAATTAGAGCTATTAATTACCAGACTGATGGCAGTTATGTGTATTTATATTATTTTTTTCAATTTTAATCATAAGTTCATTACTGCCAATTCTAAATTCACAGAATATGTTAAGAACACAAAGTAAAATAATTCTAAAATGCATAAAAACATTAGTTACAGATTTAAATTACTATTAATGAGAGTATAACTGTAGCTTTCATCATTTTTGAGGGTAACAAACTTAGAAATTTAGTTTTCAGGCTGTGAAATTCGGTTTTCAGGCTGTGACTCAAGAATGGAAATAGATGCAGAGCCCAATTCTGAGATGTTTGATGCAAAACTAAAATCAGTAGGGTTGGATCAACAACACAATTCACCCATACATAGCTTCTGTGGTTTTAAGGCCTGTGGGAGAACATTTTTTAATTATGGTGACGAGTAATGAAGGGATGTAGATGCCAGAGATTAATTAAGATCCTTGTTTATCTTTGATTACAGAACAAAACCACCACCAACAACAAGAGGGAATGGATTTAAACTAAACAGGGGTAGATATAGACTAGATATAAGGAAGACATTTTTTACGCTGAGGGTGGTGAAGCACTGGCACAGGTTGCCCAGAGAGGTGGTGGATGCCCCATCCCTGGAAACATTCAAGGTCAGGCTGGACGGGGCTCTGAGCAACCTGATCTAGTTGAAGATATCCCTGCCCATGGCAGGGGGGTTGGACTAGATGACCTTTAGAGGTCCCTTCCAACCCTAAACTATTCTAAAATTCTCTGATTCACTTCTGTTTGACTGGACTGTTGTAATTTTTTTTTTTTAGTCTATTTGCCTATAGTAGTTGCTATGCTATAACTAAAAGCTGAATAGTCCTTTCACACCATTCAAATTATTTATGTAAATTTTTTGAAAGAACTGCACTGACTTCATTTTGTTTCCATTGAAAGTCTGTGGAAGGTTTCTTCTTTTTTTCTCCATTGAATTAAATGGGAGCAAGTAGTGAATATATTTGGGAGTTGCATCCCTTAAATGACAACTCAAGGACATTTTCTACCAATGCATCTAATCCTTTGAATAGTCCTTGTCTATATATAAACACAAACAAAAAGGAAAAATAGCCTCTTTTAAAGACCTTTGACTACTTCAATCATTGCCCAGGGCAATCCATTCAGAATAATTTTCTTCTTTATTTTTTGGTTTGTAGTGTGTGTATTTGTTGTTTTTTTTTTTTATTTCCCATATCATAAATGATTTAGCAGGTGGTGTGTGTTATGTTTTGTTTTTCAAAAAGAAGGAGTTTCATAGAACCAGGTCCCACATTTTCTAAGAGGTTTCACAAACCACAGCATTTTTCAGAGTTGGACTTTTTCAATAACAGTAGGATTTCTTTCTTAAACTTTCTCTTGGAATACACTGATAGTTTATGAATTAAGTGAAAAAAGACCATCCTAAAACTGAATACGATTTCACAAGGTTTTATACTGTGTTTGAAAAATCTTATCAGAAACCACAAAGTCACATTGAAAAATCTCAGGAAGAGTGCTCAGAGAACATTTTTTTAGAAGTAATGTACCCTTTGTATGTTTTTGGTTTTGTAGATGCCTAAGAGATATAAGCACAA
Organism: Aptenodytes forsteri; assembly: GCF_000699145.1. Lineage (NCBI taxonomy): Eukaryota > Metazoa > Chordata > Aves > Sphenisciformes > Spheniscidae > Aptenodytes > Aptenodytes forsteri. The sequence goes on from NW_008795695.1 coordinate 1,661,347, forward strand.
ATAAAAAATAATGGTTTCATTCTCTATAAGTTAGGAAACAATCTTCTAAGGAATAACTAGAAGGTGGCAAATCATTTATAATTTCACTGTAATTTTGTTAATTAATAGTAACTCCATTTCAATTAGTGGGAGAAGAAAATTGAGATCTTAGTGTCTCTGACCTTTATTTTCACCTACAAGGCTTGAGAAACATCAGCAAAGTGAGTGAAACTGTTTACCTTCTTAAGTTGTAATGTCTAGAGGAGAGTTGAAGTACACTAGCAAGGCATAATAATACATTCAAACTTTTCATCTTTCTCTTGACATTTGAAATATCAAGAGTACTGCATAATCATTTCCATCTCCTTTTCCTAGGGGTTCCTGACATATCTCCAAAGTATGAAAGGTGATAGTGCACGCAGTTGAAGACTGAAACTGAAACAACCCCATTCCACTCCATGCCAGCTGAGTAAAAGATGGTTGCAGTTTGAACTATAGTCCTTTGCAATATCATATTTTAGATTCTCCAGAGTTTTTAGAATTTTGCAGTAAATGAAGGAGTTGAAAAATTGTTTTGTTTAAATTATAAAGGATAGAATACAAGGAAAATTTCTGTCTCTGTCATGATACTAGCTCTTACTGCAAAAAATCTACATACAGGACTAAATGTTTACTTGCATGACTTGCATGTTAATGTTCATGATTTCAATAACGGACAGCATCCTGGCTTGCCTAAGCTCTATCTTAACTTTTGGTATGCTTAAAGATAATAGAATTCTCAAATGCTATCTTGAAAGAAACCTATGAAAGCACAAACTTCTTTTAATTCTGTTCTGGGTTAAAATAAATGCTCTAGAGCAGTGCTTGCTTCTTGTTTATCAATTTCTACTACTTTTAACTTTCTCTCTCTCCGCCTATGTTGATGATGAAAATTCAGAAAACTTTCACGATCGGTACACAGGGTGAAGTGTGGAAGACGGTAACATCAGCTTGATTCAGGGAGAAAAGACCCTTATTGGGAGGGTCAGGAGAAGGGTGGAAGAGTGCTCTGAGTTAATTACAAAGTATTTTCTGGGGTAGAGCATAAATATTCCTTCTGTTCAGAAACATACATAGATAGGGAACAAACAGGATTGAGGATTCCAGGGCACATACCTTCAAAATTAAATGGGTTTATCTGAAAAGAATTGTGCAATTTGTTTCCAAATGTTAAAGCACTGAATATGAAACAATCCTGCTCATGACAATGTTTCTTTTGAACAATTTTCTCTGCTTTCTCTTTTTGAACTACCAAGCATATGGAATTTTCAACTGAAATGTTTTGAGCATCTGCGGTGTTTGAGATGGTTGTCTCAACTTGTTAGATGTGTTCTGTAGACATATGATCATTTATCTTAAGTTTTTCTTGAGAGCCATCACCAAAATTTTAAAAATCATCCTACTACTATGCAGAGCTGTGTGAAATTGTGAAGTCACTCTTACATTGCTTTAAATGAAAACTGAGTGGTGTGAGTGATAAGAAATCCAAAATCTCCTTCAAAATCTATTCTTTTCTTACTCTGGTCTAAATATTCACAAATGTTGAGACTTGATACTTGCAAATGATTTATTTAAAAACAGACAAAACAAAACAAAAAATTATGGATGGTTTATGTCATGGCTTTCATAACAGTAGCCACAGTTCTGGTGGGTGTAAAAGGATGCTAGGCAGTTCCCTGTTGTGTATAGCAAATGGGAAAACACCTGGAAAGAAAAACAAGCAAACTTGCTAGCGTTATTTGAGATAATACTGGGAGTAAGCCAGTCACTTCAGATGACATTTTGGATGTCATAGTCATAGACAACACATATGGTCTCATGTATTTTCTAAGCAAAGAGTTTACTTTAAAACCACATTGGTTACAATAATGAGAGCATTTCATTTCCTGCCAGGTCCCATAGAAACATACTTTGGTTTTTTTCCCCATTGCCTCACAGCTTAAACACATCATATTAATTTTATGATTTTCTTAAAATAAATACATAAATAAAAACTTTGAGGTTATGTCACAAAATTTTTCTTTGCATTTTGGATAGATCCATTTTTGTGTTAACTTCAGTGGAGAAACACTGAAGACAAGTCCAATGCAGAACAACTAAGAAGCGTGGCACTAAATATGCAGTAGCAGATCTGTTATCAGTAGGCCCACTCAAAAAGGTTAAATTAAGTGATCATTAAATCAATAACCTGCAGTAGAAGGACTGAAATGAAGGTAAAGTTGTAACATAGTTGTGAGATTGTTGTTTGTGATGGGAAATCGTGTGAGCAGCTTCCATTTTGATTGGACAAAATTCAGATAGATGAAAAGACCTATAAAGTAACTACTAATATTATATATGTGCATAAATTAAAGCATGAAAGTCTCAAGTCATTTGTTTCAGATGGCAAAAATGGTTTTTGTGACTTTGGACTAGAAGTAAAAAGGGCTTTGGAAGTGTCTGCATGCAGTATCCCAAAAAGGAAAAAATACCTCTCAGAAGATGCATGATTTTAGAGTGAAATTAGAGTGTCCAGTTCTGAGCTCCTCAGTGCAAGAGAGACATGGACATACTGGAGAGAGTCCAACGAAGGGCCACAAAGATGATTAAGGGACTGGAGCTTATGAAGAAAGGCTGAGACAGCTGGGACTGTTTAGCTTACAGAAGAGAAGGTTCAGGGGGATCTTATTAATGTGTATATATACCTGAAGAGACAGTGCAAAGAGAATAGAGCCAGGCTCTTTTCAGTGGTGCCCAGTGACAGGAAAAGAGGCAATGGGCACAAAATGAAACATGGGAGACTCCATCTGAACAATAGGAAACATTTTCTTACTGCGAGGGTAACTGAGCACTGGAACAGGTTGCCCAGAAAGTTTGTGGTCTCCATCCTTGGTGATATTCAAAAGCTGTCTGAACACAATTCTGGGCAACTGGCTGCAGGTGGCCATGCTTGAGCAGGGGGGTTCAACCAGATGACCTCCAAAAGTCCCTTCCAACAACCATTCCCTGATTCAGTAACTCTGTGATTCAAGTTCAGGTACAATATAGTATTAACACAATAAATCACTATAGCAAAAATGGTTTCATTTTGAAACAAAAATTTTATATCTAAAAATACACAACACAAACCCGTGGAAATGCGTATTATTTATATGTATTTACTCTGCATCCTCTAAACCAGCCACCAACTCAGAACTTGCCACTCTAACACCAGTTTTCTGTGGGACACACTTCTGTGCTCAAGAGTTAGAGACTGAATTCCATTCTTGATGCAAATTAATACCCAGCCTGTATAATTTACTCTGTAATATATTGCAATGAAGGCTGCCAACTGTCAAGAATGGTTAAATAAAATAAAGCTGACAATGTATTATGTGCATAGAAATGATTGAGATAAAGACAACCATACATTTGTCTTTTGATAACACACAATAATGAAGATGAGTTCATAACTGTTGATAGTACATTTTCTTAACTGTGTGCCCAAAAGGCAAAGATTGATTTTCTAGGTTGCTATGCACATTCTTACAATATTCTGAAATTCCAATAAGTGTTACTGTAACTTCATAAAATACATGAAAACAACTTTCAATTAAAGTTCAATTTTTCAAATATGATGACTAATAGAAACATTCAAACCCATAACTTCAGGAAATTCAAGCTCACCTTCATCACCACTCCTAAAATTTAGAATAGCTTTTTGTCAGCTGCAAGAAAACTTAAAATCATGTCTATCAACATTAGATACCTAAACTAACAAAAAAACCATGAAAGACAGAATATGTCATGCATGAGTAAGATACGACTGTTCAATATTTTACATTAGCACCAATGAACATAATTACCTACCTTACCCATACTTAACCCTTACTTTTTTAGATACTGAGAAACCAACACAACTATGGGAAATTATACTGTTACAAGGTACTGCTACTGCGTACAATGTTCAGTCTACTTTTATCATTCTTACGGTACTACTGGTGTGAGTTTGCTTTCTTGCTTTATTTCCTTCTTTTTGTGAAGAGGATCAATTGAATTAAGACAGAAACTGGTGTGCCTAAAAGTTTTTCCAAAATCCAGAGAGAAATCTTTTTGAAGATGATTATTAATATTCTGATGTAAATCTGCCAAAGCAAATACATTTTTCTTACTTCTCCTGTAGGTCATTTTAGTGTGAAATATAAGTAGTTAATAACTTCATTAAAGTACTTGTTTTGCATTGTCGTAGCCTATGCATCCTCTTGTTCAAGGCAGCATGTAGTTGTAACTTCAGGAAGCCTTGCCCTTCTGGTCTTTCTAAAGGTAACATTTTAGTATTAAATTTAAGTACAGTGAATGAAAGTTATACTAATTTCTAACTATGGCTTATATGTAGCAAAGAGGAACTAAATGAAATTATTAGTTTAGAATAACAACAAGCTATGTTGAAGAATTCATGTAGCAATGAGAGAAAAGACAGACATGAGTAAAGAGGATACTTTGCTTTCTTTTGAAACTGAGTTTCTGGGACTCACTTTGAAAATCTAATGATTCTTCCAGGCATTTTGCTGTTGCTTTTTGGTTTGATTTGCTGCACACTCTCAGTACATTTTAGCTAATGTATAAAAAAATATCAGAAGATGACTACTTGTATAACTGAAGTTGCATTCATTTCATGATTCATACTTCTTGTAAGTGATTATCCTCATGTGGCAAATATGTTTGATGTTATGTTTTATTTTCTTCCTATTTTAACAATGAAATTAGTGTTTATAGATACTGATTCACTATGAATTCATTATGAAACACTTGTAAAAAACTAAGAAGAATTTAATAAAAAGCTGAATGGAACTTTTTAATCTTGATTTTTATGGTAACATTCATGTTTGCTGCTGAAGTCATACATCTGAATCTGGGTTTTGGTTGTGTCTTCTTAGTTACATAGTATTCATGGCAGTATTCATGGCATATACTGTGGTTTCCTCCGTGGATAAGCCTACCTAGTAGGTAAGTCTTTAGGTCATAATTCCTCACTGGACCAAAGCAACACCTCCTCCTGAAGAGGACTTGGTTTCTGCTTCTACTGTCTTACTTGTCATTCAGTCTAATTTGAATTTTTCTATCAGAGTTAATACAAATATTTGTTACAATTTCTATATTCTATACACATGGCTCAAAAATGATGCTGCAGTTCCAACAATACAGAATTTGAGGGAAGTTATTCTCCCCACTCTGTGCAGCTCTGGTGAGGCTGCACTGGGGATGCTGCATACAATTGGGCACATCTTGTTCAAGAGGGTCCAGCTAAGGGCTACGGATGGTCAGGGGCCTAGAACACACCAGCCTTGAGAAGAAGTGAAGGGATCTGGACTTGTTTCATCTGACAAACAGCCTTACAGTCCTTTGAAGGAAAATTGCAAAGATGATGGAGCCAAACTCTTCTCAGTAACAACAGACTCAGATATAATGAGGGGGGCAGGGACCACGAGCTGTGGCTTGGAAACTTCAAGATGGAAAAAAGCTTGTCACCAGAAGGGCAGTGCAGTGATGAATAGGTTGCCCACAGAAGTCATGGCTCCTCAACCTTTGGAGGTTTTCAGGACTTGGTTAGAAAAATGCAAAGATGACCTATCTAGTACAGGTCACAGTCCCACTTTGTGTGTGAAGTTGAGCTAGATAACCACAGAGATCCCTTCTAAACAACATTTTATGATGCTATGATTCACTGATAAATAATATTGACTAGTGGAAACAATACTGAAAACATGTCAGTGACTAAAATAAATTTTAAATAGGTGTCAAAAAGGCTTTCACTTCCGAAATTTTTATAATATATGTGTGCAAATTTTAGTTGCAGTTGTTTTGTCTGTATGTTTTGAGGTGTTTTTATAAGTCAAATTGAAACCAGTTTAAAACAATTGTGAATAACCGTGAAGTGATATTAAAAAAAAAAATCCCCCAAATCATGCAAACAAGCATACATACAATGTTTTTTTAGAAATATGCTTACTGAGACTTAAAATTCCTGGTGCAGTTTCCTGGACCAGCATGTCCTATTCTGCTATGTTCAGTGACTTGGAACAATATTTTTAAGTACTGAAAGGGCCAGGAGAGAGAAGAAGGATGACTCTCCCCTTGGATGAGTCTGGTTGTACATGATGTATTGGCAGATGTAAAATCAAGGAAGATTAATTAGGCCTTGGTGTTCTCAGAAGTAGTGAGTGACTAATGCAAAGCAGAATTTTGGAAAATGGGGTATCTGTCTTCTTGTCGCATGGGATTTCCATGAGATCTGTCTGTTAGTATGTGAATACAAGATGTGAAATAATCTATGGCTAAAGCTTATCACAGAGACATGCTATCTTTTCATCAATTTAACTCTGCTCTAAAGAGCTCTAAAGAAATTTTCCCTAATAGAAGCAAATGAGAGACTATGTTACTGTTCCTTGCTAATTTTCTCAGGATAATTTTTTCATTATCTTATTATCTCTTAGATGCAAATGTTGATCCAATTATAACTTTTAACAAGAAAAAAAGAAAAAAGTGTAATATTAAAAAAATCAACAAAATCTGAAAATTATAGGAGAAAAAAGGAAAATGAAGAACAGATGAAAGTCTTGCTTTGGCAGAAATGGTTAAAGAAAATGGGAAGAACAAAAAGGAAAAAAAACAAGGGCATGTGTGACATGGAAAGTGAAAAATTTAGCAAATATTTAGCTAAAACAAAATTTAGTTGTTGGCTTTTAAGTAATTAAAGTTTAATCACTGCTCATTTTCTGGTTTTATTTGCTATAACAGAATCAGAAATGGAAGTTATTGACATTATATGGTATTACAGACTCACTGAGATAAGGATTTGTTTTTATAGAGCTGTTCAGATTATCACATGGTTTGAAATAGAAGTGCAATTAGAACTGCAATACTTTATTAGCTTTCTTTCTTAAATGAAGCACTCATTACTTTATCTGGTATTCTGTGACTTCAGACTCCCCCCCATATCTGGAGATAGTTTGTATACCTGTGTCTCTGATTCACTTTTAAACTGAAATAAAGTAACTGAAAATAAACCACCCATAGCTCAGAGAATCAGCCTTTGCATGGAGAATTGATCCAGGTTAACTTCTTCTAGCCCTAAGTCAACTAGTACACAAACTATTGTAATTTGATCTGGCTTATATCACACAAAAATTGTCTGCATAGGCTAATATCCAGAGAAGAAAAAACACATTTCTTGAATATCTATATTTTCTTTCAAGGCTCACTATTCATCTGTTTGGTTTGTTTGTTTGCTTGCTTTTTTGAGGAAATGAGAGCTTACTTACAGAAATTCTGTCCCTGCTTAATGTTTACTCATATTATAGACTTGATTGAAAATTGGCACAAATTATCAAGTAAAGGTAAAATTGCATTTATCAAAAAAAATTATGATCTGTTATAGTTCTTTAAAAATGCACTTGTATCTTGACATAGAAAATGTAGACAGTTGCTTTCCTATACCTGGAAAGAAAATGTGAGCAAGTAAAGTCAGGTAAGGGATTACTTCTTTTCAAAGATTCTCAGCAAATCTGTGACATTGGCTAGCTGGAAGTTTTCACAAAAGTAATATGAAAGGAGGGGACCCATGGTGAAACCCCCATTCTCTGAACCCAAAATGAACTCCATTGGGATTATTCACATGTTGAGAAAGTGCATAGATACATAATTTTTGCAAAACTGGAGCTTTGTTCATTAATATTGTGAAGGCTGTATCATGTTTAACCTCATAAGCTCATTTCCAAATATTGTTTAGATTTCTTTCTTTTTGTTTTAATCACTATTTTCTGACTAAATTATGTAATTTACTATTAACATCACTTACACTATTACAATTTCTCTGGTATACAATTGGCCTAATATGTCTTGTTTCCATACTACTTATGTTATTCAGTTTGCCTGAGGTTGCTTATGACTGAAAATGTCATTGCTTTAGAACATCCTCTAGACAATAAGTGTAAGTGTAAGAAAGAAATGTACCTACATATTGGTGAGATGATTTTTTCCTGTACTGCTCTCTGTGATGTTTTTTTTTGTGAAGGGAGTTTTCAGTATTTCATTGTGTTCAGTTGAAAAAAATTGGGTGAGAAACAGTGCTTTTTATTTTTATATGACAGGTTTCTACAATCTTTCATACATGCCAGATGTACAGACTTCTAAATAGTTTGGGTTTTTTTTTTAGGAAATAGAAGTAAGGAAGTGATTTTTTATGAAGACTTGAGGGTTGCACAAATTACAACCTGCATCTGATAATATGGAACTATAAATAAGACAAGTATTATTTTTAAAGGGAATGTTGAGTCACAAGCTTGAAACCTCCTCCTCAAGTGCATTTTAAATCAAAACATGCAGTTTTGGGCAGTATCCAGAAGTTGTGAAGACAATACCTGAGTTTATTTTGAAGAAAGGAAAAAAGTCGGTGGAAAGTCAAAAGAAGTTCCTGCTCAAGATACTTCAAAACACTAGTTGGTTTGCAAGGTTCAAGCTTTGATAATTGCCCCAAGGTCAGAAAATGTAATCTGGATATCCAATTAAAAGAGAAAAGAATGATAATTATGTCTTAAACTAGTGTATCTGTTCAATACCTACTGCATACTTGCACACAATTTCTTTCTTAGGCCATAGACAGAAAGGAAAATGAGAATATGTTTGGGTGGGGAGAAGAAATTAATTATCTTATTAATGAATTGCAATAACCTGCGTATAAATATCAGGTGTCATAACTATGCTATACTCTAGACTGTCCTGTCACAATTATAAATAGGAAAGGCATAGCTGCCGGAGAGTAAGCATTTATCTCAACAGTAAGTTGATCTTTAATTTCTTAGCTGTCCTCTTAAGAAAAATATTATCCTTGTATGATTGAGCAATCACTTCTTATTTACTGATACTGTGACAAATTACATACGTTTTCAGGCACTCTTAATTCCGCACATAATATCATAGAATCATATAACAGCCCAGGTTGGAATAGACATTGAAAGATCCTGTGGTCCAACCTGTCACGGGAAACAGAGCCTAGATGAGATTATCTAGCACCCTGTCCAACCACATCTTGAAAAACTCTAGTGATGGGGACTCTACCACGTCCCTGGGGAGGTTGTTCCAGTGAACGATTGTTCTCACTGTAAAAAATTTCTTTCTTATATCGAGATGAAACCTCTCTTGATGCAACTTGTACCCACTGCCCCTTGTGTTCCCCATGTGCTTCCTTGTGAAGAGAGAGCCTTCGTCCTCTTTGAAGCCACCCTTTAAGTACTGGAATACTGTGATGAGGTCCCCCTCAGCCTTCTTTTCTCCAGGGATAAAAGACTTAACACCTTCAGTCTTTCCACATAGGCCAAGTTCTCCAGCCCTTTGATCATCTTCATGGACCTCCTTTGGACCCTCTCCAGTCTGCCTTTGTCTTTCTGTCCAACCCATCTTGAAAAACTCTAGGGATGGGGACTCTACCACGTCCCTGGGGAGGTTGTCAGTGAACGATTGTTCTCACTGTAAAAAATTTCTTTCTTATATCGAGATGTGACCTCTCTTGATGCAACTTGTACCCACTGCCCCTTGTGTTCCCCATGTGCCTCCTTGTGAAGAGAGAGCCTTCGTCCTCTTTGAAGCCACCCTTTAAGTACTGGAATACTGTGATGAGGTCCCACTCTGCATTTTAAATCAAAACAGGCAGTTTTGGGCAGTATCCAGAAGTTGTGAAGACAATACCTGAGTTTATTTTGAAGAAAGGAAAAAAGTCGGTGGAAAGTCAAAAGAAGTTCCTGCTCAAGATACTTCAAAACACTAGTTGGTTTGCAAGGTTCAAGCTTTGATAATTGCCCCAAGGTCAGAAAATGTAATCTGGATATCCAATTAAAAGAGAAAAGAATGATAATTATGTCTTAAACTAGTGTATCTGTTCAATACCTACTTAATACTTGCACATAATTTCTTTCTTAGGCCATAGACAGAAAGGAAAATGAGAATATGTTTGGGTGGGGAGAAGAAATTAATTATCTTATTAATGAATTGCAATAACCTGCGTATAAATATCAGGTGTCATAACTATGCTATACTCTAGACTGTCCTGTCACAATTATAAATAGGAAAGGCATAGCTGCCGGAGAGTAAGCATTTATCTCAACAGTAAGTTGATCTTTAATTTCTTAGCTGTCCTCTTAAGAAAAATATTATCCTTGTATGATTGAGCAATCACTTCTTATTTACTGATACTGTGACAAATTACATACGTTTTCAGGCACTCTTAATTCCGCACATAATATCATAGAATCATATAACAGCCCAGGTTGGAATAGACATTGAAAGATCCTGTGGTCCAACCTGTCACGGGAAACAGAGCCTAGATGAGATTATCTAGCACCCTGTCCAACCACATCTTGAAAAACTCTAGTGATGGGGACTCTACCACGTCCCTGGGGAGGTTGTTCCAGTGAACGATTGTTCTCACTGTAAAAAATTTCTTTCTTATATCGAGATGAAACCTCTCTTGATGCAACTTGTACCCACTGCCCCTTGTGTTCCCCATGTGCTTCCTTGTGAAGAGAGAGCCTTCGTCCTCTTTGAAGCCACCCTTTAAGTACTGGAATACTGTGATGAGGTCCCCCTCAGCCTTCTTTTCTCCAGGGATAAAAGACTTAACACCTTCAGTCTTTCCACATAGGCCAAGTTCTCCAGCCCTTTGATCATCTTCATGGACCTCCTTTGGACCCTCTCCAGTCTGCCTTTGTCTTTTTTGAATTGTGGGGACCAGAACTGGACACAGTGCTCCAGGTGTGACCTGACAAAAGCTGAGTAAAGTGGGATGATCACGTCTCTATCTCTGCTAGTAATGCCCTTGTGGATGCAGCCCAGCATCCAATTTGCCTTTGCTGCTGCAGCGGCGCACTGCTGACTCATGTTCAGCTTATTGTCTACCAGGGATCCCGGGTCCCTTTCAGCAAGCCTGCTCCCTAGCCACACAGATCCTAGCTTGTACTGGGCTGTTTGGTTATGTCACCCCAGGTGCAGGACTTCTCACCTGTCTTTGTTAAACTTCGTACTGTTCTTGCTAGCCCACTCTTCCAGCCTGTCCAGGTCTCTCTGTAAGGTATCTCTCCCTTCTGAAATGTCCACCTCACCACTCAGTTTAATGTTATCAGCAAACTTGGTGAGAGTGCTTTCAATCCCATCATCCAGATCATTTATGAAGATGTTTAACATCGTGGAACCCAGTATTGATCCCTGAGGGACCCTACTTGTGACAGGCTGCCAGCCCGAGTAAAAACCATTGATCACCACTCTCTGAGCGTGAGCTCTTAGCCAATTTGCTACTCATCTCACAGACCATCAATCCAGTCTGTATCTTGTCAGTTTGTCTAGGAGAAGGCTGTGAGAAACAGTATCAAATGCTTTGCTGAAGTAGCTGTAACTTCTATAAAATACAACTAACTCTTCTGCTATAGTGTCCTAATTTATGGGATACCATTAAATTTACTCTCTTAAAGTAACTAGACTTATCTTCTTTCCTGACATTATAAATCATACTTCTGCTCCCATATTCAGTTGTTATATTGGTAATTAAACTTACTTGATTCAGGCTAAAATTAAGTGGAACTGATGAATGTTTTCTGCAGATCTTTTGATCTGCCCATCAGAATCTCATCTGTCATTAAGATTTAAGCAAATAAATATTTTAGTTCTTTAGGCCTTCAAATTACTGATGATGAAAGTTGCCAAAGTGAGGACCTACAGTTCTGGAACAGGTTTTAGGAGGTATTCTAAGGAGATAAAGATCCTGCACCTCTGTCTCAGCAAGAAGGACAGTGTTTTCATTCCTGTCCTGACTGAAGTAATTAGGAAGGAATACATTGACAACTGGAGCATGCTGCTTGGAGTTAATGGCCTACAGAAAGAAAAACAGAGATCTAGTAGGAAATGAATCCTACTGCAGAGCCATAGGGAGGGCTGCGTGTGGAGGGGTGGGTGGGTGATACTGAATTGTCAATAAGCTGTGATGGAGAGGGGCAGGAGCATTGAGTATTGGTGCATACCTCAAAAGAAACATAACACTGAAGGCTAAGTGCCTTCAGCTTCCCAAGAAAAGCAGAAGTAATGCTAATGTCCTGAAGACACTTGCCTATTTATGAATGGTTCATTAATTTTACATTCCATGTGAAAAATCCCACCTTTCCAAACAATTATATGATAGTCTTAGAATCATAGAATCATAAAAAGGTTTGAGTTGGAAGGGACCTTTAAAGGTCATCTAGTCCAACCCCCCTGCTGTGGGCAAGGATGTCTTCAACTAGATCAGGTTGCTCAGAGCCCCGTCCAACCTGACCTGGAATGTTTCCAGGGATGGGGCATCCACCACCTCTCTGGGCAACCTGTGCCAGTGTTTCACCACCCTCAGCGTAAAAAATGTCTTCCTTATATCTAGTCTGAATCTACCCTCTTTTAGTTTAAAACTGTTACCCCTTGTCCTATCACTACAGGACCTACTAAAAAGTCTGTCCCCATCTTTTTTATAAGCCCCCTTTAAATATTGAAAGGCTGCAATAAGGAGTCCCTTGAGCCTTCTCTTCTCCAGACTGAACAACCCCAACTCTCAGCCTTTCCTCATAGAAGACAAGTCCTCATAGGAGAGCCTGTCCTCATAGGAGAGAGTGTCTTTCACTGTGGCAACTTCTCCTATTAAAGTGATAAAAGCAATATGGAGGGGGTATAAATACAGTTCTCTGCAGCTTGAGTACATTAATTTTTTTAACTACCCTTTTTGCTATGAGGCTATTAGGATGGAAGAATAGGGGCTCGTTCTCCACAATTTCAAGTATCCATCTACATTTTCAAGTAGAAGCCCATCATGTGACTTCTTTTAATAAAAATTAAACACTCTACTTCATCATTTAACTTGTATTCAGCGATGACTTAAAATGTATGAAGGAGACAAAGTTTATAACTGTGGGGAAAACTGACACCTTTTTTTTCCTTAGTTAAGCTTTAACTCTTTCTGTCACCCAACTAGAGATGATGCATTATTAAGTAATAGTTGGGAAACTTGCTTTTAATAGGATTCTCTATACTATAAAGACAAAAGTAAGAAAGGACAGATATTTATCTTCAGTGCAACATGCTTAAAAAGATGCCTCCTTCTTTCCTTTGATCTGACAGTCCCTGATCATGTCCCTGGGAGCAAGATGGCTGAGGGGTACTACCTCTTGCTCTGCAAACATGAGCCTTCTTTTTTACACAACACTATCAGAGAATGATGGCTAAGATCTCCATTTACTTTTGATAGAGCGAAGACTTTTAGCCAGGTTTTAGGAGGAGGAACTAATTATGTGATCAGAATTGATTCTAGTTGCCTCCACATGTAGGAAAAGAGCTCAAGTATTAGAATACTCTGAGAGGGTTTCATTCTGGCCATCTGCTTAACACATCTGAAATATTTAAATATTTTCTGAGCCAAAGAGAGAGTGACAATCTAGCCTTGTGGTTAGGACACACTCAGCTAGTCTGAATGTTTAATCACAGATGCAAAGTGGACAGAGTTAAGACGATAATCTGATGCGGAATCAAATATGCCCTTGAAAGTAAGCTGAGAGTCTATACCATTCTGCATTTGATTAGCACTCCCTTTGCAAGATCATAACCGTTTGTTTTCTGTGCAAGGTAATGAGAATTACATCAAGCTGTTACTGAAGTTTACTTAACCTAAGCTATTTTATGTTTCCCTGATTTGGATCAAATCTATTCATGTCTTAACTGAGGAATGTTTACTTTTTGTCAACTCTCACACAAGGGCATAGTTGTCTCAACCCTGAAAATATATTCCCAGAATATCCTATACTCAGCTAAATAGGTAAGAAATGGTGTTTCATATCCTCTTAATCTGAGGAATAATTTAAACTGAGTTTTGAATTGATTATTAAATAAAGATAACAGCAGCACCATCTTCAACAGAAAGTGTTATTTGTTTGGGGGAGGGTGTTTTTATGTCTAGATGCTCTTCCTCTTCAAACTTTACTTGTTGAAACTACTCTGTGATTGTTAACTGAGCTGAGCTTTTGGATGCTACATTCTTAACCAGAAAAATTCTTCCACTTCTGATGAACCTGTAACTGGTAGAGAAGCTGTGCATAGAGAAATCACACTGTTATCCAGCATATGTGTTATACAATGAAATGGTTAGTATTCACTCAGTGTTTTGTCTTTCTCAGGATCTTCAGATGTTAATTAAATAATCCTACCAAATTCCCTAAGAAGAGAGTAAATAGTTTTATGCCACTTTATAAATTGAAAGAGTGAAGGAAATTATATGGCAAACCACAAAGGCTGTACAACCAGAAGAAAGAGGTATATTCAGGAAAAAAAAAAAAAAAAAAGGAGCAATTACAAATTTGTATTTTTTTTTTGCCAGAATGTGTTATTTTATATTAATTACTTCCTTTATTATCTTAGCCCTATGTGTCTTCTTTAAATTTTGCTTGAACCTGAATTGGTCTGGAATTTCACATTATAAGCATTTACTGGTTTAATTTTAAGATTTTACCAAGTTTATTACAGATGAGGTACTGTAAAATACACCTCAGTATAATATTAACTGACTGTAGAAGACTACGTCTTGAACACTTCCTATATTTAGATCCTATATTTATTTATATTATATATAAATATTATGCATTTATATAGTAGGTCCAGCTTTTTCTTCAGTGGCTATAAATAGGCTTGGAGAAAGTGCATATGAACTCCACTGTCATTGTAGGCCACTGAAGCAATGTTTCCCATCGCAATGTGAAACTTTGCATGCAGGTACTGAGCCACATGTTTGAATGGAGTGAATTACTCTCTCTATCCAAATTGCTATTTATTAACTAGTAAGACCTACTTAAGATTACCTTGTGAACATGTCCCACACAGAACCCTTTTAATAGTTTGATAGTTTGGTACACAGTGATTGAGTATTTTTCCGTGCAGTAGTGCACTTATTCCCCCTTCACCTTGTCACTAGGTCAGTATTCGAGGAAATCCTATCTGGTGTCTAAAAAAAGCACCACATCTGTGCCCTTGCCTTGCTAAGTCATATCTGGGGCCATGCCACAGAGAAAGAAACAGCATGAAGCTGTTTTCTAATAATTCAGCATTCTCTTTGTGATAAATAGCTATTTCATGTACAAAGGTTTGTTCTAAGCCTAGGAACAAATAATTAGCAAGCCGTTATTGAGAATACATTATGTGTAGGAATGAAAGGAGGAGCAAACACAAATGTGATCCAATACACATACAAGCAGCTGTTTAAAAAGTGCACAGCCCTGGCTTTGCTGGGGACTATTTACCTTTGCAATGCCAGTTTAAGCCTAAGATAGGTCAATTAGGGATAGAATCCATAACAAAGTTAGGTTTTACTATTCAGAAAGTTACTTATATATTGCTCCTTTTTGTTATCTTCTAGCGTTCTTATTTGGATTATGATTAAAACAGAGATGCTTCTATGGCTATTTGAGATGACCATTATTTACTGAGAATAGTTATAGTAAATGACGTTGAAAATTTATATGATTGGAGTACAGAATGCTGCCACCAAAAATAGATGTAACTAAAAAGCCTAGAGACTCAGCTTTTACACTGGATTAAAGATAATGCATGTGTCCAGCTTTATAATAATAAGCAACAATAAAAAGAATATAACATACTTTATCTTAACTTCAGAAAGGATATTTGACTTCTTATCAATGCCATGAAATGAACTCCCTGTTATTAACATCTGACAGCCTGTCTATATGCAATGAACCAGTTTTCTCAGTTAACTCTAAGACACGTGCAGCATCTCTCAAAAAAATCCAACATAGTGAATGGGCAACTAACAGGTACACAAACCAAACTACTTCTTAACTCAACACATCCTGAAAACAAGCCCTCTGAATGTGAAAACAAAATATCATTTCAATATGTATTTTAAATTATTAAATTCAAAGTTGAACATCAGAGAAGTCAGGCAGCCAGTTCATCCATATTTTAAGTCCTTGCTCTCTAAGAACAGAAGTGGTAAAATACTATTATTTATGCATTTAAATGTATATGCATTAATAGCTTTCAAATACCTGTCTGACATGACACAAAAGTAAATAATCAGGTATATCTCAACCCTTTCACTTCATTCCTTAGGATTTCTTTCAATTTTGTTAATTTTGAGATGTATTTGACTATTATAGTTTCTATTATATCTGATACTTAGCAAACCATAGTTGAATCTGACATTTAAGAGCTAGAGTATATGTATATAATCTCAAGGATCTACAGACACCTTGGAAAAGAATGAATATCAGGTTGTCTGACAAACTGTTTTTAACAATAGTACTCTTAAAGTTTTAGCAATATGTTCACAAATATGGTAGATTTTTGTAAACTATTGTGAAGTTGCTAAACCATATTCTTTAGTCAATACATTTCTTCTGACTGAAGATATAATTAGTACTTTGAATATTAAGTCTACTAAAAAGACCCTTAAACTGTTATATGCTGATATATTTTTTTTAATCACTTGTCTTTTCCCTTTGTACTGTCTTTTATCTCATTTTTCCACCAATAGTTACCTACTACATGCTACCAAGTCTTCACAAATGCATATGCCTAATTTTCTCAGAAGCAGGCTGTGATTCAAGTGCTTATTTTTTTTCAGTGCCTTGCCTTAGAGTTTATGCCTCTGCACAGAAACGAATCGTCCCAAAAAATTTAGGAAGAGGAGATGAGGGACTGCTTAGCTCTTTGCAGAAGTTCCTAAGCAATCATTGTTTAACAATGCATTCTTGAACAGATTATTTAATGCTAAGGTTGTCTTCATGAGATCAAGAACCCATTCCTTATGAGGTCTGAAATTAATGATAGCTC
This sequence comes from Aptenodytes forsteri, assembly GCF_000699145.1. NCBI lineage: Eukaryota > Metazoa > Chordata > Aves > Sphenisciformes > Spheniscidae > Aptenodytes > Aptenodytes forsteri. The sequence continues at coordinate 1,678,225 of NW_008795695.1, forward strand.
ATCCACTCAGGACAGAAAAAATGAAAATCTTTTCTTGTCTTTCTCAGTATTTAATTTACATGTTTAAACCTTCATATAAGTTTTTTGTCATGATTTTTCAATATTTTTCAATTTTTCAGTATATTATTTGGCAATATGTAACAACTGTAAATAAGCCCAGTATAAACATATACTGGGAGGAGGGGGTGTCGCCTTCTATGTCAATGACCAGCTGGAGTGTGTGGAGCTCTGCCTGGGGATGGATGAGGAGCTGACCCAGAGCTTATGGGTCAGAATTAAAGGGAAAGCAGGGACAGGTGACATTACAGTGGGGGTCTGCTACAGGCCACCTGACCAGAAAGACCGAGCGGATGAGGCCCTCTACAAACAGATAGGAGCAGCCTCACGCTCACAAGCCCTGGTCCTCATGGGGGACTTCAACCACCCCGACATCTGTTGGAGGGACAACACGGCAGGGCATAAGCAATC
>NW_008795695.1:1681356-1695737 GCF_000699145.1 Aptenodytes forsteri
AGGTCAGGCTGGACGGGGCTCTGAGCAACCTGATCTAGTTGAAGATGTCCCTGCCCATGGCAGGGGGGTTGGACTAGATGGCCTTTAGAGGTCCCTTCCAACCCAAACTATTCTATGGTTTTATGCAACAGTGGAAGTGTTCTGTGAGAATTCAAGGATATAGTAAATATTAGGTCTTTTATTGTTCTTTTCCCAGTTCATTTTCCACAGCTCTTAATTTAGCCTTTTCATTAATAGATTTATTTATCATGAAATTCAGTATTAGCAGTTGCAGAATTCACTAGAAGGGAATCACACTAATAACTAGATTACCTGCAAATACATTGGCTGGCCTAATTAATATTATGTAGAGTACTGATATTGTTTTTCCTACTTTAATTCAATAAAATAAAATACATTTTAAAATGTTTTCTCTTTTTAAAGCATCCAATTTTATGGTCTTGATAACATTTGTAATTAGAATATCAAGCAGTAAAAGCTCATCTATAACTATTTGAGTGGAAATGGGTTGAGTTAGTAGAGCAATAGACTACATGACTTCATATCTCGGTGAGTGTCTGATGGAAAAATTAATTAGAAAGACATTTGTAAATGAAGGTTAGAATTTGCAGAATGCAGAAAAAATGTTTTAAAAAAAGAAAGTATTCACTCTTTTTGTTTTTAATCAGCCAGGTGACACTATGCTGAAAACAGCTATTTACTGCTGAGATCACACTACAATATACAAACAATATTTTTAGGATACAGTATTAGATGGGTTTTCACTACATTCAAGAGACTTTTGAAAGCAAATGGGTATTTACAGTTTTCAAAATTCAGTGTAAGCTTTTTTATGATTCTGAATAATGATTTTATTTTTCTGAGATGTTAGCCGGTCTTGTTTCCAAGAAAAGTATTTTTTAAACAGTGGAAATGGCTGGGGTTCACCTGAAAAAATTAGCTGGGATCTGCTCTTCACAAGCTATCATGAATATTCTGAAATGCCTCTATATGTGGGGTAAATAATGTTAAACAATCCCATTAAGAAGTTTTCATACTGAGAGAATTCTTCTGCTTTCTATACTGATCAGAACAACCTGGGAATTCCATTTTCTTCTTATTATTTTTATATCAGCTGACTTAATAAAAAAGGGCAGATGTAATGTTCTGACACTAAAAGTTGGAATGTTATAGGAGTTAGCAGACTTTGAACATAAATGGAAAGAGGTTTAAAAAGGGATTAAAACATCAGCCGTAAGAGTCTTTCTCTTTCTCTTTATAAAGAGAGAGATATATATGGTTATGATATTGCAGTGTAGCAGTTATTAAAAATTCAGCTTTAGTTACTTTATAATCCAGCCATATAAAACCCTTATGCATCTTGGCATGCCAACATAAAGACTAACTGTATTATCTCTTATATAAAAAAAATATAGAAATTTAATTCTTCTGCGACTGGCTTGATTTTCATTTAGTAATATTAAATCTTCAGGTAAATGTAGATTTCACTGGTAATTGTACTACAGACATCACATAGAATTTTTAAAGTTGGAGGCCCACACCTGTTATTGATTATTGCTGTGCTATGGTCTGAAGAATTGATGCAGACACCAGTGATGTCAAATATTGCCAAGCACTAAAAAAAAATATCATGACTGTAAAAGGCAACAGGTTTAAATTCATAAGTAGGGCTACTTAAAAATATACAGGCAATTTTTCGTATGTTAAGTGTGGGCTGAACCTGCTTCCTATAGATTTTGCAGACATAGGTGTCCTTAAATGTTTTCTCTTTGCTTGGGATTTCTGTAAATCTGAATTTTAAGAAATAGTTTGCTAAAGTCAGCAACACTAAAATTGCAGTCCTCCACCTGTCACTTTTGCTTGTCTTAAGAAATAAATCATAATAATTTTTACATGCCTTCTTACTAGGGGCTATTTAAATAAGTATATCATTAACAAATTACAATTGTGTGTATTTTTTTTTAAAAAACCTGTTATATTCTGAATGGCAACCATTTTAAATTTCTTACAAATCTTATACAAAAAAAACCCCAACAACAACAAAGATGTTAGCGTCTTGTTTCCAAGAAAAGTATTTTTTAAACAGTGGAAATGGCTGTTCTTCACCTGAAAAAATTAGCTGGGATCTGCTCTTCACAAGCTATCATGAATATTCTGAAATGCCTCTATATGTGGGGTAAATAATGTTAAACAATCCCATTAAGAAGTTTTCATACTGAGAGAATTCTTCTGCTTTCTATACTGATCAGAACAACCTGGGAATTCCATTTTCTTCTTATTATTTGTATATCAGCTGACTTAATAAAAAAGGGCAGATGTAATGTTCTGACACTAAAAGTTGGAATGTTATAGGAGTTAGCAGACTTTGAACATAAATGGAAAGAGGTTTAAAAAGGGATTAAAACATCAGCCGTAAGAGTCTTTCTCTTTCTCTTTATAAAGAGATATATATATATGGTTATGATATTGCAGTGTAGCAGTTATTAAAAATTCAGCTTTAGTTACTTTATAATCCAGCCATATAAAACCCTTATGCATCTTGGCATGCCAACATAAAGACTAACTGTATTATCTCTTATATAAAAAAAAAATAGAAATTTAATTCTTCTGCGACTGGCTTGATTTTCATTTAGTAATATTAAATCTTCAGGTAAATGTAGATTTCACTGGTAATTGTACTACAGACATCACATAGAATTTTTAAAGTTGGAGGCCCACACCTGTTATTGATTATTGCTGTGCTATGGTCTGAAGAATTGATGCAGACACCAGTGATGTCAAATATTGCCAAGCACTAAAAAAAAATATCATGACTGTAAAAGGCAACAGGTTTAAATTCATAAGTAGGGCTACTTAAAAATATACAGGCAATTTTTCGTATGTTAAGTGTGGGCTGAACCTGCTTCCTATAGATTTTGCAGACATAGGTGTCCTTAAATGTTTTCTCTTTGCTTGGGATTTCTGTAAATCTGAATTTTAAGAAATAGTTTGCTAAAGTCAGCAACACTAAAATTGCAGTCCTCCACCTGTCACTTTTGCTTGTCTTAAGAAATAAATCATAATAATTTTTACATGCCTTCTTACTAGGGGCTATTTAAATAAGTATATCATTAACAAATTACAATTGTGTGTATTTTTTTTTAAAAAACCTGTTATATTCTGAATGGCAACCATTTTAAATTTCTTACAAATCTTGTACAAAAAATACAAAAAAACCCAACAACAACAAAATCAAGTAATATTGTTCAAGGCTAGAACGAAGATTAAATAAAGAAAGTTTCTCTCTGGGCTTTGTGGTATTTTAAAGTAGGAACAAAATGAAAAGCACAGAAATTAATATTTTAACTAGTAATACTGATATTGAATATTATTAACCCTTCTCTTTTAAAATGTTGTTACAGTTCCCACCACCACAGTCTCTTGTAGACATTTCATTAAGGACTGTTTCTGTACTTGATATTATTCACTGAAGTTTTATGAAGGTCTTTGAAATTGAAACTGGAACCAAGGTCTCCTTCTTTCTAAGTGATTGGTATGATCTCTTTTGTAGTCTGTTTGTCCTTTCTGGTTCAATGAACCATTAACTCCTTAATGCAAAGTGAATTAGGAAAGGAATAATGATACCTTGTTATAAGAGTTTATAATCTGTTGGCCAGGGCATCCGTACTGGATAGATAGTTTTCAATAATCTATTCAGGTGGTAGGAGTGGTGAAGAGGGAGGAATAAGAATCCTAGGTGTGTATTCAGCAATTGATTTGTCAAATAAGATGGGATTGAGGAGGTGATAAAGAGGAAAAAAAGAAGTAGTACAACTTCTTTTCCTAGCGTTGTACTTTAAGGCGAGGGTTTACTCCTTGCTCCTTTTTTTTTTTTGGGGGGGGGGGTTAGAAATACAAGTGTGTGTGTGTATGTGTATATAGTGTTGATTATTAACAAGAAATCTGAGATGTTTTAAACTGTTCAATCTTTGTGTTTTCAACACTGAGTTGCAATTGTAGAAGGAAGGCTTTGTTAGGAGGGGAGAAAAAGGAGAAGAAAGACTGTAAGGAAAGAGAATGGTCTATAACCTGGGTCACTCAGATTGCTCATGCCACAATTCCATCAAAACCTAGTGTATCCCAGAAGGTTCAGGGGTGCTGTATTTTGCACAAGACCCTAGCGAAAATTGGAAATGCTTAGTTCAGAAAAGGATTCTCAGATCTTTATATGAAGGGAAGAAGGGATGCCCTGTGTGAACATGACTCATAGAAATATAAATCTTTTCCTGTCCCTCAAATTTAAGGTACATAGTTCCCTTTATTGAGTAGTGTTATTGAGTTATTGAGTAGGTTCGTTCAGTCAGAATGCTGGCTTTTGTGGCTTGTTTACCAAGACACTTAATCCTAATCTGTTGTCCTACACATAGTCCAGTGTTTATCTCAGGATTATGGATTTTTCTAGAAATCAGGTTTTTAACAATATAGGAGTTCCCATGCATTCACTGTTGCAGTCAGTAGTTTCTTTTGCAGATGTGAGCCTTAGTCATCCTTACTGAAAATTATTCAAGACTGACAATCTGGCACCTATCCCAACTGTTGCCTGCATGTTACAACTGTAGTTGTACATTTACAATAATGTGCTGAATGCAGTTCTGTCTTTTCCATCTCACTAAGAAGGTCCATACCATGACAACGCAGTTAGACCATAATTGATTATTTCATAGAAGTTTTAAACCAGTGCTGCTGCAGAAAGAGTCCGTGTTTGTCCCATCACTATGCCGGCCTGGGCTGCTGCTAGGTGCAGCTGCATAAAGAAATGGATGAAGAAGATGATCCATCTTAAAGTTTTTCTTTTCCATGGGCTAGTTTAACCCAGGTAAGTCCACAGAAACTTGTGGTGGCAAAAAGGGGCAGGACAGAGAAGAGAAAAACATCCAGGAATGGGGAGAGACCAGACGATTTTTTTGTTTCTTTGTTTTTAATAACAGTATTGGTTTGTGCCAATACAAATTGTTTATTAAACTATGGTTCAAGATGCCAACCCTTGGGAATTAAACAGAACAGATGTTTACAGTATAAGTAAGTGTTTGATTTGCTCTAATATATTATTTGCTTTTACTTAATTTATTTCTTATGTAAGCAAGATAATTCCATCTGCTGAAATTAAAAATCAGTGTTAAACCTCCTTCATCTCTCATAAACTCTGAATAACCTATGCCATTTAGGCATATTCAGAGCTAATGCCATCCAAACACGAGGCTAGTCAAGTAAAAGTAAAAACTATGCCATTGCTTCTGAACAATAGCTTCTGATTAATAGCTCATATTCCAAAAGTGGGAAACTTGAATATTAGACCTACTTAAGACTCTGTGGAGCACTGCCTGGGACCACTTCCTTCCACTGGGATTGGACCATAATGTAGCCAAAAGTGGGAGAATCATGGACTTAGGAAAACAAAATAAGCAAAGGAAACCTGACTCTCAAAGTTGAGGTATAATGGTGAAGGAATACCAGCTTCTGATTCCTTCTTCAGGGTATGTCATTTATTTTCCTTTTAAGAATTCCTGTACAGAACAGCAAGGGAATTAGGACCATCATATTTTACGCCAATCTGAGAGCTATATTTTTCCCCTTAAAGAAAATAAACATTTTTTTTTTTAAATAAAGGGAATTATTGTTATTAACCATGGAAGAAACATGTTTTAACAAAATGTTCAAATTTTTCATTCAAACCTGTACTTTGGACTTTTCAGATAACATTTATTATCTAATACAGAAATAACTAATGAGTCTACTTTCAAAATATAGAATTACTTACCTATCATTCTTCCAAAGCTTGTGTAGTTTAGTTATTGGTATGATCTTTAAGGCAATCCTCAACACAGTTAACAAGAAATAGCTTTGCAGTATAGATCTTAAACATATTTTTTACCCCTAAACTTCTAATACATTTTCTTAGTTTTGTTTTTTTTTAAGTTCAGAAAGTTTGGTACAAAATGATAATGAAATGAAAATAAAATAATTGTTGCAACATCCAGTCAGCTGACAGTTAAGAAATTCTAAAATTGTGCATTGATGAGAACAAATATAACTCTTATTTTATATTCTCTGCATTTCATTCCCTTTTTGCTTACTTCCTCCCAAAATGTGTTTTATCATAAGGACCAGACCTATAATACCTTTAACTTAAAATAATCACAGCCTTTTTTCCTTTTTCCTTTTTCCTTTTTCCTTTTTCCTTTTCTACCACCCCTTTTTATCTTTCTTACTGTAGAAATGCATAATCCCAAAGAAAATAAACTCTCTTGTAGACACAATCCACTGAAATTATTTGAAAAGGTCATCTCTGGAAAGTGGTGAACATATTTTGAAAAAAAACAAAGCTTAAATATGCTAGCATGTATTTTTGTGTGTGTGTGTGTGCAATTCTACTGCATCAGAGAATTTGTCAGTGTATATTAAATAAAGTAAACAAAAATTAAGCAGAACTATTTTTTCCTAGAGTCAACGTTAACATCACATATTTTACTCTGTAAGTATTTTTTTCATGACCATTATCTTCCTCTCTGTCCAACAAAAAATAAAATACAGTTAAGATATTCATGTGGAAACCTTTTTTTATTATCCTACACATTGAAGTATTTCCAGCACCTTAGGGGTTTTATTGTGCTTCCAATCTATATGCATGTATGGCAAGCTTTTTATTATACTTTTCATTTTACTGCATCTGCTCTAGGTGTTATCAGACATATTTTTCAATCAGACTGATCAAAGTGTGTTCAGAATATAAGTGTATTTCTTTACAAATTGAATGTCCCTCTTTCTGTTTATATAAAATATAGAACAATATATACTTTTTTCTTTCAGTGCATCTCCTTCCTGCCTAGCTTCATTTTCACATAATTCATCCTGCTGAATAAAGGAAAGCAGTAATTTTTTTTTTTTCTTCAGATAATTCTTTTTTTTTTTTCCTCCTTCAAAATTATAGAATGTGCGTAGGGCAGTACAGGTTACTAGAAAACTGAATCTTTATCATATATGTAGAACATCCAAGAGTCTGATATATTAAATGGAGCTTAATCAAGGATGATCTGGAAAATAGGCAGAGACTTAAACTGCAGTCAGCTCAGTTCCTGTAGGTCAGTAGTTGAAACTTTATAAGTCATAAAAATCTCCTGATATATATTTTGAAATGAATTACAGGTAATTTCACAAATTATCAGTCTACTAAAAAAAAAAAAATAAAGTTTTCTCTTTTTCATTTATTTAATTGCTAAAGTGTAAAAGAATATCAGAATAAGTAGATGCATGTAAAAAAGCAATAATATTTTTAAAACAGTAATGGTGTCTCCAACTTACAGATGAAGGAGCTATGCCAAGTTACTTCCTGCTTAAATAAAGATTTTCATATATTGGAATGGTTTTCAACTTTCAAATGGGTACTGTACATAAGCTAATTTTTCTGCATAGCTGTATAACAAAGTCTCTGTTATAAACAACATTGACTTATTGGCAATATAACATAACTGAAATTATCAACAAATAGAATTAACAGAAAAGGACTAAATGACAGAATTACATGCCAGCAGTTTTGCAAAGTGAATTACCAGGCCATTATGGCAGAGTTCTGTATTCTAAAGTTCAAGAAACATAAGTGTTATTGAAGTATGCATGCATTCACAGAATTGTGCATGTCAAAGACAAATTTGCAGAAAACACAAAAACTGCATAAAGAAGATGAAGGAGGAGGAGAAGTATAGCAGAGTTAAAAATTAACCTGGACTGAAAGGAACTCCTTCAACTCATCCCTCCATGAAAGAATACACATATAAAAAAATAAAAGCAACATAGAATCATATAGAAACATAATGGTGCTTTAAGTTTTTGAAATATAAATTGCCACAGTCTCTCCCAGATACTCTCTATATTCTAATGTGTTCACTCAACAAACGATATGAGTAGTGTATTTGTAGCTCTGGTGGTCTCTTTTTTTTTTTTCTTTCTTTCTTTCTTTCTTTCTTTCTTTCTTTCTTTCTTTCTTTCTTTCTTTCTTTCTTTCTTTCTTTCTTTCTTTCTTTCTTTCTTTCTTTCTTTCTTTCTTTCTTTCTTTCTTTCTTTCTTTCTTTCTTTCTTTCTTTCTTTCTTTCTTTCTTTCTTTCTTTCTTTCTTTCTTTCTTTCTTTCTTTCTTTCTTTCTTTCTTTCTTTCTTTCTTTCTTTCTTTCTTTCTTTCTTTCTTTCTTTCTTTCTTTCTTTCTTTCTTTCTTTCTTTCTTTCTTTCTTTCTTTCTTTCTTTCTTTCTTTCTTTCTTTCTTTCTTTCTTTCTTTCTTTCTTTCTTTCTTTCTTTCTTTAGACTTGATGTTATACTTGCTCTGATTTCTCATTTTATTTCAAAGGGTTTGGTTTTAATTTTGTTGGATTGATTTTTAGTGAGACCTATGGATTAGGGCATAAAGCTACTAAAAAATGCAGTATTACTTTCAGTTTTAATATTTGCAGTATGTGGATTTGGAGGTGGAAAGACAAAGGTAAAAGTATACTTACATTTTTAAAAAAATCTTAGCTTTTGCGCCTTTTCCGCACTTCCATGGACTTCAAATGATGATTTAAAAAAATTAAAATAAAAAAAAACCAGGTTGGTAGCATTGTTATTTTTCTGAGTTTCATAGCCATTTCTTTATCTCTGTTTGTATTTGTTCGTCTGTTTTTTTGCAATCCATACTTCTGAAGCTGGGTAAATTTACAAAGTAGACTAGTTATTTAGAATCCAAGAGCTCAAATCCCTAAAAGTCCTTTAGGACACCTGGAGTGGCTCAGCTACAAATATATGCTTCGGTCAACCACTTTGATAGCAGCTATCGAACACAGTATAAAAAACTGTGAAGTACTAAGGGCAATAAGGTCAAAATGAGTTGATAAGTGAAAGAATATTCAATTAATATTTCTGTGTTCTGCTCTGTACTCGGTTATCCTTGGGGGGAAAAAAAAAAAAGAGAAAAAAAGTAGCACATAAATGGAAAATAGGTTTATAGGTTTGTTGTTAAAAGGGAAGGAGTAATGTAAAAACTGACTTGTACAGGATTATTTATTGTACATTAAAATGCTAATTATACTAAGTCTGTGTTAATGATGATGCCAGAAGGGCATGAGTTTGAATTAAACTAATTAAATATATCCTAAAGGAAAGAAGAAAAAAGAAATCGGGCTTCTCTAAAGCTGAATATATATAATTAAAATGAAAAGTAATGATAGAATGTAAATACAATATTATACAGATCTATAACGGGGACATTGTGCTGCAAGACATTTAAGGTATTAAATTTATATTTTAGAAGGTATAATAATCCATTATATAATGCTCGGAGCACAAAAATTTACGTAATTTTGTACCTAAGTACAAAAACATCAGTGAACATTGCTAATATAGAAAGTAAATATAGCTAAACTACACAAAATTTTAGAAAAACAGTCCTTTTCCTTCTCTTGTACTCTGTTGTGAGACCCCCAGCAATAATCCATTGGATCCTCATTGTGGACAAACCAAAGTTGATCTCAGCTTAGACAAAACTCTTTTGGAGATCTCTTATTGGATCTTTATTAAATCCAGTAAACCGTACTTGTTCAAAGGGAGCTTGGATTAATTCCTTACAATAAATGTGTGTAGATGATAAGACGGTGAAGAAGAAGTATGGCTGTCACAAAGTTACAATACAGAATATATTAAAATAAAGGTTTATTTTACCTTCTAGCAATTGTATATGGTGCATAATATTTGTGGAAGTAAGCTTTTTAACTGAGTCTATAGATGTGATCAATAATTTATGACTTCTAATTAATGCAAATCAGATATCATTAATGGTCTTGGTTTCAGCTAGTTTGGTAATTTGCAGAACTTTGCAAAGGAGATAAAGTTTGCTTCTTCTCAAAAACATATGAAATGGAAGACCAAACAATCTGAGTAAAAATTTAACTGGAAGAGGATGTTGAAAGAAGCCCACCTAACAATAGCTTGAGGAAAATAAGATTCATGACTAACAAAGAAAGAAAAGCAGAGCTCACTTTGAGTTTTGACAGAACTTGTGATTCATTTTTTCACAAATGAAAATCTAGATACTTGTGCTAACTGGCATTTTGTAAGGTGCTCTGTTTGGGGAAGAAATAATCTGAAAGCAAACACTCTTTTTGGGGACCCACTGACTTAATGGGAATTTGGTATTTGATGCTGTCTGTGCTTGCAAGTTACACCACAAGGGGCCTAAAGTGGCTGTGTTATGATGTGGATAAATTAAACTCAAGGGTCAGACAGAAACATTTGAGGGAGATGAATCTTTTTTTTTTTAATACTGCAGGTCCAGGTGTTGCATCAACTGTGTGCAACTAAGTCAAATCTGTTTGTGTTCTCCATAGCACTCTTAAAAGAATGTTACATTGTTATATATTGTTCTGTGACTGCATTTGTGTGCTTGGTTCAGTGTTTTGGAGTTGGATTTGGCAGTTTCCTTTGGAAGAAACTACAGTTTGGTTCTTAAAAGTTTTATATAGTATTTGCGGGGGTTTTTTGTGGAGTGAAGTAGCAAGACAGAGAAGAGGAAAACATAATCTTACCACTGGAGAATCCAAATTTTTTTTTTTTTTAGTTTCACAGAGGACTTTTGTATTCAAGGAAAAAAACAAAAAATACATCTCCTATTTTATACAGCTTCAGAATGACTAAAATTTGAATGTAAGAATTTAGCTGGAACTGAGAAATAACGTAGAACTTGAGACAGAGTTTAGATTCAGACTGGAAAATACATATGAGCTATTTTGCAAAGAACGTGTTATTTTTATTCCAAATTTACAGCTAGACCTCTGGACCCCTCAAGTGCTTATAAATCTGCAAATTCACCATGAAGCAATATTCTGTTGTAATCATTTTTTTCATGTAGGGTGAAAATTTAATGGCTAGCCTAGTTTCTTAAAAAAATAAAGGAAAAACAAACCACGACATGTATAAAAGATAGAATGACTTTTTAAATAAACTTGCAAAATTGTTAGACTTTACACTGTATAAAACTTGTTTAAAAATTCCATACTAAATTTTAAAATCTTGGGATCAGGATGGAGTATCAGAATTCACAGTCCTTCTTGTGTGTATTTCATTGTCCTTGCCTGGTTTGTGATAGTCACAATGATACATTATCTGCAAAGAGGAACATTTGTCTTATTACTGAAGATTTAAGTGTTTCCACTTGCTTAAAATCTGTGAAACTTTTTATGTAGAGGAATCAACAGCAGGGTGGAGGCCATAAAAAGGGTTCCTAGGTTCTAGTACATATACCCTCAGTACCTATCATAACTTTAATATTTAATTTAATTTATATAATTAATTATATAAATAATTATATAAATAATAATATATTTTTAATAATATAAATAATAAATATAATAAATATATATAAATAATATAAAAAAATAATAATATAAAATAGACACTATTCTGAAAAAAAAAGAGAATATTTATTATAAACTATGCTTGAAATTAAACACTCCAACAAGACTAAAGTACTCCACTAAATATTTCTAAAGGTTAGATGTTCACTGTTTCTGCACATGTCCCTGCCAGTTTAAGAAAAATAAGTGCAGTGCCCCCTCAGACAAGTGAGATAGAGCCCATTTACACTTCTTTAGGATAACTGGTTAGACCAGGGGATTAGGAGCAGAGAATAGGGGAGAGAGAGAGAGAACTGGAAAGCACTGAAGCAGTTGAAAATAAATACCAACAGAAGCTGTCTCGAGGAAACTGTAAGGGATGTAATAAAAAGTCCTTACAGGATTATAAGGATGGTTAAGTCTCATAGCAGTAAGAAAGAGCATTTTGGGGGTAGGGTGGAGAAGTGATTCTTGAAGCTGGATTTCAGGCAGCTGAATTTTGTTGTATAATGTTAATTTAGTGACCATCTCCTCCTGGAGAGCCTGAACTTGAAGGAACAGCAGAGTGACATCACCATTTGGCAACAGACAGATGAGAGCCAGGAAGAACAGATCCAAAGCAGTATTTGGTTATGTTTTTGTCAGTGAAGAAATGAAAAGGGGCAGTGGGAGGACTGAAGAGTCTGCCCTGGATTAGTCAGCAGGCAAAGGACTAGTGCATGGGGGGAGCCCATGGAATCGCAGTTAGCTAAATCCTTCCTTCCGCTCTCCCTCTATAGATTATTCTAAATTTTAAAAAGGATATGTGAGTGGCAGAGAGTGTTCAAACAAATGTTTTTTGCTTAAAACTTAAACAGGCCAATAGATTCTAGACTTGTTAAGAAATTGACTTGCATCTGTCTGCCACTGGTAGAAACAAAAATCACACATCCGTGCATGAATCCACTGATCATAGTTACTATAGAAAAGGTAAGGATATCTCTTTGTTGCAAATCCCCAGTTCTGAGTGTCATGCAGGCTGAGGTGCATACTGATGGTGTATGGTACTGAAGAGAGGAAGACGTGAGAAATAATTTGATGGTCTCACTCCACAAACAGTTGCAACAGAGTACCTTTCGGGAACAAGACTTTCTAGGAATGTTAGCATATGGTCCTAGAGATATTGAAGCTTGGATGACCTTGACCGGTGTGAGTATGTCAGTTTCTGCCAACTGAAGTGCATGTTTGTATACCTTACAGCTGTTTTCAGCCTTAGAACATTATAAATCTTGGCAGAAGAACTTGCTAGGCACTGCCTCCGTACCCACTTCCACCAACTAGCGAAGGCCAGCCCCAGGAAGTAACATCAATTTCAGAGATTGTTTGCAGCAAGGGTATGAGGCTGTTGTACTCAAATCTTGTTGTGGGCAAGGGGGAGCACACTATCTATATGGAGTTTGGAATTTTATTTTCAGCCAAATTAGTGTTTTAACAGTCTGATAGGCCAAATTATTAGTCCAATTAAAGTAATACTAGCACTTACAGTCTAACACAGGAAAATCTCATTAATAATACCTTTGAAAGTGCTATACAAATTAATTTAGTAGTTCCTGCTCCCTTTTCTCTGGTGTTATATTCACCCTTCCAGTGAATATAACAGTTCATTGAAATCCCAAAGTTGGCAGATTCAGGCTTCCTCAAGAAGAAAGAGGGAGTGGGGAAGTAAGATGTTGGCAGCATCCTGAGGTCTTTGCCAGCAGGAGCCAGAGGTTCATGGCGGGAATTACTTTCTATTCTTTGCCCCAGGGAGCATGATATTGGTGTCTTATACTGTTTCAGTCTTGGGGTCCATTTGGCTTTCTTTTTATATGTTTTCCAGTTCCTGCCTGCTCCTTTTCCTCTGTCCCCAGGGAAGGGGTGAAAGCTGCTTCACAGCTCCCATGCACCCAGCAGCAGAGCTGGAACTCAGACAGGCTGGGCAATGGGCACTCAGCCATTGGGCACCTGGTAAACCCAGCTCAGCCCTGCTCAGGCCAAGGGCAGCCCAGCCCAGCCCTGGGAGCCACCACAGCCTGCCACCTGTGCCCAGTAATGGCAGATATACCCATATTTACTGGCCTGCAAGACAATGAGGTATGTACAGTGGTGTGTAGGGATAATAAAGTTGATTGTCTGTTGGATCCTGCCATGGATCCTCTCATTTTTCCAGTTCAGGAAGAAAAGTGCCTTGGGTTTTTTCAAGGTTCTCATGGCACAGTTAAAGTCATTTGTACCACAGAGTTAATGTGGTGCAGGGCATGCAAGAACTTGCTCGGCCTCTAGCAAGGCGTATGAGGTAACACATTCCTGTCATGTCTACACTGCATCTTCAGAGAGGCACTCTAGGATCATTGCCCAAGGACCTGTAGTGTGGATACAGATGGGGTTGTCAAGGTTTGAATAATAGTATGGGGTTTCTCCAACAAGGGGATAAGGGCTCAGTAGTTGTGAATGCAACTATTTATCCCTGCTTTTATAAATTTTCAGAATAAAGATATTGGATAAAATAAGACCCCAAGGGCATCTGTGGGGAACAGTGCTGGACATTATTTCCTCATCTAGATGGAAGTACTCTTTATAATTACCCTCTGCTGAGTTAGACAGACAGCTTTTTATTCATTTAATTGTATTTCTCTCCAAACCAATTTGATTTAATTTCCCCATAGGATATGCTGTGACATAGCGTCAAATACATTTTGAGAAATCCAGATACATCTCCTGCATGCCTTTCTCATAGTTCTGCAATTGTATCAGCACCAGAAGAGTGATCAAGATGGCTTATAGAATCATAGAATCATAGAATCATAGAATCATTGAGGTTGGAAAGGACCTCTAAGATCATCGAGTCCAACCGTCAACCCAACACCACCATGCCCACTAAACCATGTCCCTAAGCACCTCATCTACACGTCTTTTAAATACCTCGAGGGATGGGGACTCCACCACTTCCCTGGGCAGCCTGTTCCAATGTTT
>NW_008795695.1:1696043-1723781 GCF_000699145.1 Aptenodytes forsteri
TCCGCCAGCTCCCTCAGCACTCTCGGGTGGATCCCATCCGGCCCCATAGACTTGTGAGTGTCCAGGTGGCATAGCAGGTCATTGACTGCTTCCTCTTGGATTACGGGGGGTTTGGATTTTGGGTTTTTGGATTACGGCTTGGGACATTCGATCTCTATGAATACATATATGATTCTATTTTGTGACTAATTCCACTCTTTTCCAAATATCAGCTGCATTCATTAACAAATAATGTTGTTTGAACGATATTACGTGCTAACATCACTTTCTCTTTCACATTTTTATATTTTAAGATCGCAACTTATTAACTCTAAAGGCTCAGAAAGTTATTCCATACTCTGCATCTTGGTTTCTGTGGTTCCTTCCCTGATCACATTCATTAGGAATAAGATAAATGAGTCTTGATCAAAGTTAACCTTTGTGGAAGGTTTTTAATTGCTTGTTTTTAATCTAAATTGTTAACTTCTGGTTTAGTTTCACTGTTAATAATTTAGCCTTGGATTTTGGAATACTCAGATGACCCCCTTGTAGTAGATATTCTCACTTAGGATTTTCCTTAACTGCAAGATGTACTCCCCAGTTATCTTGCCCTTGGATATCTTGGATCAAAGTTAACCTTTGTGGAAGGTTTTTAATTGCTTGTTTTTAATCTAAATTGTTAACTTCTGGTTTAGTTTCACTGTTAATAATTTAGCCTTGGATTTTGGAATACTCAGATTACCCCCTTGTAGTAGATATTCTCACTTAGGATTTTCCTTAACTGCAAGATGTACTCCCCAGTTATCTTGCCCTTGGATATCTTGGTTCTTTTGTTATTTTATTGGCTTCTGACATGTAACCCAGTTGCAATCCTCTTTTTTTTTTTACTTTTTTTTTTTTCTGTATGCTTCCTCCAGTCTTTAACAAATTCACTGTCTAGCAGTGACACGGAGAACATAAAAAATAGTTCCTACATTAGATCAGACTAGAGATTCATCTTGTCTGGTCTACTCTTTCTGACAGAGGCCAATATCTGAAACTTCAAAGAAAAAATGTGAAATGATGAACCAAATTCTATTTCCAGGAAAGCAAAATTTGAAGGATTACAAAACTGCTAATAAAATCAGCAGAAAGAAATAATCCTTCACAATCTATTTCAGCTATTTCTCTCTCTTCATGAAAAAGATGACGCCATCTTATGATTTAGAATAATTAAATTTTAAGTGTTGGTTCTTTCTAATAATTGATAATGCCAGGCAGATGCACCCTTGGATTTTTAAATGACCTTTGCAAGACATTCAGCTGTTAATTCCTGAAGAGTCAAAGGTTTAAAAAGGCACATAATTTATCTCCTGAAACAGGTATGGGCCTAGATGTATGCGACATATCACAGAAGCTTCAAGTTTAGGCTTAAAAACATTTAAGCTTATTAAAAAAAAAGAAAAAAAACCCCATATATTTTATGTAAAGTTTCCAGTAGTTTGTCAGATTTTGAAACTGTTAAACATTTTTTCTATCCTTTATATGCAGATTTAAACTGCTTTTATTGTACCAAAGGGGCCTAGTTTCTAATAAATTTTTTTAAAGATAATGAAAAAATTAACAGCGTTTAAATTTTTTGCTATGTTTAGCAAAATTGTGGAGAATCATTGGTGGTTATGTATGTAAGATTAACATTTCATGCAAAAGACATCATCAAGTGTTTGTTTATTGCCTGTTATTTTGATAAAAGAATAAAATATTTCTGATAGCTTATATCATTGCTATCTATTACAGAGATAAAAATTCTTTTTCTGATAAATTTAAACATTGTAAAATTTGTAATTGCTTATTTAATAAAAAAAAAAGAAATTATGGCTTTTCTATTGTCTCAGCTACAAGCTGTACCCACCAAGGAACATTAATAATACTAACATATCATTTTTTAAGTATTCATCTAGAACATAGGAACAAGATAATTTTGTTTTATGAAACACTGTTTATAGCAACCTGTAATGACCATTGTGCTGGGAGCAGCATATGAGTTCCTGTAAACAATATCTGGTGTTGCAGGGTTAAGAAATAGCTAGTAAAACATCAGAGTTTTGATGTTTGTTTTATGAATTTTCTGTTCCGTAGCATAAACATAAAAATCTAGTATTGGTCAAGGCTCTATTATAGGATTAAAGTTTTTCATCAGTATATGTAATTGTTCACAATTGTTCTTGTTAATTGTTCAGTTTTTTCTTTAGCTCAATCAGAAACACAAACACAAAAAAAACCTTGATAAAAAACCTTGATAAAAGAAAACACCAAAAATTGTTTTGAGATGAATAAAATATTTCATTTAATACACACTTCTACTTTCAGACACTTGCAGTAGTAAGGAACAAAATGTTTCAGTGAAGGCATAGCTTCCAACTTTTTGAGTTTAGTCATAGACTAGTGCTATTTTGGATATCTGTTATGTTTGGCTTTTTGAGTGTTCAGCATCTGGTATATCTAGAAACTATATCTGCTGCATGTGACTGAATTAATTGGATCACAAAACTAATCATTCACAGAGGTCTATTTGCTATATTAGGCTCCCAGTTAGATTAGTTTAGTTCCAGGTATTTTAAAAAGATTAACATTGATTTATATTGATGTGGTCAGTGGCAAGCCCTATAAATACTAGCTGAAGTTTGAAAAGCAAATTTTGCTTACCACTCATTCTGTAACTATTAAGTCTTTGCATTTAAGAATTGCTATATAAAACAATAAAATCTTCAAAAATTTTTTGATTACTAAAATTGGAAAAAGATTTTAGATGATGGAACATTTACACATTCAAGTGACTCCATTAAGGCCATTTTATCCCATTTCCCTGGGAATTTAAATTATATTTGGTTATGTGTATATAAAGTAGTCATCAATAATTCCACTTTTTCATAATAAAGTTCTAAAAGAGTTTAATATGCTGTCATAATTTACATTTCACATATTTTTAATATTAAACATTGGGGAGGTTGTTGTATGTTTACATCCAAGTAATATTATCTAGACAACCTTTTACAGGTGTATGAAAGATAACACAAATCTAATGGAAGTTCATTTCAGTACTTAAGGGCAGTTCTGGGTGGCTAATAATAATTGTAATGATTTCAGTTCAACAGATAAGGACAACTTCACAACTATTTTGCCACATTTTTTTATTCTGAAAGTATGTGTTTAATTTCCTAGTGCAAGATGCAGAAAGATGACCTTTTCTGCTCCACAAACAGAACAGTATTTTCCAGGAGCACTTTAATTGAATTTGCACCATATCGCTACCGTTCCTGTACGAAAAGTGCCTTAAGAGAAAATAAAAATCAAGGGCATGCATGCATGGTAAAGCTTTTTTTTTTTTTTGAGGGAGGAAGACTTTTGTGAAGAATAGAGAAAGTATTAAGTCCTAAATTAAACAAACAAACAAAAAACATATGTATTACTGTATGTACAAGGAAGATGTGAGAGTTGGAAAAGAAGTGCCAGACCATTTTCAAGTTCTTAGTTTGAAGAATGGAAATGCAATTTTGGGGATACTTGTAACGAAAGCTAGGGAAATAAGAATTAGAAGAAAAAATATGTGAAGTATTAGATTTAAATAGAACAATTCCTGGTGTTCAATTATAAGGGAAAAAATACTAATGGCATATTAAAAGTAGCTTCATAACCATAACATTATTTTGGCCATAAATTGAGTGACCATTGACATGCATACTGATAGTGGTCAGTACTTACTGCCTTTCATACTTATGTGCAAATATTCTCTTTACGTAGTTTAGGGGGTTAGTGGCATTGCTTGTTTGTTTGCTTGCTTGCTTTTGGTGTGGCTGCTTTTGCACTTTTTTTTTTTTTTTAAATGACATCTTCCCATTGTTTTAGGCTGTTACCTAAACTCGTCCATAAATAGCAAACCAGAAAGCTTTCACCTTACAAAGGTACTGTTGCCAAGATGGAACCTAGTGTAAACTGAAACAAACAAACAAATAAGCAGAAGTAAAGGTTTCTGGAGAGGGCTTAGAAATTGGCAGAGAGATCTGACTCGCTGAAGGGGCTGCTAAATACAAAAAAAGCTAAAAAAAAATCTAAGTGAGGCCAGAGGAAGTGAGAACCAAGTACTTGAGGGAGCTTGTGTGAACCAGTTTTGTAATCCTCTTAAATGATACAGTATAACTCACTATCAGGGTAAAGTACAAACTCTTTTGTAAGGACACTAGAAAGGTTTGACTTTGGGAGTAACAATGTGATTTTATGTTAATGGATTTGGAAACTGAAGTTAATAGCTGGGAATTGCAATTATTTTTCTGAAACAATCTCAGTTAGTTAAATATAGTCGGTGACAGCAGGGAGATAACGTTTAAGTCCCAAGACTAGAATACAATAATTCTTGTGTATCCAAAGCATAACCTGGTGAAAAGCAAGAATGATAAATATTTACTATTTTTAATGGAATAAGGACATGAACAAATAACTATTTCAAATGGCCCATGTGTAACTTGTTACTTAGAAAATGAATAAAGGAAACTAATGAGCAAAAAAAATTAAAAGAGCATAAATAAATAAATATGAAGCTGTTTTTCAAAATAAGACAACTCATAAATATAATCTCCCATTTGGGTAGGTGATTAATCCACACTTGTCAAGTCCCCCACAGCGTTGCAATCTTGCTAAGTTTGATAATGATCGTGTGAAATGACTTAGAGCTCTAGTTGACAAACAAGTGTTATTGTTGTAAGTGACTTCGTGAGTTTCTTAGACAGTTTGCAAAATAGCTGCAAAATAGACAATTTGGATATATTATTGCTTCTCACCATCACTTTTCAGAGAGAACTTTTGTAGCTGTGATTGACTTCAGCTGAACAGTGGCTTCAATTCATTCATTGATTTCAGTTGAACTGTTGACTTTTTAGTTATGTCCTGGGACAACATGGTGTACTAAACATATACTGCCTTTTCTCAGGGGAAGAATATTAACATTTTGCCATTCTGCTAAAGCCCTCGTCCTTTAATTTTAGCCTTGCTTTGCAAGTAAAATATATCTGGATTTGTATGCACATCTGGTTTAAGACTAGAGATTTCTCCTTGACTTTTGTCTCTTTTCTGTTATGTCAGAACTCAGTGCCTTATATCTTCTTGGGCATTTTTTCTGTTCAACCATGACATGAGAAGAAACAGAACAGAGCATATGTTCAGGATTAACTCCCTTTGAGGAACAAATCTCTCATTTCTGACAATGTTTCTTAATCTACATGATATTTTTCTATTTAGATTTACAAACAACTGTTTCTTCCAAACCCGAACTCCATTATCTTGAATATCATCTGCAGATGTAACAAATGTAAAAAGGTTGTATTGCTTGTAATAACTGAAGTAATTCATTTTTCTGAGTGACCATGCTTTGACACACCTCCATAAAATTATCCAAACACCTTTTCTACAATAGAAGAGGGAATGCGTGATTTTTTTTTTTTTTTTTTTTTTTTTTCCCCATGTAAAATGCCTTCAGGAGCTGTTTTGGCATTGCTGGGAAAAAAAATTCTGGAGATTACAGATGGAAAACTTTTTCCAGTTTTAGACTTTCACTTAAATTTATAAACAAAGGGAACTTGTTGAGTTATTGCACTTGACTATTCTAATATTTTTAAACAAATGAAACTTAAATGTTCTTCTGTAAATTTAGTTGCTTTGAATGACCCAGAAAAATCACTTTTGCATCACACCTCCTGCAAAATCAATAACACTTATGGATACCTTGAGAATCATTCATCAAAACAATTACATTTTTACACAGTACATGAAAAATATGGATAGGATTGCTCCCATTAAATTATGATGGACTACTGTATAAAAACAAAATAAATTAGAGGTTTCAATTTTATTTAGTTATGACATTAATATGTTTGACCTTACTCCAGTCAGTCACCATTAGAAATATTTTTAGAATCATGGTAGTGTTTTTAAGGTAGCAGAGTATATTCTAGAGTTTTAGATACAGGACCATATTTTTCATTTTCTTTAACAGCTGCATGAAGACATCTAACATCTTTACTGCATAGGATTAGTATCTTTACCAAGGAACCTTATTAAAGAATAAAACTGTTCTGTTAGTATAATATGGATTTTCCTTGTGCCAGTTACAAACTCAGCAAAATAATTCCCAGTTCCGAAAACTGTTAAGATTGCATGGAGTAACTTTACTACAAAATAAAAATTTCACTAGCACAGGTTCATTTCTGAACCCTGTACCAGTTCAAAATACAGTAGTAATTTTGAAAATCTTCTTTTCCATGACTGAGGTTTTTGCAACAAATTTATGTTTATTAATCTCATACTTCAGTCTGCTGTCTGTTTTCAGGGACCAGAAAAGAATAATTCAAGTTAAGAGAACAATAACTTGGCTGATGTCCTTTTATATGCTTCTGAATAGAAATTAACCTTATCTGGACATAAGAGGTAGAGCAGATTACACTCCTATTTTTACAGCTACTTAACAAAAGAAAAATCAAGTTAGTGATTCTTGTTCTACTGCTGACAGGATTTGAAGGTGAGACCTAAGTCAGGTGAAAATTGCCTTTGTCTAGAAAGTACCTCGTGTTGATTTATTTTTCTTCCTCTGTAATGTACAGAGATGTCTGTTGTGTCTGCTATTTGGACAACAGGACTTAACAAAGCAGAGGAAAAATATGTTGCAGGAACACAGAAAATTAAATCTTGTTGTTTTCTACTCTTTTCATAGGTTACATCGATTTGTAGGATTTTGATCTTTCCTATAGTACTTTGGTTTTTTCCATAGGGTATTCAAAAAGATTGTTTTGCTTTGTGTGGGGGATGGAATAGGCATTGGAGTAGATGTTCTAGAAACCTTTCAAGACTGGACATCTTTTGAGTTATCGGAGATGCTGAGGGTCTATATTTGATTGCCCAAGGTTACTAAATCTGGACCTGGGCTTTTTGTCTCTTCAGGAGAAGAGAAGGCTTGGGGGACCTAGTTTGAAGCCTTTCACTATCTAACAGATGGATAGAGGAGATGGTGTCAGACTCTTCTTAGAGATGAACAGTGAGAGGATATAATGCAACGGTCACAAGTGGTTGCAAGTTAAACCCAAAGGTAACAAAATCCTATAATGAGGGTCATTAAGCACTGGAACGGACTGTTTGGAGATGTTGGGGAATATTGTTTTCTGGAGTTTTCCAAACTTAGGTGGGCATAGCCCTGAGCAAGACAACCTAACTTCCAGTTAGCCTGACCGGAAGTTAGGCTTTGAGCAGGAGGATGGATGAGGTGAGTTCCAGAAATCCCTTCCAAAAGAAATTATTATTTGAATCTATATAAAGAAATACTTAGTGAGATATACAGACTCTGCTGGAGGTTTGTTTGATTATTTGTTTCTTTTCTACAAATAATGTACTACTGTGAAATGTATTTCTTGTGTGGAGTGTTCAAACTGATTTTTTTCTCCTCGTTATGGTTACACAAAATCGCATGTATAGTTCTAATCACATCGGATTCACTCAGAAATGTCTGGCTCAGTTAATTACCTCTTTATTAGGGCTCTGATGAATAATTACGGTCGCAGTGTGTTAGTAAGTAAGTGCAAAAAAATTGTCACGCAAGTTGTGCTTCTTTTTTTGTGACCACTGCAGCTAACATACATTGACTAGTATTCATGTTTGCGTCCCAGCAGCAGGGTAAGCAATTTGATCTGTGTTCAGATCACAAAATCCATTTTGTTCCAAGCCATGTGGAAGGCATCCATCGATGCTGAATCTGTTTCTTACATAAGTGCTTGTTCCATTACAGATAGCAAGTGTGTAATTTCAAATGCAAAATTTTTGTATTTGTCTCTTATTTTCTACAAGTATTCATGTAAAACAAGCTTCCAACAGCAGCAGCAAGTATGAGCTCAGTCTGTTAAGTACTATGCATTTTGTAATTTGTTTGACACCTTTCACTTGTACCTTTATCTAGAGTCTTATTTTAACTACTGCTGATGGCAAATGAAAAGAAGACCTCTCTAACCACAGGTGGTGGTTAGAGTGTCTTCTTTTCATTTGCCATCAGCAGTAGTGGTCTGGTGTATGAGCATTCTGACACTTAAAAGCATATTCTGGAAGTGTGGTGTTGATGGAAGATAAAAAAGAGATTCAGCAGCAGTGAGTTATGAATGGGCCCACTTAGTGTAATCATTATCTCACAAGTCTTATAGCACTGGTTCATTGACATTCCCAGTTATTGCCATCATTAGCTGAGAATACTCTTATCCAATGCAAGTATTGTACCAATTCTTTCCAGTTTTCACCAGGGTTGTATTTTGACAACTGGATTTAATTCTAGCAACTGGTTAAAACCAAAAGAAGATGCAAGGAATACTTAGCTTAATATGATTTTCTAGCTTTAAGATGCCACCACTATTTTCTGTTTTCAAAGTAGAGGAGAAACTAAAAGCTCTTGTTTTAAGATAAAATTCATATACATACAAATAAAATGAAGGGGTAAAACAACTGATAAATTTTAAACCTTTTTATACCCTCTCATAAAGGTATTTTGGATGTTTCTCTACACTTGGGTTGTAAATTTAATTATCTTGGGACCATTTTTCATAATATTTTTAGAAATAAGCTGCAGGCTTACATTTTTTTGTTTGGTTTGGTTTGATTTTTTTTTTTTTTAAATGTGGCTTGCAGATGGCAAGCAAAGAAACTATTAAATATTAGTATTTTATACGCCAAGTTCCAGTTATCTAACATCAGCCTGTCAGGAGTAATCTTATTAACTCTGGGCTTTTGTCTGAACATTGTGCTTCATACTCTGCCAGTTAAGTTTGACTCAAATTTTTTCTCCTCCTGTTCTCAGACTTAACTGAGCTATTGACAGAAATCTTCACTGGTTATTTTCTAATGTCATGTTTTCATTAATGCTCTTGCCTTCTTGCAAGCAGGATGACAAGAATACATGGATCAGAAAGCCTTCTAGTATAACCTAGTTCTCAAACCCCACAGTCTCATTCCTTTCTGTACTTTCCAGTTACAGTGAAATAAAAATACCCACTGTATTAACTTATTCAATTTTTAAATCGGTATTAAAAGAGAATAGGTAACAGCCTACTGTTTAAATATTTTATGCATATGCATTTTCCAGAACTACTGAAGAGAAATGAATGGCATATATGGCACCACACAAAACAGAAAACAGAGGAAAAGAGGTGTTGTAAGCACTTTTCCTTTGTTGATTGCAACTGGTCAGAGTTGTTTAAATTTATGTCCTTTGTAATCTTTTAAATAAACTTGGATAACACTCAATGTCAATTGTTTGTGAATTTTGCATGACACATTTTGATGGCAATATTCTTTCCCTATACCTTCAAAATTTGCAGGTGGCGATCTCAGACAGTTAGCATTATCAGACTAATGGCACACTTAGTCCAGTCACTCATTTCCAGAGCTGGCTCAAAGCTTCCCAACAGAGTAGGTAAAACTCAGTTTTATGTTCAGTGGATTTTGGGAAGATAAAAGGAAAAAAGCTAGAGATGTTAGCTGTAGTTTTGAAAGGCCAGAATATTGGGGTAGGTGTAACTTCAGCTCTGAGCAGGACAGGTAGGTTTGTGGGGCTCAGTGGGTCATAAGGGAGCTGTAAGTAGGCTATACACCATTCTTTTCTCTAACTGAAATGATCGTAGGTATTGAATCTTAACTTTGCTGAAGCACTGCTCTATTTTTAGTCTCTGCTGCCTTTGGGTTTGTTGTGAGACTGGACAGGGAGGGGAGGTAAGAGAACAGTGACAGCAACTGGTCCTGGGAAGGACAACATCCTTTCTGCAGCGGCAATGAGGCCGTCGCTCTAAAAGGAGTCCAGGTAAGACTGAGATGAACTGTTTTGGTAACAGCATGTCTTTTTTTCTTCTTCTTTTGTTTTCCTTTTATTCTTTTTTCTTTTTTTTTTTTTTCCCCTGGGAAGAGTTGGGGTCAGAAAGTGTTTGATTTCCCTTTTAATCTCTTTTGGATTTTAATCATCTATGGAACCTGACATTTATTAATTTATTTCTTTATTGGGGATGTCCACAGGACAGGGACATGGAAAAAGGAGTTTAATTAGTCTGCAAATTTCCATATGTCTATACAGTATGTACTTCCCTTTTCCAGCATTGCACTTATTAGGAGTTAAAATCCCCAAGATCAGCTCTTTGTGCAGTTTCCTTAACTGTGTTAGAACTATAATATTGTATAAATTTTCTGAATCCATGTTTGCCATTCTGTTATCTGTACACATTTCTCCCAACTCTTTTATTTCCTATTTTGTCCATCCTCCTAACCTGTGTCTTATGCTATATATCACTGATGACAGAAACAAGCTCTATACAGATTGAGGTTCTGGAAATGCTTGAATTTCTGGAGAAATCACTGAAGGGAACACTGTGGAGCAGACATAAACATGTGTCAACCAGCAAGTGGTAGTTTGCTTCTGTGCAAGGCAAACATTTTTGTAGTTATTTGCTTTTAAGTGCATGTATCTTGCTGTTGAACTCAGAACAGGATTGTTTTAGGCCTCAATCTGTATAACTGGTAAGTCACCTGAACTGTCTGTGAGTTAAAACTTGTCTACCTCTGCACAGAATTTTTTCAGGGAAATCTTCCAGCATTTTCATGATCATCTGAAACAAACCCTTTTCTTTCTTCACCATCATTTGTGTAGCTCTTCCCACCAGCTGAGCAGCCCTCCCTAAAGTAAACTGGGCTAGTCAGTCTTTTTTTCTCCTTTTCCTTTTCTTTTCCTTTTCCTTTTCCTTTTCCTTTTCCTTTTCCTTTTCCTTTTCCTTTTCTTTTCCTTTTGAAATCAGTATTAGAACTCAGAGCATTCACTGTCATTAAACAGGGCAATTTTTTTGGCAAGACCTCTTCAGGCTGTTCTCTGAGTGGCTCACTGGTCAGCTAAGATAGTATTAAGGCTATGAACCCAAACAACATGGACAATGAGAGTGGAACTGATGCTAACTATTGATGTACTTATTTTAAACTTAAAAAGTTCATTAAAGAAGTTTCATTAAGCGAATACCAGTGCGTATGTTTATGTAAGAAATAATTTGTTATTTATACATGAGAATTTTGAATTCATCATTCAAAGCAATTGGAAAGGAAAAGAAATATGTTATGGAACCTTTTATTACTCATGGCAGCAGCTTAGTTGCACATGTGCACGTGCAAACATATCTTCAAAGGTTGCTACTTTTATGACCTTTTCAACAGGCTGGGGGTTAATTTATTCTTAAGGAATAGTTCTCTAATTGTAGTTGAAGGTGAACTGTCTTTTCTTGTACCTCAGACTGACTTGTGGTATCATGAAGCACTGCATCTGGTTCTTAATAGTCATGTCATACTGTATTAAGTCATACAATAATATCCTGAAAAGATTGATGCAATGATTTATGGCATGTCGTCTCTTGATGTGTCAGCCAAGGAAGTAGAGCATATACAGAGGGATCTCATCTCTAAATGGCTTGTATGTGTGGAGTTTTAAGAAAAATAAAGATATATTTCATTAAAAGCACAGAGCATGAGAAAAACTACTTTTATACTAAGCTATAATGTTTAGAATTATCTGTTAGACTGCCATATCTTAAACACTTCAGAACTGTGAATACTGGTAAACTTGTGTAAAAAGGATGGTGGGATACATATGACAAATAAAGAATCCTTGCTGTAGAAAGAACTATTGGGGACATTTTGAGCAACGAACAAGAGGAATCATCTTCATAGTAACGTTGAAGGCTCTAATGGTGTCTAACATCTTAAAATTCAAGAAATAAATTTAGTTAGTGGTGGGGGAAATTCAAACCAAAACTGCATTTTGGTTTATTTCTTCCTGTATAGTATTCCTGGTGTCAATGCAAAAAAATATTCACTGATACACATAAAAAATGAGAGCAAAACCTGAAAGTTTTCTTTTAAAATTTCATCTATAAGGTGAGCAGCAGGCAAAGTTATCTGGACACAAACCAATTAAACCCCCTCTGTCAGATACTAGCTACCTTAAACATACAAAAACTCATTTCTGTTAGTAGATCATAAATTTTTAGGTCCATTTATATGGCTAAGGAACTGTTTCTTCAATGTGCCTAAATATCTGAGTAACAAACATGGAAGGCATTGTAGGTGAGGATAGTTGGCATCTGTCCTGGTTTCGGCTGGGATAGAGTTAATTTTCTTCCTAGTAGCTGGTACAGTGCTGTGTTTTGGATTTAGGATGAGAATAACATTGATAACACACCGATGTTTTAGTTGTTGCTAGGCAGTGCTTACACCAGTCAAGGACTCCTCAGCTCCCCATGCTCTACCGACTGAGAAGGCTGGAGGTGCACAAGAAGCTGGGAGGGGGCACAGCCAGGACATGTTATTATTTTATTTCAATTATTAAATTGTTTTTATCTCAGCCCACGAGTTTTCTCACTTTTACTCTTCTGATTTCTCTCCCCCTCCCACCGGGCGAGGGGAGAGTGAGCAAGCAGCTGTGTGGTGCTCAGTTGCTGGCTGAAGTTAAACCACAACAGCATCTGATGGATTTGTCTTTTGCTCCTGAGTGGGAAGACTTTATGGTAATTATTCAGTCATATAAGTTGTGTATAGTGTTTGATGGTGTCCATCACCAGCTCCCTTAAGAGTCTTTGAGGCCAGAAGAAGCAGTAACTCCTTAATGCAAATATCTAAAATTGTATTTTAAACAAGAATGGCTGTAAGACAGTAAAGCTACAATTAGCTACTAACTTTAATGCCATGTCCTAGACTTTTGAAGGACATTGTTGAGAATGAATTCTTATTTCCATGTTCTAGTACCATTTCTTCTAGTTATACTTTAGGTTTTCTGTCATATTACAGCACTTCTTAGAGAATTAAAATAGCTGCTTGTGTTCGAGGTAAAAATATTCTCAATTGTATGTTTTCTTAGAAGATATTCTGAAGAGAATAATGGCTGAAGGCAGTGAGGTTGAAGGATCTCCTGGTTAATGTGTCATTCTTCTAATTAATTTAACTAAATCACAGTAATTTACAAGGACCTGGTTATAAATATCTTATATTACAGATAAAATTCCTGGAATTAAGAAGAGGAGACTCTTAGCAGGATTTTAGACCTTTTTAAGAAAACAAACTGTCCTTGATGATTAGGGGAAAATTTGCACATAATAGGGTATTAATTTTTATGTACCTCTATAGAAGTAATGTGGTAATACTACATTTTTAATATTTTCTGTCCCATCTGTTATCCTGCCCTGGATTTTATAGGTATCATGCAATTAGAAGATTACCCTTGTTTCCATGTTCTGTTTTTACATCAAATAGTGATCCATTTCTTTTACTGAAAGAAACATTAGAAACAATGTTTTAGAACATCTCAGCTACAGTGAGAAACGTGCTTTTAAAATATCTTGACCTTTTTTATTTGTTAATAATAAATAAAAGTCACTGTGGTTGATTTCTTGAAGAAAAAACACATGTCCTTTCCTTGTCCTTTTACATCTGTGTCTTCTAAATTTTCTCAGTCTACTAAGGTCAGAAAATATTAAACAGATAAACATATTTAATTTAAAAATCACCAATTTGTTATAATTAATTGAATTGATATCTTCCTGTGGCAGTTACAGGGTTAGACGTACATTTGCCCTATATTAAGATGTCCTTTTCAGGATGACCATTGCATGGAGTTCTTTTTGAATGCTCTAAAGTCAAGATGCTTTCAAGAAAGACAATGGTCAATAGATAATAATGAGACCAAAGGCCTAACAAATTAATAAATACTAAATTAAAATAACACTAAACCAAATTAATAAGTGGAAGTATTGTCCATACTTACTCAGTTCTTCAGAAAACAATAGCAAGGGGACAAGAATTTAGGAAGAAAATAGCCCTCTCTGTAGATTTCTTCCTTCTCCCTCTCCCCCTCTCTTCCCTTCTCAAAAAAAGAGCTTTTCCTCTGATAACTGTCGAAGAACAAACCCCTTTGTGTTTGGAAGCATCAGTATGTTGTTTTATTTGTTCACTTTTTCATAAACTTATGAATTTTCACATCAGTTTTCACTAGTGAGATGGTTTACAGTTAGAATTCTACACTGTCTAGAGGGTCTGTTTTTAATGATGTTTTTACCACTGAAATATTGAATTTATTTATATGTACTGTTCCCCAATTTTATGGAAGTATTGTTCAGTTTTTCTTGAACAGCATGTTTCATACCTTCTTCCAAATATAAGTCACCTAGAAAATGCAAGCCCTGATCTTAAAATGGTATCTTGGACCAACTGTCCTTGTACCTGTAAGTCACATGGACTTCAATTTTCCTTTGGGAAGGACCTATGGAATGTGTACGAGCTGATGAGCAGGCTTACAAGAAATGGTCCTATTTCTAGTAAATACTCTCATTGTCATTTGGACACTGCAATATCAAATGTGATGACGGTAACTGAATGCATACCAGTCTGAAACTGGTGATGATGTCACAACCCCATAGTAGGTCACTTTTCATATTCCTCCACTTCACCCTGGCAGTGTTATTCAGGCCACTTGCAGAATCTAAGATTGGTACAATATGTAGGCTTTACAGGATAGCACAGAGAAGAATTGTTTACAAAAATTTTATCTTATGAAATACTCATTGTAGCATTAACTTCGCTTTTCCCAGAATATGCTTATTTGGCATGGTTACACATGGCAAGTGCATGTCACAGGGGGATTTCTTAACGAATAGAAACTGCTGTCGGAAATCTTTCCCCTTGTTTGTTTGTTTGGTTGGTTGTTTCTTCCGTTCTTCCTACGTAAAGTCTTCTTAAAAAAAAAAGACAGTACTCACTAAGAATGTAATGATGTATTTTTTTCTATGTGAAAGTGTACTTACCAAAGAATATTTTTCTCTACATTGATACAATTTTTGATGGTATATTAAGGTTCATTATTAAGAAAAAATACAGCAAAGAGAACAGCTTGAAAAATTTAGATAACAATTGGGATTTTAAAACTGAGCTGAGCGGAAACTATATAATTGCATTAAAAGGCCCTTTTGAAATGTTTATTTTAAAAAAATTTTCAACTGGTTATCTCATTGGACTGAATAGCTCTGGCTTGTTATACTACTCCATGTGAGGTCAAATTTCAGGTGGTACTATTAGAACAGATTCTGATTAAGTGGCTTTGTACACATTTATTTGTTATTCCAAGATATGCAGGTTTACAAATGCTGAATTTTAGGCTAAAAGGAATTTGGGATCTTGCAAAATATGTCCCACCCATTCCATGAAAACATATTTAGTGATCAAGTCTGCTGAAAAATCCTGAAGATTCAGGGATCTAACTGAACAGATATGAACAGAATAAAACTTTCATTGATTTGTTAATCTTGTTCAGCATCAGAATGAGGATAGGAAAAATGAAGTGACTTCTCAAATTTGCATAAAAGCCTTACTTCTCTGTTCTGGCTTTCTTGATAATGGGCCTTTATGTTTTCATAGAGTAAGCTTGTAAATCTTAATAATATTTTTACCACATACTGTTACACATCAAGTTTGTAATAACAAAACCCTAAAGCAGATTATTTTTATGTGATTTAATGTTTCCTTTTGTCTATTTGGTATGGTTTTGATAATGGGGTTTATGAACTTCATTGTCTCTTAAGATTCCTCAAGATAAGTCTTATTGCCAGTTAGCTAAATCTTATATTCTGCTCTACAAGCTGTTACATGATCTAGTATATTTTTTTAAAGAAAGATCTCCAAAAACCTTTGATTTTTTAAATTCCATTAACACTGAGTTATATTTTCCTGGCCTTTACCTCAAAAGATGTAATGTTTCATAACTCCCTCGGTTAACCTTTTCTGACTTTGCACTTAAATAAGAATGTATCACAGAAGCAGATAACAACTAATAATCATCTATGAATTTTAGACCCAGTTTGGTTTGGGTTGGGTTGAGTTGTGTTATGTCGGGGTTTTTTCCTGTAGCAGGTTTAATTCCATTTCAGTCCCCCTTTTGATGACAGAGAAGCCAATACCATCATGTGTGGAAAGCTGATGTCTCATAGCTTGTGGAAAATTGCTATACTTCATTTGTTACTTCTCCTTGGAAGACCTTTTGGCAGCTAATCGCTTTGGAGTTTTTGCAGTTTGAAACTAGAAGAGAAAACCTGGAAGATGATACTTAGATGACCTCCACTGCTGTAATAGCAAAACATGGGTGCTTACTCCTGGTTATGTCAGTGAAACTAAGAGAATCCACATACTTTCAGAATTGCATTTTGGGTGCAAAACTGAGCCTTCAGCAGCTGTATGTCTCCTAGGAACTTGTCATCATCTAGATAATCAGAACTGATTTTAAAAAAAAAAACAACACCCAAACCAGGAAGCTACAATGAAAAAGGTTTTTAAGAGGAGAGCCCTGTGACAGCAGGATTCTCTCAGGAAGAGTGCCAATATGGATGGTGGAGAACTGAAAAACAAACTGCTAGCTATATTGCAAAAACAGCAGCTCAACTTAAGCTCAGATTTAGCGTGAAAACCAAACAAGGTTGTAATGAGATGTTTATGTTTGTTGTTGTCATAACCAAGTTTAACAATTAATATCAAGAGAAAGGAATTTTTTTTCTCTTAATTTATTTTATTAAATAGATCAGATTCATGAACAATGATATAATATATAACTTTATATGTGGAAAGAGGAATAGTATACAAAGGCAAGGGGTGTAGCAAGTTGGTCATGAAGACCTCAGAAGCTTGTTGCCTCCAATCAAATTAGCTGAACTCATAAAATAAATATGCCCAACTAATAAAAAATGTGTAAACATTAGAAAATCGTGTGCTCTGTGGGTGAGCTTCACAATTTAAGTTGTATGGTTATGGGTGTAAGTGTAACACAGTTGGAAAATAGGGAATACTGGCTTAACCTTTACAGTATGTCCATGGCAAGAGATAGACATTGTAGCTCATTAATGCAAAGTAGTCTTAAGTTCAATGTTTGATGACTTATGTGGAAGAGTGTAAACATTAGAAAATTGTGTGCTCTGTGGGTGAGCTTCACAATTTAAGTTGTATGGTTATGGGTGTAAGTGTAACACAGTTGGAAAATAGGGAATACTGGCTTAACCTTTACAGTATGTCCATGGCAAGAGATAGACATTGTAGCTCATTAATGCAAAGTAGTCTTAAGTTCAATGTTTGATGACTTATGTGGAAGGTATTACTTTGTAGTTTGCTTGATTACAAAGGAATTATTTTGGAAGGGAATATCATGATATGTTAGGCCAATTACTGCTCTTATGTAACTTGTTTCAGTGAGTAGATAGTTGAAGTTAAGAGCAGAATTTGACTCTGTAACTGGCACTAAAATATGCTTTGATTCTGTACAGTTCAGAGTCTCTAATCTCTGAAAATACCTGATGTTCAGAGGGTTGCTATCCTTTTATTAAGTCTGGAAGACTAATTTATCCTATTAAAAGACAAATACATCAGAATATTAAGCTTCCTCACCTCTCTGGCATCAACAGTTGCATTACCTGGTTATTGTGTTTTTGCTTGAAGCTACTGTTAGTGCCTTTGCAAAAAAAGTGCAGTATAATATCTGCTGTTTACAAGTTCAAAGTATTTGTCATTCTAATACGTGGAATATTAGCTTTTCTCTGCAATTTTGCAAAAAGGAACTAAATGAAGATAAATACAAAACTCTCACCATTACAACAACTCTGTTATGAAATTGTTTTGAATAGCTATTTTATATACTCCTCTGAATTCAGAAGAGCAAATGTTGGTCTCTGCCTCTCTAAAGTAGAAAAGTCTACCAAGACACAGTCATATATATGTGACCACACTTCTATATGATATATAGGCTTATATTCTACCTCTGAACTTTTTTAGCTCCATCAGTAACCAGACTGTCATTATAAAGCATGAGTGTTTAGTCCTTTTTTTTAATTTCATTACAAAAAAAAAAAACCCACCTGTCTCTATCTTAAGTAATCTATTCATAGATCAACCTATCAGATTTTTCTTTGTAAATTTGGAACATACTTGCACTTTGAAAGTCAAAGATTTGCAAAGTGTCACTTATTAAAATTTTTTATAGTATTTGAAGTGGGAAAATACATCACTTCTTGAAAAATTTCTACATTATATCTATTAAAAAAACACTAAACACCTCAAAATTTGATAAAATAGTTTTTAAAAAAAGATATTTTGCTTCCAAAGGGAGCAAGTAGCCACAATTGCCAGCAATACTGCTTCTTTTTTAAAGACAGGAAGGGTTACCCAGTTATATTTAGAATGTTCTTCAGAAAGATCAAGCAGAATAATTTTGTGAAGTATTTGTAATGAAATTAAGTGATTCCAAATCCTCTCAAACAATTTTTTTCTACTAATCTTACCATCTATTTAACGCTTAGGCATAGAAGACCAAATCCACCTTGATTTTTACATTCTGTGAATGTCAGATTAAGAAAACAGGCAATTGCATGTTAGCTCTGAATTTGAATTCTCACCACATATTTTTTTTTTTTTTTAGGAAACATACTCAAGGAGTGGAATAAAGAGGCAACAAGTAGGTGAAGATACACAAGAATTGCCTGCAGGCTTCAAATACCGTTTTTTAGATGATATTCTTACATTTTTAATGTGATCTGACTAAAATACTAGCCAGCTTGTCTCCTGTGTTGTGTTAAATTTAGCCTGAAACCTTTCTGGTAAGATCTGGAAGCCATATGGTCTTGTTAGTATTTAAATAAGAGACTTCCCAAGAAAACTCAGATGCCTAGTATTTAAAGAGACTTCCCAAGAAAACTCAGATGCCACTGAGTAAGGCTGTTTCAGCTTCCTTCCCTTCTGTTTTTCTCAAATTAATCCTTCTTTTGAATAAAGGTACTGGCAGCACTTCCTTCAATAATATTCCAATGGAGTTTCAAATCATTTGAGATTTAGGCCTGCAGTAGAGCAGTTTGAAACCTTAATGTTATTCTTTTATCTTCCTGAAATCGACCGGTTTTAATAGAATGGTGTTGTTTTCTCAATTCTGTGAATTTTTGTTTGTTTGCTAGAGACCTTAAATCCGTATTGATAATTGCTATATATAGGTGTTGATGAAGGGTTTAACTTTTGTGAGATAGTTAGGGTTCTTTGGCAAAATGTTTGTCTGAACATGGAGCAGAGGATGTGATAGATGGAGGAAAAAAATGTATGAATTGGGTAGTAATTATTGAAATAATTTTCTATATAACCAGGTAAAATACGTTTATATTTTACAGCCCATCTTTGGTAACTGATTAATAATTTCCTATTAATCTTTGAAGGATAGAAGCTGGCCTTAATGAAATCCTGATTCTCAACAAATTCTATATTTGGTAGCATAGATTTTAGTACTTTTTAGAACACTGTGATAAAATGAACAAACCATATCAAAACAGACCATAAAGTATTGGGGAAGGGGAGTGGAAAAGGAGGCAGTTGTGCATGTAAAATCTGTATCCAGTTCAGTCTTCTTTTGTGGATGTTTACTGATGAAAGACAGGTTTGGATGACACTTGGCTTTGAGGATTTGAGATTTGGCTTCAGGTCTGGCACTTTTTGGCCTGAGCATCACTGGTGATACCCCAAAAGAAACTGAACACCTGCTCAGAGTAAAGCTGCCAAGTCCCTTAGCTCCTGTAGGTTTAAGACTTTTGAAATGTAACTGAGGATCTTGCTTTTTCAAAATCTACACAGGTATTCAAAGAACTGGGTTGGTTTGTTTGTTTATTTGTTTGTTTTTTAAGTCTGGCACAAAATTGTCTAACTATTAGTGGAAAAATTATACTTATAAATTCTCAAAGAAATACTAGGTTTATGTAAGGGTTTAATCTTTTACATTTTAGATACCATTAATGATTTCAATCAAACATTAACAATTTCAGGGCATAGAAAGAAAGCTGAAGGAGGTGTTTTGAGCCTCCAGCTTAAAGACTTCAGATTCTTGTATGCTGATGATATTAAGTATCTTAATCCTGTCTTAAAATAGAAATGTATTTTTCAATCACGTTGTAATTAGATTAATTGAGACTGTTTTGTTTTCTCAGCCAATTTCTAATTAAAAAAAAGGTATTAACTGTGATCTCTGAGATTTATACTGAATATTTGCACACTGTGCAACGAACTGAAAAATCACTGGACTTCTAAGAGATCCATTTAAACGAGTAAGTGATTCAACTTCTGAACTAGGTAAGAAGATGAATCTTTTTCCCAAAAGTCAAACTTTCAAATAATCTGTCTCACTTTTATTGCCTGTATGGGGTCAGATTCTTCTACACTGAATGCGTTGAAGAGAAGTCTACAAATGAATAAAAGCATTCTATGTGTTTGGTTTTATTTTTTATTACAGATGCTATTTGCTACCTGTTTATTAATAGCCACAATTATTTAATTTATTGAAGGTATTTTTAAAAGGACTTGAAAAGGAAGAGAGTAGTGTCCTTATGATTCTTTAGAACGGGTAAAAGGCAGAAAGAAAGGACAGTAGCTGGAGGCAGTACCAATACAAGGAGCAGAGGCGAAAAATGACAGATGTAGGAACTGTGTTCTGACTACAAAGTGTGGTGGGTTGACCTTGGCCAGCTGCCAGATGCCCGCCCAGCTGCTCTCTCATTCCCTGTCCTCAGTAGGACAGGAGGAGAAAATAAGATGGAAAAGCTTGTAGGCTGAGATAAAGAGAGGGAGATCACTTACCAGTTACCATCATGGGTAAAACAGACTCAACCTGGGGAAAATTAATTTAATTTATTACCAGTTAAAATAGATATGGATGGTGAGAAACAAAGACAAAACCTAAAATACTTTCCCCTTACTCCCTTCTTTTTCCCAGGCTCAGCTTCAGTCCCTCACTCCCAACTCCTCTACCTCCTTCCCTTGAGCGGTGCAGGCAGATGGGGAATGGGGGTGTTGTGGTCAGGCCATAACAGTTTTTCTCTGCCATTCCTTCCTCTTCA
This sequence comes from Aptenodytes forsteri, assembly GCF_000699145.1. Taxonomy (NCBI): domain Eukaryota; kingdom Metazoa; phylum Chordata; class Aves; order Sphenisciformes; family Spheniscidae; genus Aptenodytes; species Aptenodytes forsteri. The sequence goes on from NW_008795695.1 coordinate 1,716,998, forward strand.
CACTTTTTCCCTGCTCTAGAATGGGTCCTTCCCATGGGATGCAGTTTTCCTCAGGAAATATCCAGCTCCTCTGGTGTGGTGTCCTCCATGGGCTGCAGTGTAGATATCTGCTCCAGCATCATCCTCTCCATAGGCTGCAAGGCAATACCTGCTCCTCCTTGGTCTCTCCAGGGGCTGCAGGGGGATCTCTGCTCCAGCACCTGGAGCAGCTCCTCCCCCTCCTCCTTCTCTCACCTCATTTTTTACAATAAGCAAATAATTTCACTAGTTTCTTTCGCGGAGTTCATGATAGGTTAGGAGAAACAGACATACCATAAAATTTCTCTTTCCTTATCAGAAAATTGGAAATTGTGGAATCTTCCCCAATGATATAGCTGTATGGTCTTTGGAAGGGTAAGATGAATAAAATCATAAAAATAATAATAACATCATCAAATGAAAAGTAAATTATTAATTTAGAATTTCTCTCGAGTAGTCATTTATTTAGGGATTCATTTAGGGATTCAGACATTTTTGGCACCCGTGTTGGCTATCTGAACAGATTTCCAGAAATTATTTTATTGACAGAGCTCTGGCAGGTGAAAAAGTGAAGTCCTATCTATCAAATATGACATTTCATGTGATTACTCTTTTAAATGCCATCTTTCCATGAAAAGCATTTCCCATTTTCTATTTGTGCTGTGTCTACATTGTTTGTGAAAGGCATCCTCTGATCTTGTCTAATTTTTGCAAGGGTGATTGGCAGGGAGGCCAAGATATGCCTCCAGTGGTCACTGACCTCCATGTGACTGATAAGGATTGGCAAGTCAGCACGCTGCCAGCAGGCAGTTGGCTTGGAAGAAATGTGAACAGAAAGTGGGTAAGTTAGGAAGCATGCTTTGAACTTTCTAGTCTTACTTTTTTCTCTTTGGAACACAAGCATGAACTTAGTGGCAGGGGGTTTGAACTTAGTGGCAGTGTTTTGGTTTTCTAGAGTCTCCTCTCCACCCTCCCTTGGCCCCTCCCAGGGGAAAGATTTTGGGTACTATCTCTCCAGCTGACTCATGGAGTCTGCCAAATGCAGTGCAAATTTCCTGAAGCTTCTAAAATTTTCTGAGTTTTCTACTCTTTCTACTTTTTCTCAATACTGCCATGTAAGTAAGAAGTCTAACCCAGTGTTTAATTCTCTCATTCGTGTGCATGAGATTAATTTTCTATTAGATTTTTCCAGTTCTGAGGAGTTTGAATTGTAAGTCTATATAAGCAACAAGGTTTGTCAAATGCTACTTTCTTTTACCTTTTCACCAATCATTATTAAAAACAAAACAAAACAAATACCCCTTAAAACTAAGGGTGAGTAAATAGCTATATCCCAGTTACTGATGTTTACTGAAATACTTCCTCTGATATTGACAGTCTCTTACAACTAGTTTATATATCTAAAAAAGGTAGAAAATGCTAGTGTCTGCCATTAATTTATATCTTTCTAAATAAATTAGTACTCTGAAGAAATTGTAAATTAATAATTTATTTTTCATTTGGTGTTGTTATTCTTATTTTTATGAATTTAATCTTGAAACACTTTAATTATGTTCCTCTTTAAATATTAAAGTGAGTAAGAATGAACAACAATAATAAACAGTGAAAAGTCACTATAGGAGCATGGAAAAATGAAACAATAAGAATAACAATCTCTGATTCTCTATTTGAAAAATTAAAAAACACAGTATACCTTCTTAAAAAAAAATGCACACAAAGGACTTGAGATGATTTTAAGCTTCAAGTTGAACTTTTTAGCAGCCATAGATCCTTCTCCCATGTTAATTACTTTCCTAATGTCAGCCCCTGTGTCTGCCTCTGGATCTCTGGATGATATTCTACAATTCATCCTTCTTTTTCAGCTATGTCTGCAAGTGCCAATAGTACTCTTTAGCAACCTGTATCACATCTTCACATCCAAAGCTGCTTGGCTGCCTTTATAGATTTCCCATTTGCAGTATCTGAGATGTTAAAATTGTGGTGACTTGGGAGATCCTCTTCAAAGCAAAATACTTACCTGTCAGAACATAAATACAGAGGAAAACTGATAAAAGAACATAACATCAATCAAAAAAGTGTGTGTGTTTTTCTTACTTTGGTCTTACTAGTCTTCCACAACAGTGAACTTCTATTTATATCTAATGTTAGTGTTTTTATTCCCCTTTCTAACTACCTAATACGTTTTAAGTGTCTTCACACTTGGTTTATTCTACAGGACATATTATATTACCCTCTCTTGAGTAGCACAGACCTGTACCCAATTGTTTAATTACTTTTGGTGCTTTTTCTTAGTTGTCAGAGTTAAGTTCCTCTGCATCTTCATCTGGGGCGCACACGAGAGGCTCAAATGGCTGTAGTGTCAGCTAGTAATTCTGAGACATGAGGCTTGTTATTTTAAATAAAACATTCCTTCTTCAACTTCAAAATAACAAAGAAAAAAACCAATACAATTAGTGTTGAAAACATACATAGGAGAACATTTTGGAAATGTGTGGCAAGCCAGATTTTAATTTTGTGTTGAAACATAAAGTATGGTTCAGGTTGTCCTTTTCTGCCAAGCGGGCTGAGTGCTAGATTTCCACAAAGACGCCAGGTTCAACATTGTCAGAGAGCTGCCCATTGCACTGCAGTCACAGTCATTTTGAGTACTGTGGCTTTATTGCCTGTGTATTTTGCATTTCAGTGTAGGGCCCAACCTAGCCTTCACTAAAAGATGACTACTCTTATTGACCTTGATATCAGGGCTATGGAAGCTACTTATTGTACTGCAATCCCTCTGCCATGCTCTTGGTGTATGCCGGAATACCTGGCATGAGAACAGGAAAATGTTCCCCAAAATATGTTGCCCGTTAAAAACTGTGGAACAAATCACATGTTTGGTTACAGTTGCCTGAGATGATTCAAATCTATGGTGACTCAAATCACTGAAATGCTAAAATGACATGCATGATAATGGGTGAAATTACCATAATGTGTCTGTTGGAAACTAGTAGTAAGTAAACAAATCAAAGAAATATCTGGTCACACTGACACTTTATTCCTATGATAGTTTTGTATATTGCATGACAAAAGGACAGAGCACATTATGTTCTTATCATTAACCAAATACATGCATTATATATAAAAAAAGTTTTTCAATCCTAACCATAGGGGCTTTTTTTTTTTATACTGATGACTAATTTTGGTAAAATTTGTTATAGTTACATTGAAGGGTAGGGGCATTTTCTGCTTGTAGTAGAAAACGGGACAACATTCTTATCCTAAACATAAACAAACCATAATTTTTTTGGAAAAAACATGTATAATATGTCAATGTTCAAAATAAATGTTCACAGCTTCCAATTCTGTTGTGCTGTGTGGCAAATACTTTTAGAATATTAGCTTCCAACTTCCCACAGCCTGATTCATAGCCTTAATTTTAGCTTTAAACTCAATGCTGAAAATGTTCAGATCCTTTTCTCATAGGAGTTTTCAAAATAATTAATTAAAATATAATGAAATATAGTGAGAGGTTGAATGGATTTCTGAACTAGTTTCATTTTTACTATGGAGAGAAGCGGCAGGGTGCACATGGTGCATTCCAGGGGACCAGCAGCGATGTAGGAGAGCTCTGCAGACAGTGCTAATTAATTTACCTCCAGGAAGCTGTACATCAGAGGTTATACCACTGAAGAAATTTGCCAAAATGCTGATTGCTTCTTCTGAGAAAAGGGAGTCAAAATTACTTCATAAACTTCTCACAAGAAAATTAGCACTATGGGGTTTAAAACCAGGAGCACCCATTCTGGGCTGTGATATCTTGTCCCCTGTGGTGGGGAGGAGGAGTCCCCCCACCTGGTGCCTCTTATCCTGTTCCAAAGCAGCTCTCCCTCTGCCTCTAGTGGATGGGATCCCTCCAAAGGATCCCATGTGCTACATAATGCAGAATGTGATATTGGATATATACTCTTTCTAACTAGACTGGATGACCTGAAAAATTAAGTTTAAGGAATTTGTATAACAATTTTCCAAGCTATTACCCATTTAGAACTGTTCATTCAGTGTGGCAGCACGTCTTGGTCTCACATGAAGTAGTGGGAATTGTAGATATTTAATGTCAGGGCTGTGAGGGCACTGTCAGACCCTCATCATTGCACTGAGCAGCTCCACCTGGAACAGCCCCCTGCCCCAGTCCCCCCCGCCCAGGAGCCATATTTCAGCTCTGGCCTTGTCAGCAGCCCTGCTCTTGCCTCTCCCTGGCAGTTAAGACTTTGGAAAAGTATCACTTTTCTTCTCTTGAATCATGATGTTAGGATGCCCAAAGCTATCAGGAGTCTTATTTCTCCAAGAGACTATGTATCCTCTGGTTTATATTGGCATATTTCTATGGAAAGCAGAAGAATTATGCTTTATTTAACCCAAGCAAGGGTCTGGTCTGCTGTTGCAGGCCCTGTTCAATCAACTTCTTTTTTCAGAAGTTATATTAACAAAGAGTTACCTTCCTTGGATCGGAAGTTTGAAATATCTTAGATAACTGATTGAAATATAACATATGGAAAGCTATACCACATGAATGTAAAGATCAAGCTAACTCATTATCCTGTTTCTGGGTATGTACTGTAGTGGATGCTTAGGAAAAGGAGCAAATATATATTGTTTTTTCTTTTTTTTTTTCCTTCGCAAATCATTCCAATTTCTGACAAGACTCAGTGTCAAGACTCTATCATCAACATACATCTCAAAAAAATCAAAATAAAAATAGTAGAACTCCATATTGTCTGGTTTTAATAGAAAGTATAGAAAAGGGCAAAGATGATCAAAAGGTTTTAGGAAAACTTATGGAACACTCCTTAATAAATTTGTCTTGTCCTTTTTGAACGTATTTATGTTTCTAGCTTTCACATCCTATGATAATAGGCTCCCCAGTTTACCTATATGGTGCCTGGGGAAAAGTGTTCTTCCTGCCATTAGTTTTGAATTGCTGCCTGACTATTTAACTGAGTGTCCCCTGCTTTTTGCATTGGGAGCCAATTCATTAGGAACAATTCCTTACAGTTCTTCATGGCATTTGTGATTCTCTCTGCAGAGAAGCTATTTTGGACACGTACTGAAATTCTTTCTGTATGTTGTGGGGTTTTTTTCCTTTCATGCTCTACTTTGTTTTCAATTCCCTCTGTGTGACTAAGCTTTAAACTGCTGTTCTGAGAACTGTCCCTAAAGTATTTTTTCAAAAGAACATGATAAAATGTGAATTTTCTCTGTTAAGCCCAAGTTTCTACCTCTTTTTCCAAATGGTTCAAATTTTGCTGTTTTTCCTTATAGGCTGAGAAGCTGTGCCTGTCTCCCTTCTTGCCTGGAAAAGCTCACTGATGATATACATTAGAATATTCAGAGAACTTGAAAAAAAATTACATTAGTATATGATAAATTATGGTGGATTCTTTTATGCTATGTGCTTAATTTTCCTCCTTTTATATTTTTTGCCCTGGCATTAGTGGAGCAGTCTAGTGATTTCTCCCTCTAACTGTTCTAAAACATGAGATTGTTGTTATAGTTCTGGTATATTTTGGATTAAGCTCTGAAGAAAAACAAGAGGTCTTTCAGCAAGGTTGTCTCTTTCCTTTCATGTAACAAAGAGGTGCTAAAAAAACATTCCCTATGTTTATAGATGTATTTAAACTACCAAATTGCATGTTTTATAAGTTTTCGTTGTGGTTTGGTTTGGTTTGGTCTGTTTTTCTTTTGAAGATACTAAGTTTCACCTCAACTCAGGATTAGATTCTGAAGACAAAAATAGCATTTTCCATCTGAAAAGTAAGGTGCCTATACAAGTTCAGCCAGCCAGAGGATAATCTTAGATCTTATCTTCTTTTCAGTACCTTTTTTTTTTTTTTCTTATTTGCTGCATAGACCACTTACTGTAATCTGAGCCAGTCTTTTGTCTGTTGTTTTTAAAAATCCTTAACAAAGAAACATCATTGTATTCCAGTTTCTTTTCAACTGTACCACTTACAGTATGTTTTCTTTAAAAAGAAATTTATTCTAATTCATACAATTTATTAATTCACTCTGCTTTCTCCTTAATTCTTCTACTAGTTTCTTTCTGAAGCTTAGACTTACTTAAGATAAACTAAGTCTTCTAACATTCTGGAGCAAGAGAGACCAACCTAAAAAAATGTTCAATATTTTGCCTTGATTTTCTTCTAACAGTTTCAAAAGGAAACAATATATAACCCAGAGAAGTTATCCATGTGCTGAATTACTTTAGGAGATTGTCTTTTATCACTTAAAGTACTCAGTGACTTTTACTTCATGCTGCAGTTAAAGACTATAACACAGAGTCCTGAGTCATCTTTGAAGATAATTTCTCATTTCCTATCTCATGAGAAGAGGAATGACTGTTTCTCTTTCTTCTACCCTTACTTTGTACGTTTTAAAGTGCAATCATAGTAGAGTTTGCAGAGGGTGATATTTATTTATTTATTTTTAAATGGACAAGTAACAATGTCAGTAGGGATATCCAAAACAACAGGTACTTTCATAACATCCACTGTATTGCAGTAAGGCAAATGTAAATTGCCAAAATAGAAATATCTTATTTTGGGGAAAGCACTGTGTGGAAGAAATCACACTTCTAACAATGGAATGATTTTTTCTTCCTTGTCCTACCTATCTTTAACCTGACAGTGTTGATAGATATACCTTTAACATCTAACTTCTTTGATGGTTTGGGGTAATTCACACAAGACTTTCCTTTTAATGGACTGAGATTAGTCTGTCACTCTTT
>NW_008795695.1:1723793-1733514 GCF_000699145.1 Aptenodytes forsteri
CACCCCCCCCCCCCCCCCCCGATCTTATTTTCAGAAAAAAAATCCCTTGGCAGTAGAGTACACAATGCTTCTTTTCTACCTCTCCAATGGAAATTGTTTGTCTGAAACAAGCCTTTCCTAGACAGTGCCATCTTTAACTGATCCTTATGTTACTACTTGCTCCCGCCTGGCTTACTGTAACTATTTGTACATCCCAGAAAGCTTTTCTTTGTTTTCTTATAGTTGTGGGTGAAAACAGCTTATGTGTGACATCAGAAAAATGCAGCAGAAGGAAATCACTTCAGGCCTTTCTGATTATTGGGGAAAAATCAGGGAAGCCATGGATCATGACCTCAGCTTTTCCTTGGAAAAGGAAGATTCAGTTGCAAGAATGGAAATAACTTGTGGGTAGAAGATTATAATGCAAGTGATAGATGAGGTGACAAAGCAGGGTACAGGAGAGATTAGCAGGTTTAGTTTTCTTCAATAGACAGCAAATTCTTAAAATATCTGCTTTGCCTGCCAAAAAAAGCCCAAACTCCTAGCAGTCTTTTTCAGTTGGTACCATTAATTCTTCTCATCAATGTCTAAAAAAATTCTAAATATGAAAGGAAATAAAGGAGAAGTTGTTTAAAAAGAAAGATTCACTCTGCCAAAACCATTCTGTAGTATGTGTCTTCGTAATTTAATGATTATTTCTTCAGTTTTTTCCTTCCTCTCACACTCACAAAAATGCAGCTGTTTTGACAGTTATTAGTTACTGTTGATGTAAGGGCACAACACATTTCCAATATTTTTTCTCATTTTGTTCACCAAAAGTTGGCATTTGTAAAAAGAGCTGTAACAAATGCAGCTGCTCTGACACTTCCCCAAAGCATTCTGAAGCAAAAGCTAACAGTGCCATGCTCAGGAACAGATAGCCACAAGGGCAAAGTCCTGGTGTTAGCTCTCTAGTAATTAAGTAAATGTACACTTGAGGTTACATTTAGGCTATCCATTTGCATCAGTATCTCAAATTTAATAGTATAGTCACTATGTCTCATAGCTACTTTGAAGGCAATTATTTTGACAATTATTAGGAGACATTATAAATAATTCAGGGCATAATAATGCAAAATAAATCAATTAAGACAAAAGCCCTAGGGCAGAAAGCCTGGCTCTCATGAAGTCATAAACAAAACATTTTTCCTGGAGACCAAGTTTCCTACCATGTCACTACATATAAGAGGAATGGCCAAAACAGGTTGTAGAATGTGTAATGTTATAATGCTAACATAGTAAATCCTATGCTTAACACTTACCTAATGCAAATAAGGGAACTGTGATTGCATCATACTTGGTAAACAGAAATATTCTCTTAGAAAATGTCAGGTAAAGTTGATGATGCTCGTATGTCAAGACTGAAGACTCAGCAGAGGTGGGAGGAAGGGCTGAAGGAGGCATGGGTTACCCACAGAAGGCAGATGTTCAGTGTGCTGGAAGCAGGATGGTCCAGAGTCCTCAGCTTGCTCTGTAACAGCTAGCAGAGAATAACAGTTTCCTGGATATATGTGGAGTGATCATTTAAATATTCTTTCAAGTAGCTTTAGGCTGCTAATTTTTAAATCCTCAAATAAAGATAATGAAACTCAGGAGAAAAAGCAACACCTGTAAAGCAGCTCCCCAGCATACTGCAGTGTTTTCTTTCAAAGCATTCTATGTGGTGACCAAGTCTGGCTCTGTTTATTTCATAATTTGAAAGGATTCAGTGTAAAACAGTATAGCTGTGGACAGCACACCACACAAGAAAACTATTCTAGATGGAATCTGATTTCCTAATAACATAGAGCATGCTTGTTTATGTGTTTTAGGAAGCCTAGGTTTGGTATAATAAGGTTGAGTAATACACTCAAAATAATACATTTTAATTGTTTGAGAAATAGTTTCATTAATGTAATAGTCAAGGCTTAATGATATGTATAAGATGCACAGTTGTTTCCATGATGCTTGCAAAATCTTTGCAGCCAAAATATTATCACATGCTTTTCTTTCCTTTCCTATTTTTATGAATAAGCTTATACTGTTGCAATCCATCTGTGCCTCTTGGATCTTATCCAAAGGCTGTCCGTGCTCCATTGTCAGTATCTATATGTTCTATCATAGGATAAAATAAGTGGACACATACAGATACTGATTAATATATGGCATGTTTCCTTTAAAAAGGTATATATTGGAAAGATTATTCATCAAAGACTGGCAAGGCATGGTTTCTAAACAAAAAAAAACCCAAAACACTAACAAGATTTATGCTTCTTTAAGGTATTAAAAAAAAGCAATGCTGCACTTTCTAGAGAGGTATTAAAAAGACTGACTTTATTACAAGTTGTCAATTTTATATTGTCAAAAATAGATGAGGACTTGTGACCAAATCCTAATTTAGAATGATTAATGAAGTAGTATTTAATTGTACATTGAGAATCTAGTTGCTGATAGGATTATTTGACTTTCTGAGCCTCAATACCCATCATGAATTCTGCATGCTGAATGTTAAATATATGATAAATCATTTGCTCCTCTCTACCACAAAAAGGTGAAAATCATTATTTTTAAAAAGTATGTCACTATTAGTGTAAAAGAAATGTGTATCTTTGCTCATAATTGTTACTACTTAACATCTCCTAACTGGCTACATTTTTTTTTTCAGTGTTTCTCCAGACACAGGAATGACAAGAAGGTGACTGAGTACAGCCAGCTGGATTTATTAAAGGCAAATTGTGTCTGGCCAATCCAGTTGCCTGTTTTAGTGAGATGACTAGTTTTGTGGACAGGGACAGAGCAGTGGTTGTTATATGTCTTGACTTTAGCAAGACCATCAACAAGGTCTCCCACAATATTCTTACAGCCAAATTGGAGATACTGGGTAAGTGGACAATAAGGTGGGTGGAAAAGTGACTGGACCATCAGGTTTAAAGGGCTAGATGACTGGCACAAAGTCCAACTGGCAGTTTGTGACAAGCGGTGTCCCTCAGGTACTAATATAGGAGGCAGTACTATTTAATGTCTTTGTTAATGACCTGGATGATGGAACAGAATGCCCACTCAGCAAGTCTGTGAACTATGCCGAATAGAGGGGGAGGACTTCTGTTCAGAGGGTGTTCAAGAGGCTGGAGAAATGGGCTGATGAAAACCACATGAAACTGAACACAGCAAAGGTGAAGTCTTGCAGCTGGGATGGACTAAGCTCATGTAACAGTACAAGCAGGGTGCCAACACAGCACTGTGTCCAGTTTTGGGTTTTTCATTACAAGAAAGACAGGGACATACTGGAACAAGTCATTTGGAGGACCACTAAGATTGTTAGAGGGCTGGAGCACATGGCATATGTGGAGAGACTGAAATAGTTGAGTTTGTTCATTCTCAAGTGAAGATGAAGGGTGAGAAGGACCTAATTGCTGTGTTCAGGCTACCTAACGGGAAGATAGAAGATTAATTCAGACTTTTGCTAGAAATTTCAATTAAATGTAAGTAAAAATTTGGTCATCATGAGGGTGTCTGGAATGAGTTATCCAGAGAGATTATGAGATCTCTGTTCTTCAAGATTTTCAAAATTTGAGTGGTGATTGGACCAGATAACCTCTGGAAGGTCCCTTTAGCCCCTTTAAGCCCATTATTCTGTGATTGTACCATTCTAGCCCTTTAGGCCCATTATTCTGTGATTGTACCATTCTAGAAGGCAGAATCCAGAAAATATGAAAATGTTTTTTCCTCTATCTTAGCTTCATTAACAATATGAAATAGATTAGGCACCAAAAATTCTTTACGTTGAACTTAATGTCTGTGTTCATCACTCTGCTGACCTCAAAAAGTTTTACTACTTGGTAGGGAGCTAAGAAGGATGGCTCATTTACTCTATTGCAATACTTGGTACTACAACACTAAAAGATAAGAAACTGTACTTTACTGCACAAATGCTACAATATCTACTGTTTTCTATTTTTTTTAAGTTTATTTGTCAAAATTTTTCTCAAAATTTCTGTAGATATCATTCAAATTTGGTATTCATACATGCCATACCTTACACGCAATAGTCCTCAAATATTTATTCTTTAATCCTTTGTTACATCCAATCAGGACTTTTCTTTAGCATTGTTAAAAATCCCCATTTTGGAGGCCACACTAATTAACACTTAGCAGTTTAGCAAGAGCAGTCTGTTGTTTGTGCTGCTACTAAGTGGCCAATGATAATTCAAAATGAGGATTTAAGCTGTGCTCTAAAGCCTAAACTTTTGCAATGTGTACATATTTAAACTTGCATTTTGCTTACAACTAACTGATAATATAACACTTACTAGTCAATAAATTCAATTTATTTAAAGACAAATTTGTTCCAACTTTGAAGAAAGGAACACTGCAAATTAAACAAAGTAATCTTGTATTGTTTGAAAATGTCTGTATTCTAACAAGTATCTGGATAAGTGGTCAAAGATCTATTAAAATTAACAGGATTCCTCTAATGACCTTTTGTTCATTTAAAATGGAATTAATCCAAATTAGACTTGATTCTGGAGAGATACTAAAAGGAAAGGAAATATCTTAATGTCATTTTTCTGTAATGTATGAAATGAATTTATCACATGGCTTTTATTTTGATTAAACATTACATAAGTTTCATTTGATTTCTTAACATAACAGTTTAATTATAAGCAAAACCAAATACAAACAAGCAAATAAAGAGCTTCTAAAGCTAAGAACATCAGAATAAAAACAAGTAGTTTTAACCATAATAGTTAATTTCAATTGGAAAGAAAAACTAAGCCGAAACAAAATTATCTAAGTGAAAAGGTCTTACCCAATTACTTAATAAGAGTTTCAGGATAATTGGTCTTTGGCTCCTGTACTACCTCCAGGATTTAGACAATGAATTCTTTATTTGCTGTTGAATTTTACAAGCCAGACATAATCTCCTACTTTGCATTAAAATGAGAGAAAACTCTGTTCAGCAAAACTAATGACAAATTCATCATCACGTATTGAACTATTTTCCTCATGTCACAGCAGATTTTAAACTATGAAGGAACATAAAGACATGTTGTATAAAAGAAGTTATTTTTCCCAACATGGGAAAAATACAAGCAGAAATTAAACAGAACAGCAAACTTAAACAAGATCCCCAAATAGTAAAGAAAAGAAATGTGGTTATGTAGTACCTTTATGAATCAGCATCAGAAGTTCCCCTCTTTTTCAATCCTGAGAAGGTATGAGTTATTATACACTCCAGTGTTATAAAGGCAGAATAAGTATATCTGAACACATTATTAAATTTAAGGGACCTCAGTTTTTATTTCTCTAGATTCAAATATTCTTTTTTATTTCAGCAGCTGGAAGGAAGAGTCACACAACTGTCCAGCTGATCTCGGAGAGTTAGTTTAGAAGCATTAAAAAATGCTTTCATTTAAATTAATGACGTGCTTATTCACGTTTACCTATCCTCGAACACTTATTGGTCTTTAGGCTCATAAGAATTTCCTGTAGGAATGCTTTCTCAGTTGGTTGGTTTTGGCAAATGAAAAATACCTTTATAACTACAAGGAGAATTATGTCATGGGCTAAGAAGGAACAACCTACAAAGAACTGATATTTTTAAAGTAAAAGAAAAATTTTTAAGACAGGTGTTTTTTTTTTTTTCTTTGTTAATGTTAAAAAAACCCCACAACTAATTCCATTGTCTTACCATACCCCTATCAGTGTCTTTTCCTCCCTTATGAATAGGTTTCATAATAAAACTGAGAGATTGGAGCCTTTCTGTCAAATAAGTTGAGCCGAAAATTGATTGCGGGAACAGTTTTAAATTGCTTCACAAAAAACTCTGATTTAAATCAATCTCTTGGATGAGTTTAAGTGGTGTGTGCATATATATGTATATCCAGGCACATGGGCTTTTATAGCTGCATGTTACTCTGATGCTGAGATGGGCTTCCGTATGTATAGTAGGATGGTGAGCAATGCGTGATCTCAGTCCCCCTTCCATGCAAATGATGTTGCTTGTTCTTAATTCTGTTGTGGAAATGGTGAGTCACTTTAATTTACATAAGCATACAATGGAGAACTTGACCTCAACTTTTTTTTTTTTTGCCTAATTAGATATTAATTAAGTCAAGAGAGACTTTCCCATTAACTTAAATAGGTGCTGGACTTCGAGCCCTGAAGAAAGCTTTACATTTGATATAGGATTTATGCCACTATAAATTTGGAAAAAAGAAAGTGAATGTATACCATATACATTCAAACAATAACTTAAAATAAAACTTGAAGCATTACTTTATTTATTGCTGCTGATAAAGTATTTCAGCAAGAATCTGGCATTTATTTTCATGTTTCTTAACAGCATGAACAAGTTCCAAAATTATGGATTAAAATTCAAGTCAACCTATATTCATGCATTACAAAAGGTTAAGGGGAAAACATATTCGAATTTGGCTAGGCTAGGTCAAGTACTGAACTAAGGGTGTGTAATGTCATTTGCAATGCACAGTGATAAATAGGTATTGGAAGTTGAAAAAACTCTTCAGTCAGCTATGGCTGCAAAATTTGTATTTTCATTTCTGATTAAAAATGTCCATATTTGCCAGTGTTTAAAATGGGAAAAATTGAACATTATGCCAGAAAGGACCTTGTAATCACCTAGTTTGAATCTTTATGAATTTAATCTGAAGAAGTATTTGATTTCCGTAATAAAACCTCTTAAAAGAGCACTAACTTCTTAGTAATTACAATGAGGGACAGTAGGTGACTTCTATAACAGTAATGTAAATGCACATGGGATCATTTTTTTATGCTGAGGGCTACTGAACTCTGTCTAGTCTGTGATATAGTTGCTGTTGCCCAGAATAAGTTGAGAGTGTCCCAGCTGCAAGCTGTTGGCCCTGGCCTTATCACAGAAAACATTCTGCAAGCCTTTTCATCCTCTCAACTATGTACCTCAGGGACTGCATGCAGACCATGTTCCTCTCTCATCTGCCCTATGCAGGGCACGTCATCGTGGCTGCAGCTGCTTTATAAAGGGGTTCAGCTCCACACAACTTCAGACTGTGGTACTGGCCACTTTCCAGTCACCATGCCTATCACATTTGCCCTCCTGCACTGCATCTTAGGATGCTCAGGCTTCTGGCATTCCTGCTGTTTCTGCTCATGTCCACACTGTGACATTTCTCAGGCAATGTGACATCCATTCCATTTCCCCAGCTTGAAGCTACCAGATTGATGCTCAGCACCGTGATGGAAACTGTACGTTTCTGATGGAAAGACATTGAACTATAAATGTGGCATTCCATGGGAGCTGGTGCTGAACATCAGATGCAAGAAAGCCCTTCTTCCTGGGCACCATTTCCATGAACGCTTACTTAGGGAGAAGGGAGTTGCCATTGTTCTCTTGAGCTTTGTTATCTCTGATTCTCAGTAGTTAGTGGGTAACCGGTTTTGGGTCTTCAAGTCCATGATAGGAGGAAAATGGTGGCAGACAGAGAAGTGATAGCAAGATTGTTTTGACCCATGATTAGTGTCAGCAATATTTATTAGGCCTCTAGTCCTCTTTGCCTACTGCAACCCCCCTAACTGGGTAGGAGCATTTGCTGTAATTTGAATTCTTCTTTCAGAGTCCTCTGTGAGTGCATCAGCAGTAGCAGCTGTCATTCCTTTCTGTGAACCACCACGGACACAGGACACCAACTAACTATACTCTTTGAGTATGTCTATCCTTCATGAGCAACCTAGAAGACCATCCTTTTCCTGACCATGGGTGTCAGTTTGCAGGGGAGTATACTACCTTGTGAAAGGTGCCGCTTTCCAGTTACAATCCTGACTTTCGCTACAACCAGAAGCATCATGTTCACTTCTGTTGGTACCTTCAGGTTCTCACTGAAAATTGGATTCAGTTGTGTGTCAGTAATTATGTCACCCTTCCTCAAGAGCCAGTCTTGGTGTGTGATTTCCTGCAGTGCCATCAATTACTTGTGCAAGGACACCGGTGAGCGATTTCAAAATGATGCATCACAGCAGAATTGGTCCTTGCATTCCTTTTTGCCAGGCTGTCCTTGCAACTATGAGGATGCAGACATGGGGATGTCTGTTCTTATCTGGCTTGGGGTTTGTTGCAGCCCAGTCCTTATGGATATGGTAGCAGAAACCTAAAACGGGTTTCCAGAGTTCCAGTAATGATTAAAAAAAAATACACAAACAAAAAATCAAAACCCCAAACAGGCTTCTCTCCCTCTAAACTTCTCAGAGACACAGCCTTTGCCAGTTCCCCAGCCACCTCTTGTTCTGTCTGCACTCTCTTAAGAGCTTCACACTGACAGCCTGTTTCTAGGCATGGATTATAGCCTTTTGTCTCTTTTTAGTAACAAGTCTCTCAGTTGAAACTCTCAAGATGCTTATAGGCTTCTGTTCCTTCTCCTGTTTCTTTGTCATCTCCTTCCTTCATCTCTCTAATTTAAACAGATAGGAAATGTCACAAAATGCCTAAAGTCTTGTGTAATGCTTTGTTTGTCGCTCCACCTAGTCAAATCCATTCTTCCCAAAAGACCTTGGTTATTCTGGCCTCCTTCCCTGCTACCCACCACCACCTCTGTAGCAGAAATATTCCTAGGGTATACAAACATATATAGGTCCTCTACCCCACTAGCCAACAACTTTTACAATTTCCCTGACAAAGGCCAAGAAAAAAGGTGGAGCACTGTGGTCCTGGGTGAGTTGCTCGCTCCCATAGGGAAAAGAGGCTTTATTGGAAAGGAGCTCTGAACCAGACAGCTTGCCAAATTCTGGTGAATATGACAAGGAGTGGAGGACACAGCAGTGTGTGGGGTGGGAGAGGTGTGCCTAGTGACCAGCATGCCTTGGAGAAAGGCTATTGCTGCAGCAGCAGAGAGGGTGGGACGCAGCTGTAGGAATACCACCTTCAAGACCTAGGCAACAAGGGGTTCAATAACACCTGGAGATCTGTGTAGGCTGACACACAGCTGCAGTTGTGCTGCAACACCCTGGCATGATGATACGTATCCTTCACTCTTAGTCATGACATTTTGAGTTTTATCTTCTGTCTGAGTTGCAAAACATGGTTGCTTTCTCCACTCCACATACATCTAAGTCATAGGTTAAGTTAGGGATTTGGAATGAGGGAGATCCAGGCAGAGCTGGATCCACTTTGTTTCTCACCCCATTTCTCTCAGATGGCAATGACAGACATCCTCTTCTGAAGACACTCATCAAAAACACTTTTGCACGTTTTGTCTGTCAAGGGACCTTACACAAGTTGTGTAGCTTCCTAGACTTGGGTTTTTCTAGCATGATGTTGGGCCATGTGTGACGTGGCAAAAGGGCATAAGCATATACAGATATGATGCCTGTTGTGATACTGCTGGAGGACTATTCTGAATGACTTTATATTAATAATTAGCAATAATTGTCACTAATATTTAGGAATGTCCTGGTTTCGGCTGGGATAGAGTTAATTTCCTTCCTAGTAGCTGGTACAGTGCTGTGTTTTGGATTTAGTACCAGAATAATGTTGATAACACACCGATGTTTTAGTTGTTGCTGAGCAGTGCTTACACTAGTCAAGGGCTTTTCAGCTTCCCATGCCCTACCGACTGAGAAGGCTGGAGGTGCACAAGAAGCTGGGAGGGGGCACAGCCAAACTGGCCAAAGGGACATTCCATACCATGTGACGTCATGCTCAGTACATAAACTGGGGAAAGCTGGCCGGGGG
>NW_008795695.1:1733658-1734660 GCF_000699145.1 Aptenodytes forsteri
CACTTCTACTCATCCAATTCTCTCCCCCATCCCACGGGGGAGGGGAGGGAGGAGTGAGCGAGCGGCTGTGTGGGACTCATTTGCCGACTGAGGTTAAACCACAACAAGAAACTTCCTTTGAAATGTGCTAAATCCCAAATTCTGCCCAGGAATTGTCTGAAAGTCTGTTCGTTGACACAGGACAAAAGTGTGCCACTTCTGTTTTGTTAAAAAATTAACCTTGTAGAAAGTACCAGTGCCTGGGAACTCACAGGTATCATTTATAACTTCCCTGTGTTCTTCAAATTTCCAGTGAAATGCTTGAGTACTGCTTAATTTACTAATACAGTTTGCAATACTAATACAGTTTACTAATACTAATATAGTTTGCAATACCTCCTGAATTTGGATGTGAATTATTTTGTCATCAAGGGAGCCTACAGAGATACTTGGGATGAAGGTGTTCTCATTTCTAAGTAGAGCTCTTGTTGATTATAACTCCTAATTCAAGTATTTAAAACACGTCTCAAAAACAGTGTAAGTATATCCTCTCTAGTTTACAAGCCTCAAAATATTTTTAAAAAACATCGCAGGGATACATTGAAAGGGAATGAGCTTTACTAGCATTAGTAAAAGGAATGTTCTTTATTATGAGTCACTTATAGCAGCATTCAGAGTTTACATTCAGCTTGGTCTCTAGATCCTTTTCAGGATCATTTCATTTCAGAGTACTGACTTTTATCTACTAAGTGGTTTGTACATTCTTTTTCCTAAATATGATCTGCATTTAACTGTATTAAAATGCATTTTGAAGTCTTTAATTTGAAATTTAATATATTTTAAAAAATGTTTCACTTGGAACAATTGTTATAGGCTTGATTAAGAAACTGGATGAGGTTATTGGACATCAAATTAGATTTTTCACATGGTACTTTCTGGCAAAGTATGCTCATTGTCATAACTGCACTTTTTTATCATAGAATCATAGAATCATTGAGGTTGGAAAAGACCTCTAAGATCATC
>NW_008795695.1:1734839-1738205 GCF_000699145.1 Aptenodytes forsteri
AAATTTTCACTTTCATGAAATAGAAATGAAAATACACATTTTCCATTTTTTTACCATGAACCTTTTTTTTTAGTATTCTAACTTCTCCAAATCTGTGAGAAAATATCCAAAACTGGTAAGTTTAAAGAATATATAAACATGGAAAGGAGCTTATTAACTGTCCCTTATTCTTTTGGTTTGGGTAAAGGAAAAAGGATGAAAAAATATAGTATGTAATTCCCATTTTTTTTAACTACAGTGGAAAAGTATTTAGCATGTATACTCCATGCAATCATTACATTACTGGAGTAATATAATTTAAAAATGCAGTATGAACTGTGAAGTTAGAAAAAATATTTTTCCTATTAATTTGTCATTTTAGTTATCATAAGTGAGATCTTCAGACAAAAAAAAAAGTAAACTACTGACTTTGAAAACTAATCTTCAGTTACTTATTGCTGTCATACAGGAGAAACAGGAAAAAATTAATGTTACTGAAAGTCTTTTATCAATGCAATATTCTACCTTTCCTTATAAAACTATTATGAAACAAAATAGGATATAAAATTAAACAGTATACTGGCATTGCTATTCACTATAAGAACGCTGGCAATTTCTGCAGAACCTTTTTTTTTCACTGAATTAGTCTTCCCAGCTCTCTTTTTATTTGTCAGAAATAATTCACTTCTGAGCAATCTTTTATTTAAAATAAATGGTCCTAATCTTTTCCTACCATATGAAACATTTTCAGTGATTTCTAAGGTTAAACCTTACAAGAGTGGGTATTCGGCTCCAGTCTACATATCTAAATATGTAAAGCACTTTGAGGTACTTGGGAATTTAAATGACCAGTCCTGTTCTGGCTAGGCTATGAGACCAGAAAAGCAGAGGAGTACCTCATCCTAGCTTTTGTCATTACTTTATATATTATGAATCACTTTTAGGAAATTATCACCTTAAATCACTGTACTTTTAGGAAGTTGCATTTCTTTCTGTGTTTATAACGTACAATTTTTAAAAAGGCCCAGTGCTAACTGCAATTTAAAATGAATATTAGAAACCTATAGGAAAGTGCTAACAATAAGCAGGAATAGAGAAGCATTTGGAAGGTTTAAAAAGAAAAATAATCCAATTTTACTGTGGACTACTTCATAAAAAGCTACTCTTTTGGCAGCAAAACTATTCAATTAAACAACAAAAATATCTAATTGATATATCTCACATTTAAAGGGAAATTTATATCTTTGTGATCTACCAATTTTCAGTGAAATGGCTGGGAAAAGAGAATAAAAAACTTTTGTTTAAAATAGCTGTTAAGAACAACAGATATAGAACTGTAAAGAAAATATAAAGAATACAGACATCTGACAGTGACTCCAGTTATTAATAGTTTTTGGTCTGTGTGCATCTATTCTTCACGGAGGGTGATTTTTATAGCAGAATCACGCATCTTTCACTCTGAACGATCCCAGAAAATAGCATTTTGAAATGAAGTTGACAATTTCAATAAGCAGTTGCTAAATTCATAACATAGGGTATCAAGCAGCTTTTTTCTTTTTAAAAAAAAAACAACAAAACAAACAGATATTTCTTATGTTTATTTAAAAGCCATCAAACTAATAAAATATGAAAAATAAATCAAAGCAGATATTTATGTTTAACTGAAAGATGAAAAACTAGACATCCAGTCTTTATAGGAGGACTTGAACTTCTGAAGCTGTAGTAATGGGTATTTTAAAATGCATTCTAGACTAATTTTTAAATTTCGGACAATTAAAAGTAGACAAACATTGTCTTTCTGGCAGACATAGAAATTCACATATTCTGGAAAAAAGAAGGTAGGAAAACACCTTAAAAGTAGTCAGCAACTACTGACAGGCCAAATTTGGCCAGTTTCCATGACAGAGATAGAATGAAGCCCTGGATTAAGAAGGTATGAATATAAGCTAATACTAGTATATATGTGAAATATGCAGCTGGTTGAAAATTTTCCAGTGGCATATGGAAATTTTGAAAGCATTGTTTTGTGAAAAATTGTAAACTTACCCTGTGAACATGCACCTTCTGAACGATCCGAATATAAAAAATGTTTCAAAATTATTAATTTTCTGGCTTATTCAGTATTAGCATGTTCCTAATTCCACTTCTCCTCCCTCCCCCCCAGAACTCTATTAATTATTATGTTTTATTTTATGTATTGACAGAAATATAAAATTTGTTTATTTATTGACAGAAATATAAAATTTGTTGGATTTTTTTTGTTTTGTTTTGGGGTTTTTGGGTTGTTTTTTGGTTTTAATTAAAAAAAATCCAGAAGTATTTAAACATTTTGATTTTATAGAATTATTAATAGAAATTTTATGTTCTGAAAAAAGTTTTGTTTGAGAAAAATGTGTATATAAATATATGAGCAATATATACCTATATTTGTATGTATGTGTTTTGCAAAAAAAACCCAAAAAACATTTCTATGCAGATTAGGATGGGGGAAAGTTTCCCTCAAAAGATGAGGTTTCTTCCTGAAGCTTTATAAAGTTGTGATTCTGATTTATCTCTTCAGCTGAGAAGATACAAATACTTGGCTGTATGTCCAGTGTGGGAGATCAGGGGTGCACTGTTCTGTTTCTCACCATTTTATTTTGTATTGTGCTGAAGTATTCACCAAAGTAGGGGTAGGGACACTGTTTTTTCCTAGCCATCAGACTAAACTGACAACTGACGCAGCTTCCCAGACAGCTCTGATGAAACACGCTGCCAGCCAGGTGTCAGCCTGCAGGGTGTGCCCTACTTTTATGCCAGTACTCCTCCGCTTAGTGACAGAGCGCCAGGAGGAGGCGAGTAGGTGGAGGAGTATCAGGGAGTGTGAGAGAGAGATTGACTACTGGAATCGCACCCTACCTGCCCTGGGACAGGCCCAACAGGCAGACAGGGTGCATGATACGGAGGATTCCCTATCCTCTCTCCGCCTGGCTGAACACAGTCACTTAAGGGACAGGGGGGAATGGCGCCAAGTTCCTGCCCAGCGCAGCAGGCGCGTCTCCTCTGTGACTACCCGCCTTCCCAGGTGCCCTTGCGTAATAGGTACGAGGCTCTGCAAGTGGAACCGAACAATAACGAGGTCGACGGTACATCTAGCTTGGAGGTGTCGCCGAGGCTAAGTCAGCCTACACCCTGCATCAAAACTGCTTCCATAAGGAAAAAAAGACGGGTCATTGTCATAGGAGACTCTCTCCTGAGGGGAACAGAAAGCCCAATACGCAGACCGGACCCACTTCTTAGGGAAGTCTGCTGCCTCCCTGGGGCCCGGGCTAAAGATGTGAAGAGAAAACTTCCTACCCTGGTATGGCCCTCAGATTGCTATCCATTATTGATTTTTCAGGTAGACAG
>NW_008795695.1:1741710-1755660 GCF_000699145.1 Aptenodytes forsteri
TGAGGAGCGGCTGAGGGAGCTGGGGTTGTTTAGCCTGGAGAAAAGGAGGCTGAGGGGAGACCTCATCGCTCTCTACAACTACCTGAAAGGAGGTTGTAGCGAGGTGGGTGTTGCCTTCTTCACCCAATAACAAATGATAGGACAAGAGAAAACGGCCTCAGGTTGCACCAGGGGAGGATTAGATTGGATATGAGGAAAAATTTCTTCACTGAAAGGGTTATCAAGCATTGGAAGAGGCTGCCCAGGGAAGTGGTGGAGTCCCCATCCCTGGAGGTATTTAAAAGATGTGTAGATGTGGTGCTTAGGGACATGGTTTAGTGGTGGACTTGGCAGTGTTAGGTTTACAGTTGGGCTTGATGATCTTATAGGTCTTTTCCAACCTAAATGATTCTATGATTCTATGATTCTAAAGCATCTGGTCTGAGATCAGTTTGACTGTGAACTCCAAAGTTCATAAAGTAACTTGTTCTCCTGATCTGCCTTTCTCAAATACCCCATTACCCTTTCCCCATTTGTGTTTTTTTTTTTTTTAAAAGTGCATCTATAATTGTATATTGTTTGTATATTACTTGTGTGATATATTTGTCATTATAGTCTGTCACTTCAGTGCTTACCATGCTAAATCAAACTTGCATCTTGTGACATCTGTTCTAGCAATAGTAAATGCTTTATGCTGTTTAGATTATTTTGTGTTCAGGAGTGCATAAAATGCTTCCAAACATGGGTATTATTGTTGTTGTTATTATTATTATCATTATCATCATCACCACTATTATATCACACCCTAAAATGCTATTTTTTTAATACATGCGTATTTTTGTGGTTTGTTACTAGTAAGAGCTTTTCCTTTTCTTTTATGTGACCTCTTTGTCACACATTCAGCTAAACCTTAATTCTATATAGCTTCATTTCCTTTATTTTGTCAGCCAACTTCTGTGCATCCTTTATTAGGCCAGTAAAAAATTCCCAGTAAAAGTAGAAAAAGAATTTCAATAGAAAATTTTGGTTTTAGTATAACTAAAAGTTTTAATGAGTAATACCTGTTGTTTCAGAAAACATCATCTTGTTGGCGTTGCAAAGAAGAAAAGTCTTCAAACTAAAATATTTTGTCAGAATAAATGAATTTTGAATTGCATAGTCTTCCATGGGAATTGTAATTCAATTGCCTTTATGTACTTGTTTTTCTTGGGCTAGCTTCCCAACCTGGACAACGCTTCCTATAGTGTGCCATTCTGATAATTCACCATAATCTTCTTTCCAGGAGAAAATATGAGAGCATCCTTTGGGAAATAGAATAAAATCCAAGAATATGGCCTGCAGAGGAGTGTGAGAGCAAAGCTAATCAAACAGCGATCCTCATAAGGCATAGCAGGATCTTTTTATTCTTTTTTATTATTAATATAATTTTGAATGGAATTTTCCAAAAATAAGAGGCCTTTCTGGGGCAAAATTAGACAAAAACATTATTTAGTTTTAATAAAAAATATTTTTATTTTTCTGCTGATACTAACTTCTTTCAAGGAAACAAGCTCTGTTAGTTATAACAGCACAGTGAATCTCAATCCAGTTGCTTTGTAAAGGTCAGAAAGTGCTGAGAAGTATCTTTTTATTCCAGATTTGTGAAAAAAACGGAAAAGGTGAAGCATTCCTGTTGTCTACCTAAATTTCCCTTGATGCATGATACGAGGACTTATGTCAATTACAGTCATTCCCAGAGGGTGATGTGAGTTTAGGCAGTGTTGTTGTTTAAGCAGGCAGGCAGCTAAACAGCACACAGCCACTCGCTCACTCCCCCTCCCCCAGTGGGATGGGAGAGAGAATTGGGAAAAAAAAAAGTAAAATTCGTAGGTTGAGATAAAGACAGTTTAATAGGATAGAAAAGGAAGAGAGAATAATAATAACAACAACAACACTACTACTACTACTACTAAAATAATAAAGAATATTCAAAATAAGTGACGCACAATGCAGTTGCTCACCACCCACCAACCGATGCCCAGCCAGTTCCCCAGCAGCAGTCAACCCCCCCGGCCAACTCCCCCCAGTTTATATACTGAGCATGTCGTCACATGGTATGGAATATCCCTGTGGCCAGTTTGGGTCGGCTGTCCTGGCTGTGCCCCCTCCTGGCTTCTCACTGGCAGGGCATGAGGAGGTGAAAAGTCCTTGACTAGTGCAAGCACTGCTTAGCAACAACTACAACTTCGGTGTGTTATCAACATTATTTTCATCTTAAATCCAAACCACAGCACTGTACCAGCTACTAGGACAAAAATTAACTCTATCCCAGCTGAAACCAGGACTGGCAGCAAAAACTGCTACGTTAGCTCATGGGAGTTTCTGTGCCCCAAGAGTATTTGATGCCTTCCAGGTTTTCCAATACTTGTTAATATTATTATTATATAATATATATATATTATACTTGTAAATTGTTAATATTATTATATACTTTAATATTATTAAAGTAT
Organism: Aptenodytes forsteri; assembly: GCF_000699145.1. Taxonomy (NCBI): domain Eukaryota; kingdom Metazoa; phylum Chordata; class Aves; order Sphenisciformes; family Spheniscidae; genus Aptenodytes; species Aptenodytes forsteri. The sequence goes on from NW_008795695.1 coordinate 1,744,179, forward strand.
TATTCAAAGATTCCAGGCTATCAGATATTTAATTTATTTAAATAATTATGTATTTGATTTTAATGACTTATTTGTTGTTTTTGAAGAATAAAAGGAAGTTAAACATTTTTTTTTCTTGTTACAAGTTTTCTTTCAAATCAAATGAAGGTGTATTTTTATATCAGTATCAAAATAATTTCAAACCAGAATGGTTTGAATTTCAGATGTAATCTTTCCGTGAAATACAAAGTAATCTGTTGTAAAGATCCTACTAGTATGTGGGGATTAGATTTAGTCAGCCACATCTGCCAACTTCAGTGACAAAAAAATGTTATCACCGCTTTTTCCATAGGAAAGAAAGCTATCACAGATTATTTTAGTGAGGTGGATTCCACTGTGTTCTGTTGTGCAACTTTGCTCTGTGTTAAGCTTTATTTAGCTGCTCCTGAGCCGAAGGACTAAAGGCAGCACCTTGGCCCAGGTATAAGTGCAGCCTTACACCTGGGCTGCTAGTGGTGAGAAATGAGAAGGAAAGATGACAGCTGGGCACAGGCTGAGTTATGTTTAAACTTCCTGAATTTTTTTCTGTTATTGATATTTAAGACAGTGAAAACTGTTAATATTCAACTCTACCACAGCATTAAAAAAAAATACATTTTTCCAAACTAGAAATGTACTTCAATACGTTTGTAAACTTAGGCCATTTTTTATTAGACTGCAAATGGTATCGCATTTTAAATAGGGATAAAACTGCTACATCTCTGTTTGAGATATAACCTAGTACCAATTCTATCTCATGCTTTGCTGATTTTTCTAAAGAAATACAAATATGAGGTAAGACTTGATCAGTCACTGTCTGGGTTACTATACTTGATGTTGCATTAGCTTACATTTAATAAGAGCAAATGAGGAAAGAAGGTAAACATGGTAATTGATGTCTCAGTGAAAAATAAATCTATCTACGCAATTTTTCAGCTAGGTTTCAGAAGCTATCTCATGCTTTGCTGATTTTTCTAAAGAAATACAAATATGAGGTAAGACTTGATCAGTCACTGTCTGGGTTACTATACTTGATGTTGCATTAGCTTACATTTAATAAGAGCAAATGAGGAAAGAAGGTAAACATGGTAATTGATGTCTCAGTGAAAAATAAATCTATCTACGCAATTTTTCAGCTAGGTTTCAGAAGCGAGGTGCTATTCTGTATAAATATATGTGTTCTGAAATGCATATGAAGTATTTTGTCGCGGAGGCTCACAAAATCAAATTAGGCAGGTGATAGATTAAAAAATAAACTTTATTTAAACCAAAATTGTTTAACAGAAAACTAACTAGAAATGAGGCTTCAAGACTCCAACAACATCAGTAAACCACAGGTTCAGGATGGTGTACGAGGAATTACTACTGCACAGCCAGCTTTAGAAATGTGCACAATCACTCACCTATAAGATGAAGGCTCTCAACCTCAAGGAGTTTCCTTGGGCAGCGTCCTGACCCAAGGGGAGAGTCCCTGACTGCAGACCCTCTGCTCCGAGGAGGACTGACTCAGCTTACCCTCTGGCGGGGCTCCATTTATGCCCTAGTCAAACCTGATCTGTGGTCAATTCTAATTGGCTGAGGGCCTTAATTTTCTTACTCCTCACCTGAGGTGTATGCGTGACTGTAATTGCTGGCCCAAAGTGTGTACGGGACGGTCAGCATTCGCCACTATAAAGGCGCGGAAGTAAGGGTGTGAAAAGTAAGGATGCAGCGGTCTTAATGCCCCTGGTCTTTATCAGGGCAGGTGCACCTGCCACATATTTAAGTATATATATCTCAATATTTTGCTTAAACACATTACATTGAACCTTTATTAGTGGTTACAGATTTTGTTACAAGATTACTTTTGAGCATTGGTACTTTGCCACTCTTGTGTCATACCAATTTCTTTTCCTTCCTCTTAGTGTTACAATGCAAGTCATATAAACTGGAGAATATGCACATAGAAATGTTTTTGTTTAGAAACCATTAGGATTAATAACAAGCTGTGGTATATTGGGACTTTCTTGAGAAGGAAACATCTTGGGTTACCACAATGGATGATGCTGTTCTTTTGTCCTCTGTGCTCTGGTTGGACTGGCAGAGCAGGCCATTAAAATCATCCAAATGAGTGCAGAAGATACCACCTAATTAAATGCTTGAACTGCACTTTGACATAGGAACACCCGGAATCCCAGAAAGTATATGTTTTTAAACAGTGCTGTTCTGTGTCTAAAAGTAATGATTTTTTTTTTTTTTAGGAAACTGAGAAACTTGCAATTATCCTATTTTTAGAGAAAACCAGGATTAATGTCTTTCACAGGGAGATATCATCTACAGAGAAAATACTCAGGGCATCGCAAGAAAATTATTCTTATGCACATATGAAGTATGCATTATGTACAGTTTTAGTCAAGGGGCTCCTTAGCTTTACTAAAGCATGTACATATTATAAAATAGTCAGGGATCGCAAGAAAATTATTCTTATGCACATATGAAGTATGCATTATGTACAGGTTTAGTCAAGGGGCTCCTAATCTTTACTAAAGCATGTACATATTATAAAAAACTCAGAGTTCATTCACTGAATTTATAGTAATAATGCAAAATTCAAACAAAGTAATATGCTTTAGAGAACACACTTTATCTCCAAAATGATTATTTAGCGTGTGATTTCCACAGAGCAGGCCTCAATAATATAGCTTTTTGAATATTCTCATTAAAAAAGTGTGTGGGGGGGTGTTTGTCTTTTTTTATTGCTTTTGGTTTTGTGTCATTTTAATTTTGTTATTTGTGCAATTTCATATCTGCATCCAGGCATTTCAACTCTGTGGAATTATAACAGCCATACTACCAATTTGTTTGTTTTCCCTTAATGTCACTTACTTGAGCTGTTGCGCTTGCAGGAAAAATATCAGACCTCTTTGAAGTTATATTGGTATTGTTTTAGGAGATTTTATTATTTCTACAGTATGATGGAATTTTAATACTTTAATAATAATAATAATAATTTTGTGTCATTTGTTATAAATCGTGGCTTTTGCAAGTAAAGCATATAATGAAGTTATAATAATTTAATAATTTGGAATCAAATGCTCCCTGAGGGGAGAAAATGATTTTTTTTCCCTTTTTTTTTCCTTTGAGATCATTAGGATACTAATAGTAAGTCTCCTATTCTTTCTCTTATTTACATATTTATCAAAACTGACTAAAATCATTATGTGAGGAAGTGTGACCTAGAAATAAGAACTTGTCCTGGAGCTGGTTTAGAAATATCAACATATGTTTTCTGTTGTTACTGAAAAACTTTAGTAAGTGTTATTTTGTGGGTTTTGGGGAGGGGTGTTCAGAAAAATACTACAGTTCTTATGACAGTTTATTGACAAAACTCAAAAATTATTTGATACTGAAATGTTCAGCATTGGACTTTTCAAGATAAAAACAGTATTTCCATTTTGAAGTGTTTGCTTTACGTAGCTGATACCTCAATATAAAAGGTATTTCTAAACTGGCACATGGTAAATTTGAATTTAAAAAAAATTGAGGCTTTTAACAAAAAATATTTGGTTTAAGAGCTCTTTTAAGGACATTTTATGGTTTCAAGAACTTTGGTTCTCTCCATATTTATTAAAAAATGTTCAGAATTTCCTGAAAATTAATTCTCAATTAGATTTTACACAGCAATAGTAGAGGGCTGATAATAGCTACATTTCCTTTTAAAATCTTATCACCTTTTAATGAATCTGCCCAGAAATCATTCTGAGTTTTAAAAATTATTATCCTGAACTGAAATTAAAAGGCAAAAATGTGAAAAAGTTATCCAGGAAAAAATGTTTTGAAACTCTCAAGTCCTGATTCAGTGTTTATGCTTTTATTCTTCATATACAATTTCAAATTGAAAAAGCTAAACAAGGGGAAGATTTGATTGTTTTTTAATCCTTTTTTAAATTAAAATCTGTTGGAATTGTTATTTCTGAATTCCATAAATTTTAGGCAAAAGAGTATTTCCTCATGGAAAATTTTCTTGATAATTTTTAACTGGTTATAACCAGTTGCACACTTCCCCTATAAGTACTTCCTAACCTACGTTAGGTTTAATTTCTTTTGCTACTACTACAATTTAAAAAAAAAAATCTTGTTACTCTTTTACAGTTCTGATTGGTCCTTTGGCTTCTCAGTCCCACACTTTAAGTCATTTCTGTCTAAAGATATGCTACTTGCTTTTTTGATTAGATAGATTATCTACTCTTTTGTTTCCATGAGTGAGCAGAGAACTTTAAACCACCCCCCACCCCGATAAGTTCAACAGGGCATACATGAATAACAAACTCACGATGAATATTTGCTGAGCTATCCTGCCTCTGCAAGACAGCCAAATGTTTGTTGAGACCAAGATTTTTCACATTATTTCTATGCGTCTCTCTCACTGTCTGCATCCACAGTACTAGAAGACATATAAGGAGATGATAAAAATATGATGTTGCTGGTAGATGACTCTTACCTGAACTTGTGAGCTGACATAATGCCTGACATCCTCAACTGAACTCAAACACAGATTAAAAACCATAAAAAACTTTTACTTAGTCACTTTTCACAGAGAGGAAGAATGTGCCAATAATTAGAGCACTAGTGATGAATTTAAGAAAATAAAATTCCATTAAATGTTACAATTTGTATATGACCTTAGATAAATTACTTAGGTTAAATTTTCAACAGTATTTGATAGCCAGTGTGGAATTCATCTCACTTAAACATAACTGTTCAAAAATGAATGCATTTAACCTAAGTAGTTGTATCAGATCTCTTTATAGGCAATGAAGTAGAAAGATATGTCCCTCTAGAGCAAATGTCATCCCACTTATCTTTTTCTGCCTTTGAGAGAACCTATATAATTAGCTTAAACTAAATGCTTTGCTCTTATAACTTTATCCAAAAATGAACTGATGATTTCTGTGACTAAGTTCTCTAGTGAGTGGTACTTTTCCTACACCAGCAATAACCTGAGGATAACTGTATTATGTGAGATGAGCCAATAAATCAGTAACAGGTGACATGGTTGTCCTAAAAGAAAACTGCATTCTTAACATTCAAGTATGAGACACCTACAGCATTCTGAAACTGGATAAGTGATAGGTCACTTAAAATACACAAAATCTCCTTTGAGGGTAGATGGTTATGTATGTAACGTGTGTATGGAAATGTATGCATCCACATATACACATACACACGAGAATGCAAACTTATATGAATAATATGTATGCATAGATTTTCCTCTTGAATACCTGCTGCATTTGACTTCATCTTTGCCACTGCAAGAGAAAGACACCACAGGATTTTTTCCTTAAGGATATAGCAAGAGACTCTGAATGTTGAGTCTAAACATGTGCTTCAACACAAATGTTTTAGGTATTCAGCATGGGCACAATAGAACTAATAACTAAGTCAGTGGAAGAGGAAGAATGGGGCTTACAGAGTCTTATATAACATAATGTGGTACTTGACAAATTGTATGTTGAGTACTTCATTATGCAAATAGAAACTGCAAGAATATGATCACAAGATTCCCCAGAGTGTGCATTAGAAAATAAATAAAAGGACAATTAGAAATGCAATATATATACTGCTTACTATCAGAAATGGATCTCTTTTCTCAGTCATTTATTCATATTTTGTGTTTTACACTCAGTAAAATTAATTTTATGGACATATTTCAAGTTAATGTAATTTCATTATTGATCTTCAAGTCCTACTTCTGTACTGACATTGCAATTTCCCCTTTGTATTCTGCTTTTTTGTTTTGTTTGTTTGTTTGTTTGTTTGCTTCATAAGTAATTTTGGCTCACTCTCTTCAGCCTAATTAAACACAGTGGAAAAATTAAAACTATAACAGAAAACCAATCTGTTTTGGTTTTTTTTACAAAACATTATAGATTATTAAAAATCAGTATTTTGAGCTCCATTTGATTTTGGCAAGTAGACTTTTTTCTTCTTTTATTTGAGCATGCATATATGCAAAATGTGTGTCTTGCAAAAAGATCACCAATACCTTATCTGAATAAGTGTTTACAGTGTAGTGCAAAATATGCTCAGCTTTTAGTTTCACTGGGAATGGGATTCTCACCTCTGAAAGTCCCTTAGTGAAAGTCTGAAAACATGCCTATGAGAGGCAATTTCTTTATTGCCTTCATTTCTTCATCTATTCAGTGAGGAAAATACCACTCAAATTGTGGCAAGGATCTCTGACTGATTCTTTTTAGTCATTTTGAAATTCTCTAACTGGTCTATAGAACTGCATATATACCTGATCTGAAACTTAGTTAAACCTGTTGCAGCAGTGAAAGGGCATGTCCTTACCCTTTTCCGTTAAAGTGCAAGGAGGATGAAGAGGCAGAGGGTGTTTGATCTAATCAAACAGCAGGATGAGATACAGATTATAGACTTCCCAAATGTTAATGCTCAATTCTTAATTTCAGCTGGTGAAAGTGGATAAAAAGAGGAAGTCAAGAATGCATGAGCCTTAAGCAACTTCCAGATGTGTAGTAACCAAGTAAATGTGGTTTTCCCGTTGCTCTTGGCAGGCTGTGGCAGGTCCCAGGGGGTGTCTGGGCTGCCCCTGGCCGAGCAGGGCTGAGCTGGGTTTACCAGGTGCCCCATGGCCAAGTGCTCATTGCCCAGCCTGTCTGAGCTCCAGCTCTGTGAGTGCCACCAGGGAAAGGGCTGACAAATGGTCCATGGAGGTATAGGGGGCTGCAGGGGCAGCTTTCACCCCTTCCTTGGGAGCAGGGGGAAGGGAGCAGGCTGGGGAAAGAAACTGTGTAAAAATGTCCCCAAGCAGACCCATGACTGAGGAGAAATAGTCTCCCTCCCTCCGTGAATATCACACTCCTCCTGGCAAAGATGGAAGGATACTGAACACTGATGCCTAGCTCTTCTTGAGGAAGACTGAAACTGTTAATGGAAAGTGTCCAAAAGGTGTGCTGGAAGGTTGAGTGTAAAACTAGTGAGAATAGGTAGATAATAGGAGGGCTTTTTATGTAAAAAAAATTATAACAATCTAACACTCTACTGTCAATGAGTTTTTGTCTGATTTAATTAGGTGATTTTGACTATAAGACTATTAAAACATTAGTTGGACTCACACTAAATTCATGGCTCTGTGGCATACTCTCATTTTTCCATAACAAGACCTCGAGTAAAATAACATTTAAATGTAAGTTCTCAAACAAGTGATTTTGCTATATAGTGCAACATTGGTTACAGTTCTTATTACTTCTCTTTCTGCTTTTATTCAGCACTTTCTTGTTGGCAGAAAATGCACATTTTTGTCATAAAATCCAAATTAAACAGCATCCCAGTGTCACAAATTCAAGATATAGCTCTAAAAAGTACGCATGTAATAGCTGGGTTTTCCTGTGTTGGTGCTCACTTTGCGAGAAAAATTAAAATAAGGTAAACCCACATCACATGTTAAAATGTACTGCTGTGCACATCCTCCAAATGCTGCATTCAGACACCAGTGCAACGAAGCTGGTTATTGCCCAAGTGTTGATACCATTTTCTGAATATCAAGATAGTACATTGACTACAAATAAGACATTAATATTTCCTCTAACATAAAATTTTATTCAATTTCCAAGTTCAAAAGTTCACCAAAAAAAATTGATTTTCAATGCTGAGTCCTGCAGGTCCTGGAATTAAAATACATTTGTTTTTTAACATCTTTGAATTCAACACATTAAAATTTCTATAAAATAAATGCTACCTACAATTATAGTATATCTGGTGAGTTTCATTGTAAATGATTCAGTCACAGTTTGTTGAAGTACAGAAGACAGATTTGGACCTTCCCCCTTCTTAATAGCCTCTACTGACATAAGAAAAGTGCAAATGTTTTGGTTTTAGTTAAGTGGTATGCTAGATGTGATGGGTCTAGAGCACAAGTCTTATGAGGAGCAGCTGAGGGAACTGGGGTTGTTTAGTCTGGAGAAAAGGAGGCTGAGGGGAGACCTCATCGCTCCCTACAACTACCTGAAAGGAGGTTGTAGCGAGGTGGGTGTTGGTCTCTTCTCCCAAGTAACAAGTGATAGGACGAGAGGAAATGGCCTCAAGTTGCACCAGGGGAGGTTTAGATTGAACATGAGGAAAAATTTCTTTACTGAAAGAGTGGTTAAACACTGGAACAGGCTGCCCAGGGAAGTGGTTGAGTCCCCATCCCTGGAGGTATTTAAAAGACGTGTAGATGTGGCGCTTAGGGACATGGTTTAGTGGTGAACTTGGCAGCGTTAAGTTAACAGTTGGACTTGATGATCTGAAAGGTCTTTTCCAACCTAAATGATTCTATGATTCTATCCGTTGGTTTTTTTCCCCCTAGTGTTTCAAGTACTGAATATTTTGAAGTGTAAGAAAAGAACATCCAACGATTGCAATACTTCAGGTAATACTTTCAAAGAAATAGGATTTCAAGAAGTGTAGTACCATGCTTGCTGACCTAAGTCCTTTTCCAAGTTCACCTGTAATTCTTATGGCTGTTATTTATTATTCCTTTCTTTAGGGATCTAAGTACTCATTAACTTGGTGATTGAAGCAGCAAAGGTTTAGGATATGTCATTAAAAATTAAAAAGAAATTTCTGTATCTTTGACGCATGCTGTTTCAGTTGATAGAACTGCAAGATTTTTTATCATTATTAGCTAAAATTCAGTTATTAAACAACAGGCTTTGGTTCAGTGACTAAAATAGTCTCTTCTTTTCTTTTACTTGTTACTGTGTCTATTATAACTCATGCTGGGTTAATGAGTGTCACATCAATAGGCACAAGATGATGTATTGAAAAAACTTTGAGATTGTTTTGAATTTAACTCCATAGGAAAAATACAAAAGATTTATGGTTGCAGTTTTTTGCAGAGATTGCAACCAGTCTTTTATTGTGTTATTATTTATGTAGGAGTGTATGTATATAGACACTATATTCCCTGTACCAGTGTGACTGACCAACACACCACCGCGATGGAAGAAGGCTCAGAGAAGGGCACAAGTGATGTGCTCATGAAGTTCAGGGAAGAATACATGGACTGGCCACAGCTGCTGTAAAGAAAGCTGAACTTATCTCAACCCAAAAAGGACAAGGGAATGGCTGTATCAGTTGAGTGGATCAATTGGTTGTGTGAACAGCCTTCCCTGAGTTAATCAAAAAGGTGTGAATATCTTGAGCTAAAGAGACCGGTGATGACTCTTCTTTATTCTATGACAGAGTTAAAGTGTAATTTTTCAAGATCACTAGGTTAGCATGCTTTAAACTACAGAGGGTGAGTAAATTCTCAAGAATGCTAAAGGGAACGAAGAAATAGACTAAGTTTTATTCCCAAATATTTGACTAACTTGGCATGTGTCTATAAGCAAATTTATTTTTATCTCAGTTTTCACCAGACAAAATTTCCCATTTTGGAAAGTTCTTTGAATTCCTGAGTCAGCTGATGCAACATATTTTTGTCTCTGTTATTTGATTTAGCTGTCTATATCTTGAGGTGAAAAGTAGATGCAATCTGGCTCATAGAGAGCTGCAATTCCCGACCACGTGAGTGGTGCTGTAGGGCCCTGTAAAGAGGCAGAGAGGATACAATCCTGCCCTTCCTGTCCTCCCCAAAGAAATTTCTGTGTTGTCTTACATCTCACACTTGAATTACTTATGCTTCATACTAGACAGGATGTTGTCACTTGGTTTATTTATTTTTAAAGTTTAGCAGGAAAGTGTCCTGGTCTCTAAAAAGAGTCTTTGGGTAATGCTGTAATCAAAATAAAAAAGCTATTTTATATGTCCAACATTGCTATTAATTAATTTCAAGATACATAGTTCTCTGTGGCTATCAAAGGGGTTGAGTGGCAGCTTTACATATATATACACACATGATTAAATTGGCAGTTATATGTTAATGTCTCTAAGTTCATTTTTTGCTTTCTCTTCATGTAATTTACTTTTGCGTGACTCTGCCTTCAGTCATGCATTCTCTGTTGTGTTGTTGTTTTTAAACACCCTGTTTCTTGCAAGAACCAGAGAAAAGAAATTTGCATCATGGCCTAATAACAGTAGGTAGGAGAATACCTGTGGACAGATGAACGTTTGAAAGCTTCTGAGCTAGTTTGAGCCATCCTGAGAGCCCGCCTGCCTCTTCTGTGTTCACCCTTTTTCAGATAGGACAGAAGTCCAGAAAGCGCCTATTTTCTATAACTATAGGAGCAGTCTCAGCCAGTCAATTGCTCTACACATTCTTCTATTGTTTGGATCATCTAATTATTTGATCTGTTGGGGCTCCATTTTTTGCTTATGTGTGTCCAATAATTCTGTTAGAATCTCACTTAATAATATTATTTAATGATTCTCTTTTTAAGCTTGCTAGATGGTCTCACTTTACTTCCCACACAGCCTGTTATTCCTCATTGTTGTCCTTGTTGCAAGGAGAAAATGAGAACACAGGGAAGGGGGGAGAAATTTAAAAATCATGGTCTTGAAACTTGACAGAGACAGTCTGGAATAGTACCAATCAATCAGGGTAGCATTTGCAAACGGTCAGCCCTTGCAAAATCTTGGCACATGCCAGAACGAATTACTTCACTGCAAAAAAAACCTACTCCAAAACCAACCAACCAACCCCAAAAAACCTCAAAGAAAAAAAACAAACAAAAAAAAGCAAATTTTGCTTTCTTTTCCATACAGTTCCTTAGAATGTTAATGTCATTTAAAAGCACCTATGATTTTTATAGCTCATCATGACAGAGAGCAAACCCATGAAACTTAAATTTCTCCAAATTTAACTATTATACTTCTCCTTGGATGAAAGAATGCCCTATCTTTCCTTTCAGCACCTCCAAGCGTATCTGATTCTGAAGGTTGGTTTTGGACCCATGTATCTGTATGCAATGACAGGTATACAAAAATTGTCTTTCATAGCAGCTGGACAGATGAATGTTAGTAACAGGTCAGAAAAGCCCAGTACAACAAGACCACTGAGAAGAGAACTTGTCCCTTCCGGTTCACAATTGTTCTACAGTATCTGAGCATAGATGGTCTTAAATAAATTATTTTTCCATTACCTTGCTATGTATTTTCATATTTAGATTATTTTTCTTCAATTATTATTAGCTAGTGAAAGAATAATTTCCTTCTCTATTAAAGAAATGAAATAATAACCTGACAGCATATTAAGACTTATTAAAGAATATTTTTCTTTTACAAATTTAACCTTGGCAATTAAATAAATACTTCTTTTATTGGGGGGGGAAAGTAAGTATGGTGTACTTCAGGGAGATAAAATAGTTCTCCTACAGTAAGCAAAATCAATGGGTAGAGGATGATCTGATTTCATATAAGCTTGGAGTCTGTTGATATATATTATTCTTTAAAGTATGTCTTTACTGTTCTTTAGAATGTTCCACACATCACTTAGTCTCTAGACAAACAATACTTGGGATTTTCAGGTGGTTTATAGGTA
>NW_008795695.1:1755674-1758966 GCF_000699145.1 Aptenodytes forsteri
GGAAACTCTTCACTTTTCCTGCGCAAAACAAAGTTTCCTACTTCCCTCTGCAGTGTGGTCAGATCACATTTCAGCTGAGCACCAGAGATAAAATACTGGATATTTTAATCTCGTCTCCTTATCTAGTGTCAAATCTGGTTAGATAGGTCTACTTTAAACAGTTTTTCTTTTGTTCTGTATTGTCTTACTTATCTATGAGCATGTGAGGTGTTCTATGCCACCTTACTTAATTACTTAGAATATTTGTTTGACTATGGAAACTGCAGCAAATTTTTACTTTAAGTTAATAAATTGTTCATTTTTGCAATATGGAAGGCAAAGACTGAGTGTAAGTTTACATTCCACCTGTGTAACTTGGAATTGTTGCTAAACGTGTGAAAGAGTGTACAAAAAAAAGAGCAAAGAAAATAAGTCATAAGTGGTGATGTTGCATTGACTGAAAGGATTTTAAAGGCTGCTTTTGAGGTAAATCAACAGCATCTTCCCCACCTTAGAATTATTATTAACTTTTAGTACTTAAGTGGTGTTCTGTGTTTGCTACTAATCACATTTTAAATGATTAATCATTATTAACTTTTAAATATCTTTCACCTTGAGATATAAGACAGGCCAAACAGTTTTGGTGATAATAAACAATTCTGGTGAGCTATTAGTCATGTCTGAGTTTAATTTTAGACTATTACTTAATTACTGTAGTTATATTTTTATGTTTGGGAAAAATTGTGTTTCTTTTTAGATTCTATCTTTCTTTAGATAGATGTGTACACATATCTATTGAGAAGCAGTAGAGGCTGTAAATGCAATGCTGTGCAGACATTTTAATATATATGGTACAAGATCTATTGATAGCTTTTGTCTTATCCTGATAAAAGCAAATGCATATTTCTTGTTTCCAAATTTCTTACTTGTGGCTTCTGACTTTTTAAAAAAAAAAATTAATTTTCTCTTGCTTCAATTAGGATAATCAAATATTGTTTAATATGATCCTACAGATATCAAATCAACTATATGGTATATGGATAAATTGTTCTCCTATCCTTTATGTAAGATTATGAAATGGTTTTCTGTTTATAACTGTCTTAATTAGATCAAGATCAGTGGTTTTATTGCTGCAGGGATGCATTGATGGAAACACTAAAGAAAGCTTAGCACAGATCTCTGGTGGTTTGATTGCCTGATAGAACTATCCATAATTCACATTGGTATGTGTCATGAAAAGTTAATGACTAGAGTATGTTTCATCTATTCTCCAAATGTTATTAGATAATATGCTTGCATAAAAAAATGAATTTTAGAATAACACTGATTTATCTTTTTCATGAATGATTTGCCAGGTTGTATTTGGTGATGTCCCTATTAAACAACATGCTCTTGCAGTTCTATTGGTGCATTCTACTGAAATTGCTGGAATTGTACTAAAATAAAGACAACAACAAATTGTGTCCATAGTTGTAATGTGATAATCTTACAGTTAAATAGTGTGTTTATTATCTTTCTGCTTACATTTGTAATACACCAGTACTGAAGAGTAGGCTTACTCAAAATGGTTTAGGGATGCTTGCTGCTTTGTTCGGATATCAGATACTTAGAAAATAATGTTTACTTTCTTCAAAAATTGTGAAATTTTTGATAAATGCATTAGAATAGTGGAAAGATCCTGAAAAGGAAGATAGCTTGATGAATCCCTCTAAATATCCATGTCTTGTATTTTTGTACTTGTATATCTGTGTTGTTTGTAAAGTATGCCTCATCTTAGGTAAAGAGCTCTTTAAGTTTTTAACAACCAAACTATTCAGATGTATACACACGTGGGAAAACATGTACATTTTGTGGCAGGAAACGGGGGAGAAAAATTATCCAGGTGTTTTCAATACAGTTTATCATTCTGTCTTTTCTGTTTGTGCTCACAGCTGGCAGCCCACAGGATTTTAAAGTGTCAAAGTAATTAGGAACAAATTTAGCAAGTTTGTTGTGAAAATGACTTTTAGTATTTGGAATCCTTAAATATCTTTCAAATAATTGATGATGAAAAAAGAGTGAAAGAGGAAAAGACAGAGCATATAATATAATTTAGAGTATTTATGTCACCTGATATTTATGAAACACATAAATATAAAATTAGTTGAAATAAAATGAAAGTACAATTTAAAAAGTTGTTTTGAATAATGTTGAAATGTTTGATTCTGCAAAAAATCCTAATGTAAATGTTTTTCTGTAGGATGAAACATTGCTCAGAACACTAAATTTTTAAAATTTATGGGTTTGTTTTGTTTTGTTTCTAATGAAAATCCAACTTTTCCAAGAGGGGAAAAAATCCTCTTATTCCTGGCCAGGTATATCTTCTGTATACAAAACTAAATATTGTGACAGTTATTGGTAATGCAAGTTAATCATATATTATAAGAAGTCACACAAATGACAATGTATTTTATTCTATTATTTGGGTTTTTTTTCTTTTTTTCTATTTTAATTAAGTGTCACTGATGTCTTTGAAAGGAAATCGTTTGCTCATTGAGATTAACTCAGGGAAAACAAGACAAAACAAAATTCTTTGCAAAACAAAAATTGAAATTCACTTATTTCATAGGGCTTTATACATATATATACACACAAACTTGTAATTCTTTGGATTGTGAGAATAGTTTTTAATGCCAGTCTGTGAACAGTTTTGAAAGCTGCTGTTTTCAGCATCTTTTGAAAGTACCAGAGAACAGCAGCCTCCTTGCTTCTTCCCCTTCAACATTTGTTTCCTGTCTCTCTCTCAGCACAGATTCAGCTCATTTGTCATCCTCAGCAATAGCTAAATTTATTTTAGGCTCTATCTGTCAGTTGGGTACTCACAAGGCAAGCAGGCTAGACCGGGCTTTCTTTTTTAGGTGATTTCTAATTTTTGTGGACTTTATGCTTCCTGACCTATTTTTGCAAATATTTGCTTCTGAGTTAATGCTCAAATATTATTTTTAATATGCTGTGAATTTATATTATAGGTAATACTTTTATGCAATAAATGCTTTAGCTAATAGAATTTCTCAGTGAATGTCTATGTCAATATGACCATGTGGTGGGTTGACCCTGACTGGACGCCAGGTGCCCACCAAAGCTGCTCTATCACTCCCCTCCTCAGCTGGACAAGGGAGAGAAAATATAACAAAAGGCTCGTGGGTCGAAATAAGGGCAGGGGGAGATCACTCACCAATTACCGTCACAGGCAAAACAGACTCAACTTTGGGAAATTAATTTATTACCAGTCAAATCAGAGTAAGGTAATGAGAAATAAAACCAAATCTTAAAA
>NW_008795695.1:1758995-1759591 GCF_000699145.1 Aptenodytes forsteri
CTCTGCTGCTCCTTCCTCCTCAGGGGGAGGACTCCTCACACTCTTTCCCTGCTCCAGCGTGGGTCCCTTCCACGGGGTGCAGTCCTTCAGGAACAGACTGCTCCAGCGTGGGTCCCCCATGGGGTCACAAGTCCTGACAGCAAACCTGCTCCAGCGTGAGCTTCCCATGGGGTCCCAACCTCCTTTGGGCGCATCCACCTGCTCTGGCGTGGGGTCCTTCATGGGCTGGAGATGGATATCTGCTCCACCCTTAACCTCCATGGGCTGCAGGGTGACAGCCTGCCTCACCATGCTCTTCACCATGGGCTGCAGGGGAATCTCTGCTCCGGCTCCTGGAGCACCTCCTCCCCCTCCTTCCTCACTGCCCTTGGTGTCTGCAGGGCTGTTTCTCTCACATATTCTCACTCCTCTCCTCCACCTGCAGTTGTGCAGGGTTTTTTTTTCCCATCTTCTTAAATATGTTATCCCAGAGGTGCTACCACTGTCGCTGATTGACTCAGCCTTGGCCAGTGGTGGGTCCATCTTGGAGCCAGCTGGCATTGGCTCTATCGGACATAGGGGAAGCTTCTGGCAGCTTCTCACAGAAGCCACCCCTG
>NW_008795695.1:1759893-1767465 GCF_000699145.1 Aptenodytes forsteri
AGGGGAAGGCTTCTGGCACTTCTCACAGAAGCCACCCCTGTAGCCTCCCCGCTAGGAAAACCTTGCCATGCAAACCCAATACAGACCATCTAACGCTAATAATAGTAGCAGATGGGTCAATCCTAAAATACGAATTAGTTTTGAAGGGTCGGTTTGTACATGATTATTTTAAATGCTTAGCTTTGATATTGGCATTGTTTCCTGTTGAGCTCACTTCCACATGTGTTTTATAATGCTTATAAAATGAATATTCATAAAGTTTAGTAGTTTTACAAATGTACCTGGATAGGTTGCAGTAATAGCTATATGATTAGGGTTAAATTAGTTGAAAAAAACTCAAGTGGAAAGCACTAATTAAAAACAAAAGTAGAAATAAATACTTTTAAATGAAGTTATGATTAGTTCATTGTCAATGAGTAATAATAATAGTGCTATAATTATATATCTAATAGAGTTTTAATGTGCTACAAGTTCCCTTGTGATTCAAAATATCTGTAGTTAGAGCTTGGAACAGACTTTCACAGCTAGGCCTGATCTTGAGCTTAGCTTTTTTCTGAGGCCTGTGCTGATCATCATCTTATTCCAGAGATATATTTGTTCTCACAACCAACAGGAAGCTGGACAACCGTTTTGTCTCCATTTTTGTCATGAAGTTTAGGGAAGCAGGCTTCTCAAAAAAACCCAAACAAAAAAACCCCAAAATGCAACCTCCACTCCCATCCCCCCCAAACAAATAAACATAAAAACCCATGCTAAAAAACCAGTGGGGAAAAAAGGGCAAGGCCTTTGAAGAAATGATGGGAACTGCATCACTGTTCATCTGTTGCTGTCTTGATCCCTGGCTGCCTTTTTTTCTGAGTTACCCATCGTAACTGGTTTTTGAATGACTGCCATGAACTTTAATCAGGATTACCTCCTATAATTTTCTAATGGTTAGAAGATTGATTCACTTCTTACTTGCAATTCTATGTATAATAATGGATAGTGCATCTTCTTCAGCAAAACACACACACAAAATGCATACCTCTCATTGCAAGTATCACAGGGGTTTCTAGTCAACATGGGTGGAGAGCTCCGATTCAAGATTTTTATTTCTGATTTCCATGTTTATAGAGGAGACAGATCACCTATCTTGGGAAATACTCATTTTTTTTCATATCTCAGCAGGAAGAGATACTTATTTGGGGAGTACTTTTGTCAGTAGAAACTCTTGTGGTTGTTCATATAGAGATCTTACTATTGGGATGATTCAGAGTCTTGACAACTATGAAGCAACATACAAAAGATAACCCCAAAATTTTCTCAACTATGGAAACCACAGACTCTGACAAAGGGAAAAAAAAAATTCTGACTGAGAAGTCCATTGCTCAGGTAAAAGAAAGAGGAAAAATATGATGTTTTTCCTATTGTTTAGTGGTGCAATGTATAGATATTTTGTGTATTGACAACTTTTAAATACTTAGATGAATGACTGTTTCTTAAAAAAAAAAGCTTGCCATGTGTAAATAAGTTCTTTTTTTTGATAAAGTAGAAGGTATTTTGCCACCAGTCCTTCTGTGTGGGAGCAGGAACAACAACTGTAAAAGAAGATGAGCATGAAGTAATACAATAGTTCTTCTCTGCACAGTATCTTCTGTAGGTTAAGTTGACAAATGCTACTGCCACTGCCAACAGTGATAACAGATTCGATACACTGCACCACTAAATTAAAATAAATGTTACATTTTTTCAATTGGTATAGTGAGGTAGTGAGACTGAGGTGCAGAATCATGACTTATTCTACATATTTTACTATTGCAGTTTACCTTCCCTCTGTCCTTCAGAAATAACAAACAAAAAGTATTCTTTGAATAGGATATTTGCTCAGTTATTATTCTGCACAGATAAAAATCCCAACAGTTTGAAATGCAGAAAATAATTGCTAAATTATCATTTAATTTTTTTTTTTTTTTCCCATTAAAATTTCACTATTAATTTAAAATTATTTAAAATTAAATTAAAACCAACATGAATAATTATATTGTGCACGCTGTTCTAATTACTAAAATTCTGATAGGGGGTAAATCAATTGACTCTTTATTTCAATATTATTCAAAGTTACATTTTTCACTAAATTAGCAACAGAAGGGGATTATGCCTATAATAATTGGTGTCACTGCAGCTGGGAAGAAAATGGCTGGTTTGAGAGTTAGGTGGAAGGTTGTGAACTTCTTGGCTAATTTCCTCCCTGCTGTTCATTTTATAAAGAGTGGGAGGAAAGAAGGATTGAAAATATTCTCTTCACTCCAATGTCCATCAGTGTCAAAGTCTTGAGCCCATAATGAGGAGGTAATGTAAGACGCTAGGTTCCCAGGCAGGTACAAAAATTACTCCCTGGAGTTATCATCAAAACTGCTTTATTAGCATTAGTACCGCTATTTTATGATATAAAGAAAAATCAAACAAAAATCACAGAGTGCACAAAAAAAGAAAAGCAAGGAAAAAGAGAATAAAATATTTGTTAGCTTTCTTCTCTTCTTGCTGCATTTTCACATTTGTTGTAACCTGACAGTATAGACCAACGTGCCTTTCTGCTGTCTATCAGACCATCACATAGGTGTCACCAGTTCAACGAAAGGTAGATATATAAAGTCCTGTAGATATACAAAGTGTGTCATATATGTATGACCATAGCCCATAATCATGCATCTTCATTGTGCAATAAGAGGTTTTGACAAATTATTGCCTTGAAGGAAGACATAGTAGTAGGATGAGGATTGGGGGCAGATTAGATAGCATTGCTCTCTAATGTTCATTTGATCATGAGTGCATGCTAACACTAAATATCTACAGTATTTTCTTTCCCATACAAAAATAGTTTAATTACAACAAAACATTATTTTCAAGTAACAAATGGTGCAAGGTAAACAGCCATCTAAACATCTGATAACAATATCTGCAGAGAGTCAGAATTTCCAGCTCAGACAGGACATGCTGAACTGTTTTTTTTTTGGTTTGGTTCCCACCCCACCCCCCTGCAGCATTTTCACAGCAGTGAGCAACTGTTCTCTTTTTAAAGTATTATAGCATGGAAAAAAACACCAAAGCCTTCATTTTTAGAACATGAATGTTTTCATAAAGAGCTTTAAAAAACCCCAAATTTTTAGAAAAATGTATTTTATTCTAAAAGTGAATTTTTGTGTGACACACACCAATATGTTTGTCAATTGTAAAAGAAAAGAGTGATGCATAAATTCCATGCACTGAATTTAAGGTGTCTTGGATCTTTTCACAACCATCATAAGCTCAAATCCATTTTAGAAGTACTGCCAAAGAAGAACACCTGATACTCTCTAGAAAGTGGGCTTCCTATCACTACTGATTAGGATTATTCCATGTACTTGTCCCCAAACCCATAACAAAGTGTGAAGAGAGCATTTCTCCTTAGTAGAAGGCAAATGGGCATGAAGCAAGTCTTAAATGTTGCCTGTTTGTTTTCCTGATTTTTACTATTTCCAATTTATTGTTCTGAAATAGTTTCAAAAATAAATAGAAAGACTGCTTCCATTTATCTTTTCAACAAAGTCTTTAGATTTTGGATAACAGTAGGAATTATAACTGTATCAAGGCAGACACCAGTGGAAATGTCGTGTTTTGCGGCATACTTTTCTGATCTTTTATTTCACTATTTGCTTATTCATTTACTTTACTGACCTCTTCTTGAGAAAACGGATGTATTGTAGCTGTTACTTACATCCGCGTGGGGTCAGACTTCTACATCTGTCATTAATAATTATTACTGTATAATTTAAAAGGTGGTTATCTGCTCTTCTAGGCTGTCATGCATTGCACATAACTCTAAGTAGGTCAAGTTGAGTTTTGCCAAAAATCAGAAAAAAAATAACGCTGTTGTAATAACACAATTAGAGAAGCAGACTTGATTTACTTCTCTGTGTCAAAAACTTCAAGGAATATATTCAGCTATACTTAGAAGCAGAATAAGGAAAATAATAAAGACAGGGATGTATATACACAGATCAACACAGTTGTCCTCATCATTACAAAATTAAGAAAAGCTCAGACATCTAGTTCTGTATCTTTTTTCTGATGGTGGCCTAGAATAGATGCTTAGGAATGAATAAAAGAAAGAAGTAATTACAGCATAATCCCTTCCCTGGCAGTCTTCTGGTTCTGATAATTTTCCTCGTATCATTACTTGAGATGGAAGTTTTATTCACACGTGTCTTCTGTGGATTGTTATTATTTTTCATTCAATTTGTAGGTTCCCTATCCAAAGTATCCTGTTATAAGAAGTTCAAACTTACTATACATTGTGTGGCAAAAAAGCAAACTCCCCTTGACTGTCTCTTAATTGTATGTGATATCCTCTAGTTTTTCTATTCTAAATAATAATATTGATTTTCTATTAATATTTTCCTGCAACTTAATTTCTGTCACAGAACCTTCCAGTTACCTGGGTTTTAAACCGAAAAGTCCTGGTCTCTTTAATGTGTCACTGTAACGAATCTAATCATTTTTTCATGCTCTTCTTTGTACTTTTTCAGTTCCACAATATCTTTTAGAGATAAGGATGATAGATACACTGTGCAGTTTTCAAGACAACAGGCTACAATTTCTGGGATGATTATGCTTTTAATGTTGTTTTTTATTCCTCACTTACTATAGTTTCTAGTTATCTTTTTCATCATTTGTACGAATTGAGAAAGGATCATCCTCAGTGACTCTTTTTTAACTGTTATTTAACTAAGTGGGGGACAGTGCTTTTTTTTTTCTTTTTTTAAAGATTGTCCCTTTTTTATTGCTGCTGTTTTGTTTTTGTTTTTCCCTCAGGAAATGGAGAACAGTTCCATATTCATCATCACTACTTTATTTGCATCCCATTTATCTTTAATACAATAAATTAATGACTTTTATTCATTTCAGTAAAATTTTTATGAAAAATAAGTTCATTTTCCTTGATTTTGAATTCTGAATTCTTGTTTGTATAAAAGATTTATTATTTTTAATTAGTATTTCTATTGGTGGTTGAAGTTTTGGATTGGCAATGAGTCCAGCCAGAAGAATGTACATTGTTTGCACATTCCAGAGTTCACCTGCTTCCATGAAAATGGTGCGGCAAATTCAAGCTGGCTTTTTGCAAAACCCACGAAGGTTCATCATAGCTTGATGCATTTTTCATCTGTTGTTTTTGTCTTTTAGGAAATAAGCCAAACTCTTCAAGATCAGCATGACATATAATCACATAAAAATAGCGGAGGAAAAAAAATATCTAGAATATTACCTTGCCACAAAGAAGGATTCATTCAGTATATGCCCTGTCTTTCAGATATTTGTTTAGCCTGTTGTTAATACAGTTACACTGATGTAACTCCAAAACCTCCCAAGTTGTCTTCTCCACTCCATTCCAGTCTTCTCTTCTTCTAACCTCAAAATTTTAACCTTTAGCTTCGGGCTTCTTTTCTGCAGACCTGAGATCACTCTTGTTCATCTGTGGACTTTGATTACTGCCAAAATTGATTGTTGTTCAGCTTATGTCTGTGCCAAGCAGAACAGAACATAACTATGTTCCTTCCATGTCATATTCTATTACTTGCTCATTAATAGGACTGTGTTCACCCAGCACTATGGCACTGTTGTGATTTCCAAGAAGCCTGGAAAATTTTCTGAAAAAGTTTAACCTAGTATTTAAGAAGCTGATTACTGCTGCCTATGTCCTAATGGAATTCCATACTATTTTCTGGCCTATATTTTTCCAGCTTATAAAGGTAAATTTGAATTCCAGTCCCATTCTCCAAGATATTTGCATCTCCCTATTTTGTATTGATCAAAATCAAACCCACATTTTCCACAAAATTATACTTTCCATTGTCCAGATTACTAAGGAAAACACTATATAACACTAGAGCCAGGAAAGATCCTTGTGGAACCCCACTCAGTATGTTTTGCTAGCGATTCATTGGTAGCTGTTTTCTGGTTACAGCTCTCTCATTAGGTTTTTGGCTACCTACCAGATGGGTAATCTTGAGTATATTTCTCTTACTGCTTATGAGAACGTCATGCAAGACACTATAGAAAGTATAGCAAAGGCAAGACAAATTATGTCTATTACTTATCTTCTACCCACAAAGTTGTTATTCTGCTGTGGAGGAAAATTATGGCTGTTTTGACACAAGTTTGTCATGACAAGCCCACCTTGACTAGTACTTAACTTCTTTTTATCTCCCAGATATTAATTTGACTGATTACTTATTTCACAGATTTTCTGGTGAGGGGTGTTAAACCAGGTGCATGCCTGACTGTTGTTCCCTATTCTTCTTTGAAAGATATGCCTTACAGTGTTCTCATATCTCACCCATCACTCACAATTTCTCAAAATTTCCTGAGAACTATTCTGAGAATAAATATTGGAGCTAGGAAAAAGGGGCTTTGTAAGTTCTTCAACAGTTGTATATTTCTAGCTTCTTTTTTTGTTCAGGGAGAAGCTTGAAAATCTGATTTAAGTGCATCTCAAAAACTTAAAAGGCGAAAAGAGCAACAAAAAGAAAAAGAAAAGCCAAAGCTTGTCAAGGTCTGTTTACAAGATGAAATCTCATAAATTATTTGGCTGTTCTTATGATTATTTTTGGTTTGGTGTTGACAGTGTTAAGTTTCCCTTTCCCTTTTCTCTTTGCATCACACATTATCAACTCCTCATCCTACCTGTCGTGGTTTAACCTCAGTCGGCAACTGAGCACCACACAGCCGCTCGCTCACTCCCCCCCGGTGGGATGGGGGAGAGAATCGGAAGGGTAAAAATGAGAAAACTCGTGGGTTGAGATAAAGACAGTTTAATAAGTAAAGCAAAAGCTTATATGCTGAGCATGACGTCACATGGTATGGAATATCCCTTTGGCCAGTTGGGGTCAGCTGTCCCAGCTGTGCCCCCTCCCAGCTTCTTGTGCACCTCCAGCCTTCTCAGTCGGTAGAGCATGGGAAGCTGAAAAGTCCTTGACTAATGTAAACACTACCTAGCAACAACTAAATCATCGGTGTGTGATCAACATTGTTCTCACCCTAAATCCAAAACACAGCACTGTACCAGCTACTAGGAAGGAAATTAACTCTATCCCTGCCGAAACCAGGACACTACCTTATTTGTATTGCTTGACTTTTAAAGTCTCTTTGTTAGAAACTTTTTATTTTTAAAAAGTTCCATTATTTTTAAATGGAAAATTTTAAGCGATAAGCCTGATATTATATTGAAGACAAAAGAAATTAAAGGCAAAAAAAGAGATTTATTGGAATGTTGTGAATACAATAGAAAAGATTAAAATATCCTTTTGTTATTGGGAAAATGATACTTAATTTTCAGTGTTCGATACTTAATTTTCACTGCTAACAAATGTCACTTTCAGAGTCCATTTAAACAGACTTATTTTAAATTTGTGAGAAGCAGGGGAAAAGGGTAGAGACTGTGGATGACTTTCCAAAGAACTGAAAGTATGAAAATATTTCTCTATCTAGTTTTGGAAAGTGGCTTTGACTAAAACTGGAAACCAAAACAAAATCAATCTCTTCCTTTCCCCCCCCCCA
>NW_008795695.1:1768241-1772212 GCF_000699145.1 Aptenodytes forsteri
TTTTATGTAGTCCATACTCACATAGAATAACAAAAACCCTGCATGAATAACATTTACTTTTAAGCTTACATATTTCAGCTACTTATGTTAGTTGTGTAAATAACCCTTCCTCATGTATTTATACAAATAGTCTATAACTTAAAAATTGCTACTAATGAAGATAATAGAGATACAGTCTAGATGAGCAATGGTTAGTCATGAAAACAATGATTCCTAGGATGACAATTGTAAATATGTAGATGTCCAATTACAATTGACTTTATGTGTCACCATTTACTTTGTAGGGCATTCAGATAGAGACTAATGAAAGACTTGTTATAGTCAGTTTTTTGTGTATTAGTTGGAAAATGTAAGGCCAACTATTGTTGTTAGGAATCTCTTTTAATTTGTTACATACTTTACTTTTATTTCTATTCTCTCTTTTTCTCACTGTGGACATAAGCCTGTCTTTTACTGAATCTCAATCAGGTCTTCATGTGAATTATTTTTTCTTCCTAGGTGTATAACTATAATAATAACTGTATAAGGACTAGAAAGTACTCATCTTCACTGAAGTTATATCTGGTTTATGAGTCCTAAAGATCTGATTTGTTGAGAAGTATGATATACATGTGGTAGTGTTCTCCCCCCTTCCCCACGTAAGCAACAACCACCAGTGGGGGTCATTGAGGCTGCATCCAGCTTATGCTGGACTTTGAGGATGGATGGCAACATAGTAGCCAAGGGCTGTCTGGAGCAATGACCCAAATGACTTGCTGATATGCAAATATGACTATAAGTCAATCATCTTACTCTATAAATAGTGGACAGCCCAGGGCCCGTTGGGCTCTCCTGTGTGGCAGCAGGCTGCATGGCAGGATCTCCCATTGAATAGGGATGCCTCTCAAGGTTACTCCTCAAGGTTGAGAGATTCCTTGCTGCAACAGATCCTCAGTAAGTGACTTATAGCATGCTAAACTTTGAAATCTTAGCTAAGTGATATAAAGGATTGATTGTGCATATATATAATCCTTTAGACATAAACCGTTGACCAAGACTGGGACTAGGATTGGATCCAGCCGCACCTAGACTCCTCTCTGAGAAGTAGTTTAGAAAGCAAGGGGGTCTTTTCTGAACCTCATGACTCAACGGGAGGGTCTCCCTGACAGTTTTGTCTGACCCTGTCCTCTATGCATTAAATAATCAAGTGTACCTTGCCATTGAATCTTGTTAAACCACTGTCACATTTACCATTGAACTCACTGTTTTTCAGTCAATAAAGTGTATTGTTGCTTTTCTGTTACGAGTGAAGTACAGTCTCACTCCATCCGCAACAATGCATTAGGATGACTGACCATTCACTGAATATGAAAGATTGAGGTAGACCAGAACAGAGTATTTATTCTGAGGTATTTTTGCAGTATTTCATTGCTGGCAGTATAGGAAATTGGAACTATTCAGGAATTTGATTTGAGTTGAATTTTGCATTCGTGGATTTTTGTTTGTTTGTTTTTGTTAAAAGAAAATCTCTCTTTCATCATTGTCTGGAAGACTGTGAGCAATCTGAATATGAGATAGCTAGCTGTTTCGTATTCTGGTTTTCTGTTTTGTTTTCTTTCATACTTTTACAGGTGTCTATGATGTAGAACTGAAAAGAAAAAAGAAAGGAAGCCTTTTTCATTTGGTGGGAAATGAAGCTTTTGCATTCCACTGTAATGGAGAATTGTCAACCAAGATAATGCAGGCAAAGAGCATTTATGGAAGAGAACTGTAACTGTTGACTGCTGAAAAAGTGTCTATGCAGAAGGCTGAAGAACAAAGTCATAATATGTTTCTTCAAGATCAAAATATATACGTGTTAATAGTGGAAGATATTTCCATTAAAAAAATGGCACTTTATATTCCCAGTATGAAGCATTATGGAACCTGCTAAAGGACAGTGAACAGTATTTTTCTGTCTGTGTCTCATTAGAATCTAAACCATGGAGATAATACAAGGTCACTGGTACACTTATTCACAAATATAGTAATATAAATGTGGGTAGTTGTTCATGTCAATCAGCAGAGGTTTTTTTATAGCTTTAGATTATGAAGCAATATTCTTCAAATGTCTTCTGAAACATTTAATTCATTGTCTTTTTAAACATAGATCAGACAATGCATGTTGAAAGATTTCAGGAAAAAAAAAGACAATATTTTTCTCTGACCAAAACTATTATTAAAAATAATGCCTTTACAAATTAAAACAGATGAAGTTAAAATACTAGTTAATAACTTCCAAAATCCTTAATTCTATTGATCCATGTAACCAGAATATCCCGTCTAATTCTTTAGATATAAAAGATGATGACAGCTCAGAAAGTCTAACTTCAGCAGATATTTTTGGAAGGTCCAGAAAACAGTTAATGATTAGTACTTCACTCAATTATAGTGGAAGAAAATTGTGAGATTTACCTCTAGATACAGGTATCAATTAAGTTAATGATATAGTGGTGGACTTGGCAGTGTTAAGTTTATGGTTGAACTCGATTATCTTAAGGGGTTTTTCCCACCTTTGTGAGATTTACCTCTAGATACAGGTATCAATTAAGTTAATGATATAGTGGTGGACTTGGCAGTGTTAAGTTTATGGTTGAACTCGATTATCTTAAGGGTCTTTTCCAACCTAAATGATTCTGTGATTCTATAGGGGTTTAGTGATTTTATTGCAGTGGTAGTTGTTTGTTTATTTGGTTGTTTTTTTAATTAAGAAAGGAGGGGGAGAGCTGAGGGTGGAAGTAAGGAAAGGAATTGTGGAAAATAAATAATTAGTCACAGAAATACCCAGTAACTATTAAGCAGTTTCTGAAGAAAAACTCCTAAAGTACAAAGATTATGAAGACACTTCAAAAATTGAAAAAATATTTTCTATTTATGTAGGGAACCCATGTTGCTAGTTAATAAATTTGAATGAAAAAGAAACCCCAAAAATAGCTATTACAAAATTATGCTAGTAAAATGATTGCGCAAAATTGCAAATCCAAAACTAAGAGGAAATAATCGTATGTTAGCCTGTAAATGTGTCTATAAATGTACCTCTGGATCCACAATATTTTATCTACAAATCTCAAGACAAAGCAAGCAAGTTAAAAAAGATTATGAAGTAATTTATAAAACTAATTCCAGCATGAAGCAATTATGTTAAAATAGAGTCCTTTTAAATTACTAATAAATTCCATTTTTGTTCCTGAAATTGTTCATGCTAGGCCTGTAGACACACATCTATTGATACTACTAAACTGAATTTTTCACTTATTGCAAAAGTTAAATTGCTATGAATAATAGTTTCTTCACTCCAATCATATAAATTGTTGATATTTTTTGATATATTTAGTATTTCTAAGAATCCATATATTGGGTTTGTGTGGCAAGGTTTTGATAGTGGGGGGGCTACAGGACCTGTGAACCCATGGAGAGAGGAGCCCACACTGGAGCAGGTTTTCTGGCAGGAGTTGTGACCCCGTGGGGGACCCACGCTGGAGCAGTCTGTTCCTGAAGGACTGCACCCTTTGGAAGGGACACACGCTGGAGCAGTTCATGAAGAACTGTAGCCTGTGGGAGGAGTCCACGCTGGAGAAGTTCATTGAGAACTGCCTCCTGTGGGAGGGACCCATGCTGGAGCCGGGGAAGAGTGTGAGGTGACCCCGTGGGGGAC
The DNA here is from genome assembly GCF_000699145.1 of Aptenodytes forsteri. Classification (NCBI taxonomy): domain Eukaryota; kingdom Metazoa; phylum Chordata; class Aves; order Sphenisciformes; family Spheniscidae; genus Aptenodytes; species Aptenodytes forsteri. The sequence goes on from NW_008795695.1 coordinate 1,771,915, forward strand.
CCACGCTGGAGCAGTCTGTTCCTGAAGGACTGCACCCTTTGGAAGGGACACACGCTGGAGCAGTTCATGAAGAACTGTAGCCTGTGGGAGGAGTCCACGCTGGAGAAGTTCATTGAGAACTGCCTCCTGTGGGAGGGACCCATGCTGGAGCCGGGGAAGAGTGTGAGGGGTCCTCCCCCTGAGGAGGAAGGAGCGGCAGAAACGTGTGATGAACTGACCACAACCCCCATTCCCCGTTCCCCTGTGCTGCTAGGGAGGAGGAGGTAGAGAAAATCGGGAGTGAAGTTGAGCCCGGGAA
>NW_008795695.1:1775186-1786482 GCF_000699145.1 Aptenodytes forsteri
GTACCTACAGAATCTTTTCTTGTTGCCCTTGATGTCCCTGGCCAGATTTAATTCTATCAGGGCTTTAGCTTTCTTAACCTGGTCCTTGGCTGCTCGGACAATTTCTCTGACCCTTTGCTAAGCAGTATTTGTCTTCTTATTGGGAAAGATGTTTTAGCTCACATAACAAGGATAATAAATTTCATGGGGCTATTTTAAAAAAAAATATGTAACACTAAAATTCCATCCATTACAACTAGGACCTCATTTGGGGGAGTGGAATTCAAAATATAATTCACTTTAACATCCCCTGCACAGCAAATAATATGTTTGGTTCTGAAGAATATGATTCACACCTGATAGGCATGTTAACTGATGTGATGTTCAAATTAACCAGCGGGAGACTCTAGAGAAATGTGCATATGAAATGCCGCCCTCTGTCTTTTTTTTTAATTCCCTCTCTAAATCACATCCTTAGACTTTCAGTCAGTTAGTTATACAAGTTAGTCACAGATATTGGAAACACTCTCTTGTAGTTATTTCAGTGGTAAATTTCAAGTATGTTGTTCTTTAGATTCCTTTGTCCTGTTCCAGATATACAAGCACCATCAATCCTATTCCCCTCCCCCCAAGTTTTAGGGTTACAGTTGATAAAGAATTGATAAAGAGTTGATAAAGATGCTATTTAGGACCTGAAGTAGTCTTTAGCTCTTCTGAGTATCTGTTCCAGAGCCTTTGTATCCTGTAAAAGACGTTTATTGTGCTAGAGAAGGGAACTGTTGATTATGGTCTTCAATCCTGTGATTTAGGCCTATGAATAACTTCATTTTCATAGTTCTTACTTGCTGCTTAGATGTCAGGCTGACTGCACGGCTTTCTTTTTCTACAAGCAGTCGTTGTGACAAGAACCGGATTTTGCTAAAGACGACCAAGTGAAGGGTTTGATAACCTTTTCCCATACTCTCTCATCTCAATGAGAAAATTTTGTCCATTATGACCAGAGAATGCTGTAGGAATAGAAGGCAGTTCATGAAAAGTGAGGCTATGGCAGTAATATAAAATAACTATTTAATGTCAAAGAAGTGCTTTACCAGAAGTTTCTACAGGTTGCTGGTGTTTCATTTCTAATGAGATAATGAGATACAGGAATTCAAAGCCATATTTTCATAAGAAAGCTATGATAGATGAAGAACTGAATTTTTCCTGCCTTGAAGCTTACATCAAGAGTGATTTTAGTGAGGATCTGGGGAGAGGATGCAGCTTTGTAGCCAATGGCATTTATGCCCATGTCATAGAACTAAAGAGCAGAGAATTTAAAGGCTTAATAAATAGAGGACATGGATGCTATTCTACTAGGTAATTAGGATGGGGAGGGTGAGAATGAACAGGAAAATGATGACGTGGCTGCACTTCATGCTTATTAGAATGTCCTTCCAATGATCTCTGCCTTGATACGGTGTGGAAGTTACTCCATCAAATATGATGCTACTGCAGAGAGCATCTTTCACACTGAAGGCATCAGGAAGTACTGTACAATGATAAAAGAATGCCACGTAAACAGGACAAAAACTATGTTCTCTGCATGTGTTTCATTTTCTGCAAAGTTTATAAACACGTCTTAAAATATTGAGTAATTTCTGAACTCTTTTGCCAAGGATTTCCTAAAACTTTGGTATGCTGAAGAAAGGACTAGAAGGCCTGAAGTGGCTTTGAATGCATAAAGTATTGTTTCTGGTATATTTATTTTTCACTGTGTTCAAAACATTGCAATCTATTGAAATCAATAGAAAGTCTCTAACAGACTGGGATGTGCTATGGATAAAATGTGAAGAAATTTTCTTTCAGTCATCACCCTATTGTTCTGAATTGATCTGGTTCAGGTGGATTAGTCTGGATAGAAGTGTGGATGGAAAGGGGGTGTCCTGTGGCAGCTAATAAACTTCCTCTCCAACAGCCTAGACCTTACTGACCTACAACCTCTCAGGTGCTATTTTCAACACTGTAGAGTGGCTTGGAGCTTGGGAAAAGCAGCATAAAACCTGGGAAAACATACGTTATCCTTTGGATTTCCAACAGCCATCAGATTAAGAACCCTCTAGGTCATTGCATTTACTCTGTGTTTCATTTCCTAAACATATTTTGAACTCATGTATTCTTGTTAGTTCACAAAGTTGTCTGAAAGGTTTTAATTGTCCATGCAAAAAAGGACTTTCTTTCCTGTTTCTAAACTCTTTATGCCCCCAAGTGTTTGGGATGTTATGAAAAATGAACAATAATTCCCTACTTATCTTCTGTCTTCTCGCTGTGATTTAGGATACCTCCTCTCTCCTCAGTGTGTCTTAAACAAATTACTTTTTATAGATGTAAAAGAGCTAGTGAAGATAAATGACACCACAGAACTGTTAAAGAAATACTTAGATCAACAGTCACTACAGCGATTGTCAGGAGGTTTTTATTTTATACCCATTATTATGATAAAGTGTCCAAGAACTGTGTCAAACTAAAATGTGCTAATTACTGGAATTAGTTAGTAAGCTAACTTTCCTATAGCACTTTGTCAGTGATAGGTCTGAGGCTTGCTCCTCTTTTTTCACACCTGGCTTTCCAAGAGGAGTTGGGAGTTTTCCGGTCTGTGACACCTGTTATCAGAGGCCCTCGATGCACAGACCTCTGGATACTTTATGGTGCTCTGTAAAGCACCTGTTCAACACTTTGTGAGTCTTGTCCATCTTTGCATATGCCAGTCATGATAGGTCTTCCTGACCAATTGTCTGGGCTCCAAATAGCCAGTTTCCCTACTCAGACTATAAAAAGTCTTCTATTATCTACGTCTTGAAGCAGCTTTTTTACTGTTTTGTAAAGAGGTCATCATGTTTTGGGGAGGTGTAAACATTCCCTCACCACCAGACTGACTCGCTGGATGAAATCTTTTCTGCTTTCTTCATGATTTCTGCAGATTTATTAAATTGTTTTTGACTCAGATTTTGAAAATTCAGCCTATTTCTTTCATCAGTTTTCAGCCTGAAAATTGGCATTTAAAAAACTAACTTTGTCCTCAAATTTCCAGCCAGCTAGTTTTGTGATTAATGGAGGGAATAGGGGAAGAAGAAATATTAATTTCTACCTCATCTAAATTGTCAGTAGTTTTACTGGACCTTAATGAATTGTATTGGTAACATAGTATATTTATGATATTTGTCAAAAGTTCCCAGAGTACTGCATAAGGTTTTTTAGTACCAGAATAAAACAGTAACGTTCAGGTGCTATATCAATATATTGGAAACATTTCCTTGCCTCACAAATCTAATCAATAACCTAATTTTAGTCAAGTGAATGTGAAAAACAATGAGAATGAATGGAAATGATTGATTAAAAACTACAATACTGGCAAATAGGAACAATAAATCTAAGTCTCATCAAAAGCATGAAAGATGATCAACCTATATTTTCGACCATTGAAAAAGAAGTACATGTGAGGAATAATGATAGTACCATGACAGAACATTGGATATAATTCCCTTTCAGAAAATCCCTGAGGCTTCCAATGGAAAAAAGGAAGCAATTAAAACCTGGGTTTAATTACTTGTGTTGTTTCCACATTCATCTGCTTATCATTGCAAAATCATTTCCTGAGCTTTCCAAGACACAACATTGCTCCAAATTAGAAACATCACAAGGCCAAGGACCTTTCCATCCCTATAAGAACACAGGTTTTCAGATGCAGAACTTCATCATTTCCTCATTCTACAATAACTCCACTGAAGCCATGGAAGCCAATGATAAATCAACTCGATACTTTGGAGTGTTTTAGGCTGAATGGCCTACATGCTCATTATTCCATAAACTGATGTAATATAATCCACTATTCATAGATTCTGCTTAAAAAATTCAGTTCTGCTTAAAAAAAACCCAAAGTACACTGTTCATAGCAGCTACTAAGTGGTTTCACCTACTGGCCAAATTATTTGTAAATCTAGGGACGTTACTTAATTACACACTTGTGCTGCTTTGGTGTCATGTCCATAATGTATACAACAGTACTTAATTTCTTGTTATGTCACCAGAGACTCTATTTCATGTATGAGATTATTCTACTTTCATAACCACAGTACCATTTACAATTTTGTGGCTTTCTTTACGTGAACTGCACTGGTCCTTTGAAACGAAAAACTTGATAAGTGAATCCAATTCCTGCTTTATCCAGTTATTTTGATTTCTCTGTAGTAGGTCTATTGCAGTATAGGTGGTTGGATTTTTAAATAAAATAAGTAATCCCCAAAGCATTTACATGTAAAGATATTTTACTGCACTTGTGACATAGTACAGAAAGTTGTAATATATCTGAGTCCTATTTCTTCGCCTTCCATGTATATCTCCATCTAGCCAAGCACTAAACCTCTTTCCCTATTAAGGCCATTTTACAACGACGTGCTGTAAAGATGTCCTGCCTATTAAGATCTTATTGCAGCAATACACGCTGTATTATTGCTCACAGCCATTTCAACTTCTTATCACTTCAGCGTTAAGGTGCTTTGCTTCTCCAAATGCTTTCCTTGCAGAGAAAAGTCCCCAAAGGCATCCAGTCTCAGCTTCCTTACTGTAGCTAAGTGACAATGGAAAGTTTTCAGTCTGAGAATTGAAGGGGGAAAATTTAACAGAAAATTCCTTGTGATTTCCTTCTTGGGAAGAGGTCAGATGGCAGAATGAAGAAAAGGGAAGGGAAGGGAAGGGAAGAGAGAAGAGAAGAGAAGAGAAGAGAAGAGAAGAGAAGAGAAGAGAAGAGAAGAGAAGAGAAGAGAAGAGAAGAGAAGAGAAGAGAAGAGAAGAGAAGAGAAGAGAAGAGAAGAGAAGAGAAGAGAAGAGAAGAGAAGAGAAGAGAAGAGAAGAGAAGAGAAGAGAAGAGAAGAGAAGAGAAGAGAAGAGAAGAGAAGAGAAGAGAAGAGAAGAGAAGAGAAGAGAAGAGAAGAGAAGAGAAGAGAAGAGAAGAGAAGAGAAAGAAAAGAAATTTCAAAGCATCAGGTAATTTTTGTCAATCAACATTAATGTACTATGTAGGCCACTTCTATTGTCAGTCACATTACTTGGCACAATACGAGGCAGGTTTTGACATGTATTGCATGCCTAGCCGGAAGAATAAGGAAAAGCATTCTTTTGTATTCTTGGGATGTTAGAAACTATACTTCTGAATCCACACTGGTGATTATATGTTCAGCTGCAAGGGAGAAGTTGCCTTATTGTGAAGAATTTTGGAGGCCTTTTTGATATTATCTTACAACTAGCCTACTAGCCACACAAAGTAGAATTGAATGAAGAAACACAAGAAATAATGAGTAGCAGTAAAAAAATGCAGCCACAAAGAAAATCAAAATTTTTTTTGACACAATGAGAGTATTGATGAGGAAATACCACTGTTCATTGGTGCTACTTGTAGTTACACCAACAATCAGAGCTAAGTTTCCTTTTTTTCAGAGAAATTAAATTGCACGGTAAATTCACATTTCACACCAGGGATCACATTACAGGCAATAGCATGTTTGCATTTGTGATATAAAGGACACATAAGCAGCAAATGAATTCAAGGATACTTAGTTCATGGTGTAGATTGCCTCATCTTGCTCTTGTCAGGTGTCAACATGATCCCCTCTGTCCTGATTGAAATTATTTACTGATAGCAGCAAACGACAAATGCTATCGCATTTCATCCCTAGTGTATGAAGGTCACTGCATGGAAAGATACCATGGCCTGGTCAAGTTTTCAGGCCTATTTTCCTCAGTACAGTTTCACTAACAAAATATAGATAAAATAAAGATATGCAGTGAGTGTTATTAAAAGCTTATTTTTTTATTTAATTAATTTTTATGCAGACTCATACATTAAAGCTTTGCATAATATGTTTAGTTCAGTTATAGCTCATATTATTGTACTTCATTAAATAAAGTAGTATGTGTATTTATGTGAAATGAACAAGCAGCCTTTGTATGACAATCAAATAAGAGTATGTATTAGTAAGGAGTTATTATTATTATTACTATTTGTAGAAAAATAGATAATGGCCTGGTGGTAAGGAAGTTCATAGTGTTTAACTTTTTCATTATAATTTCAATGGTCATTTATTAGACTAAGCTGGATGGGTTTCTCATGCTTTTCTGAATTTCCTTCCAATTTCTCTTTCAACAGGAAAATGCATTTAACCTGAAATCTCATCTTTTAACTCTAGTATCAGCAGGATGACTGACTGAAATTTCAACCATCTATTATTTACAAAATGTCAAAAAAATAGTGACTAAATAAAATCTTTTAAGAAGAAAAGCATGTATGTTTTATATATGGATGTTGGAAAAATTGTGATGTGAATTTGAAGAAATCTGTCAGGTTTCATATTTCTACCTGTTTTTCGTAGTTAATAGTACAGTAACTATATATTTTTTTATTTTTCCTTCTTAAAACCAAATCTGATTAGTATAAGTTGAGCCCAAGTAACCTGTATCAGAAACATTTCTGTGTTTTTTGTTATACATTGATAACATTAGCTTAAAAAGGAAAAGGAGAAAATAAAAATAGTTTTCTAAAAAGACCTGATTGGCCAATTTAAATATGAAGAAAAAATGCATAGAAAAGCATCAGAAATACAGCTAAACTAAAATAAATATAATAAATATAATATGCATAATGTTTTCAAGGGAATTGAGGCAAAACATAGACGGTAATGTTTGCATCCCAGAATTACTCTGGTGAACCCAACAGTTAGCTGTTGACAGATATATAGTGAACTGACAGATATATAGTGAACTCCTTCATGTTCTTATGCTATATTATCTATTGAAATAAATGGAGTACATGACATAGTTATGCGGAAAGGTATTTGATAAATTCCTGTGTAACATTAAGACCCAGGATACACATCAATATCATAATTTAATAAGAATGAAATATGCTTTTCAGTTATCCAGAAACATATGTGTAGAATAAAGAAAAAAATCTAAAGAATACCTTATATACTATCATACTGTTATCAAGGCAGGGAGTATTGTTTTGTTTTACATTAATTCAGAAAAAAAACCCCATCATATATCACACTCAGAAGGAGTGATTGTAATATGCAGCAGTTGAGAAGAAAGCCATATATGGCACACATATTGAAAAGCTGGAAAAATATTTCAGACCAATTACCTTAAAATACTAATCTTTTCTTGCCCTTCAAATATTGTACCAAGACCAGGATTGTTTGGTATCAAGATCAGAAACTAAATAGGAGAACAGGAGATAAAATTGGTTGGTTGTGTAATTCTAAGTGAAATGATGCTATCAAAGTAATTAAATCAAGTAGTCATTTGAAAGATATTAATTCTATTGTACAGTTTTAGAAATTTGAAAATATATTGGCAATATAGCCACATCAATCAGCTCACCAGAGATTAAGACTTTGTCAAATAAGCTTTTATGGGCTTGCATTAAAAATCTAAACTTAATTACTGTTTGATTCAAATTTTAGGCTTTGGCCTGGATAAACTAGATTAGACAGACTATGACTAGGCTGGCTTTCCTGTCTTCTGTGTTTCTTCAAATGCAAAAGCACATAATAGATACAAAAAATGCATACACAACACTGTTAAACTAAGAAAAATATACTGGAAATACAGAAGACTAGAAAAATGTGAACACAGCTTAGGTGACAACTGCATCACCAGATGCTTCAGAAGACAGATACAATGGAATGATAATTAATTCTGGTTTTCTAGCTCAGAACCATAAACCAAAATAACCTCTTCCAATCTAATCATGCTTACTTAATATAGGGTGGAATAAAGGAATGGAGGAATGGATTGGTGGGAGTTGGAGGGGAGCTGTAGACATTGGGAAGAACATTTTGCTTGAACTTCTTGAAGAATCTTTATAAAAGTTGCACATCTTGGGTAAATAAACCAGATAAGCTAAAGAATATAAGAAATGCAATGAACTTGGGGTGCCTGTTACAATGCCAAATCATCTACAGTTCATAGAGTTTGAATATGGAGGTTGGTAAAAGATTTTTTGACAAAACAGAAATAAACATAGATATCTACTGAATATGAATAAATTAAAAATGTTTAGTGAAAATGTTCTAGTTTGTTTTCTACAGGGACACACCAAGATGTGTAGAACAGATAATACACTTTCTGTTCAGAATTTCAACTGGCTCCAGTAAATGTATTTAAATGAGCTTGAACTAAAGTTATCAAGTTTCAAGTTAAAACTCAACACAGTGCTACCAAGACTAGTTTCTTATCTTGCTAGAAATCTCCATGTCACCTGTGATCAGAGAGCAACTAGAAAAGCCAGCAATATGACAAAGTATAAAAAAATGAATTGTCAAATACCTAATAGCATCTAGTAGTGAAGACACTACCTACTAGACTCTTCATATGGAATGATGTTAGATTCTCCTATCACCTTACTTCTAAAAAGTCAACACACTGCACGAGGATAGAAGCCAATATAGATCCAAAAAGGGTTGGAAATCAATTTATTAAAATTATTAATGGCATAAAAAGTTAAACTGTACATAACTTCTTTCTTCTACTTCAAGGAAAACAATGGAGACTTAAGTGAAATTAAAAAATAATAAATTAACAATTTAGGAATGAACAGGTAGATTCAGGGACAGAATATACTCCTGAAGTCAAATAACAGAAGCTTTTAAAAAATGATACAAAATCTTTGTGGCCAGTAACAGAGTTCACAGCTAAATATGATGATGACGACTTAGCTTGAAGTAAACATTTGTACATTTTCTTAACAGGAATTAAGCCTTGACAAAGTTTAAGAGGAAACTTCTGATATGGAAGCCATCTGAATTCTTTCTGTGGTCTTCTGAAGCAGCTGGTACTTGTCATTATGGGAGTCTGAACACCTGACAAATTTTTGGCAGCTCCGATCAAGTCTGGCAATTTCTATTATTTTGTATTACTGTCAAAGATGTTTTCAAGAACCCACAGCTCAGTTATCACAAGAGGGCACTATAGGAATGCCTGCTAAAGAGTACCCAAACATTCATTTGAAGCATGTTGGTTACCTTTTCCTTTTTCATTTTCTCCTTCCATAAAAGTGGAATAAACAGTAAAAATACTAAGAGAATTACCAAGATCTCACAGCTTGTTAATGAAATCTAATATTCCTCTGGTGAAGATGTTCAAGAATTTATACAGTATATTCAAAGCACTATGTTATCAAATTATTAATAGTTGCCATCCTTTACAGGGCCAGTTCTCTGTTCTATAACATTTCTTCCACCCCTATGTTGACTATACCATCTTTTTGATGACCAAGTGTTCTTTTTATATGTTTAACACAATCAATAGCCCAGCTGAAGTGCCTCTGTACTAATACATGCAGCATAGGTAACAAGCAGGAGGAGCTGAAAGCCACTGTGCAGCTAGAAGTCTACAATCTAATCGCTATTGCTGAAACATGGTGGGATGAGTCACTCAACTGGAGTGTTGAAATTGATGGCAATAAACTGTTTAGAAGGGTCAGGCAGGGAGGAGTGGTAGAGGGTGGGGGTTGCCCTCTATGTAAAATAATGGATTAACTGCACAGAGCTGTCTTTGAAAAACAATGATGAACAGGATGAGAGCTTATGGGTAAAAATTAGGGGCCAAGCCAACAAAGGAAAACTCATGGTTGGTGTTTACTACAGGCAGCCCAACCAAGAGGAGCCTGTTGATGAATCATTCTTACTTCAACTACAGGAAGCATGACGCTCTCAGGATCTGATCCTGCTGGGGGACTTCAGTCACCCTGACATCTGCTGGAAAAGCAGCACAGCAAGCTGTAAGCAGTCCAGGAGACTCCTGGAGTGCATCTAGGATAATTTCTTAATCCAGGTGATAGACCGCCCGACCAGAGAAGAAGTATTACTAGACTTTTTGCTTACCAACGTGGATGAACTAATTAGAGATGTAAAGATTGGTGGCAGCCTGGGCTGCAGTGGTCATGCCTTGGTGGAATTCACAATCCTGAGGGATATGGGCCAGCTGAGGAGTAGAGTCAGGACACTGAATTTTAAGAGAACAAACTCTCAGTTATTTAAGGAATTAGTGGATGGGACCCCCTGGGAAACTGCCCTCAGGAACAAAGGAGTTGAACAGAGCTGACAGCTCCTTAAGGGTGGTTTTCTTAGAGTGCAAGAGCTCTCGATTCCTACACATAAGAAATCAGACAAGGACAACATGAGACCAGCATGGCTCAGTAAGGACGTCCTAATCAAACTAAAGTGTAAGACGGAAATGCACAGGCAGTGGAACCAGGAACTTGTGTCCTGGGAAGAATATAGGGATGCTGCCCAGATATGTAGGGATGGAATCAGGAAAAATAAGGCACAGTTGGAGCTGAATTTGGCAAGAGATGCAAAGAATAAGAAGGACTTTTACAGGTACGTTGGCCAGAAAAGGAAGATGAAAGAAAATGTACCTGGCCTGACAGGAGAACTGGTGACAATCAACATGGAGGAGACTGAGGTACTCAACAAATTTTTTGCCTCATTTTTCAATGCTAATCTCTCTTCCCACATCTTTTAAGCCCCTGAACCTCAAGGCAGGAACTGGGGAACAAAGTCCTTCCCATCATAGGAGAAGATCAGGTTCAAGATCACCTGAGGAACCTGAACATACACAAGTCCATGGGACACAACAAGATGCATCCCCGGGTCCTGAAGGAATTGGTTGATGTAGTTGCCAAGTTGCCACTCTCTATCATATTTGAAAAGTCATGGCAGTCAAGTAAATTCCCCAGTGACTGGAAAAAGGGAAACATCACAGCCATTTTTAAAAAGGGTAAAAAGGAGGACCCTGGGAACTACTGACCAGTCAGCCTCATCTCTGCTCCTGGTAAGATCATGGAGCAGATCCTCCTGGAAGGTATGTTGAGACTATGGAAGACAGGGAGGTGATTAGAGACAGCCAACACGGCTTAACCAAGGGCAAATCATGCCTGACTAACCTAGTGGCCTTCTATGATGGAGTGACTGCACCAGCGGACAAGGGAAAAGCTACACATGTCATCTACCTGGACTTCTGTAAGGCCTTTGATACAGTCCCACACAACATTCTTACCTCTAAATTTGAGAAATATGGGTTTGATGGGTGGGCTGTTAGATGTATAAGGAATTGACTGGATGACTGAGTGCAAAAAGTTACAGTCAATGGCTCAAACCAGTAATGACTTGTGTCCCTCAAGGGTCTGTACTAGGACCAATACTATTTAATATCATCATCAATAACATAGTGGGATTGAGTGCACACTCATCAAGTTTGCAGATGACACCAAGCTGAGTGGTGC
>NW_008795695.1:1787091-1795311 GCF_000699145.1 Aptenodytes forsteri
TGTGAACCTCATGAGGTTTAACAAGGCCAAGTGCAAGGTCCTGCACCTGGATCAGGGCAATTTCCAGTATCAGTACAGACTGAAGGATGAACTGAGAGCAGCCCTGAGGAGACGGACTTGGAGATACTAGTGGATGAAAAATCGGACATTAGCTGGCATTGTGTGCTTGCAGCCCGGAAGGCCAACCATATCCTGGGCTTCAATAAAAAAGCGTGGCCAGCAGGTTGAGGGAGGTGATTCTCCCCCTCTACTCTGTACTTATAAGACCTCACCTGGAGTACTGCGTCCTGCTCTGGGGCCCCCAGAAAGACATGGACCTGTCAGAGCGGGTCCAAAGAGGGCCACAAAAATGATCAGAGTGATGGAACACCTGTCCTATGAAGAAAGGCTGAGGGATTTGCCTCCCAGGCTCAGCCTGGAGAAGAGAAGGCTTTGGGGAGACCTTATTGCAGCCTATCAGTACTTAAAGGGGGCTTATAAGAAAGGTGGGGACAAACTTTTTAGCAGGGCCTGTTGTGATAGGACAAAGGCAATAGTTTAAACTGAAAGAGAGTAGATTTAGACTGGACATAAGGAAGAAAAATTTTTTGTGATGAGGGTGGTGAGACACTGGAACAGGTTGCCCAGAGAAATTGTGGATGCCCCATCATTGGAAATGTTCAAGGTCAGGTTGGACGGGGCTTTGAGCAACCTGATCTAGTTGAAGATGTCCCTGCCCATGGCAGGGGGGTTGGACTAGACGACCTTTAAAGGTCCCTTCCAACTCAAAACATACTATGATTCTATGATTCTATGAATAACAGTGTCTCTGAAGCTTTATATTTTGGTTATTAACATGCACTTAGAGGTGATGAATGGGAGCTGGAGTTCAAGTTTCAGCAGCAATGTGTTCCTGGCACAAACATAAGAAAAATGTTTCTATTTTATCACATTGCTAGAAAACAATTATTTTTTTCCTACTTTAATTGCAGCCAAATCATAATTTTTATCAGATGTCTCTGATCCAGGAGAGGAGAAAAATTCATTATTTCCTTTTAAAAGAAAACAGAGAACTACAGAACTGACACCACAAATTATGATAATTGGGAGATTTGTTGGAATGTGAGCCCACATACATTTTTTTATTTCCTGTAAAGAGTTTTCTTTCAACACCAACTTTTTTCAGTAAAGAAGTGGAGACAACAATAATAATCTTATTATCCACAAGGCTAACTGATTAAAGCTTTGTGATCTTCAGAAAATAATTCCTAACAATCTTATCTCTCTCTCAAGTTCTGCTCATGGGGATTCCTGTTGCTGAAGAACCTCACTTTTCCGAGGAAAAGATTGTGCTTTTGAAGGTATGCTTTGCAATAGGTAATTAATTGTGTGAGTAATTATACTATGTGCACACCTATATTTTAAAAAGCTCTTCTCTTTTCTTCCTAAAACAGACTACAGAAGGTATAGGATCTGCTTTAGTGAATGAGCAAGTTTATGCTTTGATTCTAAAGTTTGGTTGGCTGATTGATATTTAGTAACAGCATACAGGCATCATCTTTTTGCCAGTTATATACACTCAATCTTTCTCAAAATAAACTATAAATTGCATCTTGAAAATAAACTCTGTACATATATGCATGTTTTTATGTCAGTACTCAGACACGAGAATCCCTGCTAAAGCAGATAGCCAAAATTTAGAAGACTTTTTTTTTTCCGCAAATGTAGATTAAACCTCATGACCAACAATCTTCTCATGAAATGAAATATTTTGAAACTGTGTAATTCTTACTTTTCATAAGGTCCTAACATTCTGGTTTTTTACTTCATTTCACTGCTCCAATATTTTTGCTATTATAATACTGTTAGTGTTACAAACGCAATAAAGTCAAAATGAAAAATTCTGGTCTCATAAATAGATATTTTTTTATATTTTATCATGTATTTTGATTCCACCAAATTGACATTTTTAAAAAGGAAATATATTGCATCAGAAATATGTTGACTAGTTTTGCTTACTAACATAGCCCTACTAAAATAATTGGAAACCTCCTGAACCCTGTGAAATATAAGGTTTTTTTCTGGGTTTATTTTGCCTTTATGTCACTTTGCCTTTGGCATACACTAACTGAGTAGAGACTATCTGCATGAGTAAGGACAGTTTTTATTTTCTGTGGATGAGCTGATGGCTTCTGGCTACTTTATGTTGCACAGGAAATACAGTCTATATCCCTGTGTTCTAGATATCACAAGAATTCAGGTATTTTACCAACACGAGCTAGCTAAAAAAGACAGAATTGCCCTTTTGTAAGCATAAACTAAAATTTAATCTGCCTTCAGACTTACAAGTCCTTTTTTTTGTATATTTTCAGTTTGTAACTTCAGGGCTTCTTCATAGTTAAGGGAAACCAAGACTTTTTATCTGGTTGATACTATTCTCTTAAGAACTAGATATAAGACAGGTCTGTATGTCTGTTTGATACCATACAAAATTGCAAGGAACTATGGTTCAGGTTAGGCATATCAATGCATTCTCATAAGATGACTTCCCCATTTTTCAAAATGAGATAATTGAAGATAGGTTTTAAAATGCAGCATAATTCTGGTAAGCTTCTTAGGAATAGTAAAGCTGGATTTAAGAAACGTCTGAAAATTCACATCATAAAAATAATCTTTTGAATGCAAGGAAACAGCAAGCCTGTGATTTCAAAATAGAATAAAAATCAAATTTCCCAGTAGTACATATTCATGAACTATCTTTTTGTTTTTCTGTCAGCTGCAGCAGATGCGTAATATACATTGTCTATGCACATATTATTTTGCCAGATCAGTGGTTAAAAAATGGCTTGTTTTGTAAGAAAATTCACCACATTTCAAATATGCATTTGTCTTCCAACTATGAAAAGCCATATTATAAATTCTTTGATCAAATTATGGCTTCAGCAAGTTTTGTTTCCTACATAGGTCCTTTGCAAAAGGTCTTCATCTGTCAAACTTTGTTTGCTGTGTCAGGATTTTGGATGGTGTGTCCCTCTCAAGCCACAGGCAATTTTGCAAGTGGGCATACGTGATAATTAAAAAGTTTGTATTACTACTGGGAAATCTTGATCAGCTGTAATGGATAAAACTCTAGTTTTGCAAATACGTTGAGTCATTTACCAAAGTGGAATTGACATGAAAACTGGGCACTATGCTTTCAATTCTTTAAAAATGTTCACACACAAATGTTTGATATCCTGGGAGTTTGAATTGATTTCCTCCTTTTCAATCCATTTAAGAAGACTTGCCACCTAAGCATTAACCGCATGGTAGACTGGTGGTTGCTATAGTATCCTTCCATCTGTCAGAATTCTGGTATTGAACTACGGTTTCAGCCACTGAGGTCTTTTCACTTATGGTTCAGATCTCAACAGTCTCCTAACAGCACTCTGACATGGAAAATCTTTCTTGATAATAACTTTACTTTCACAAACATGATATATTTTCTGAGGTTAGAGCTTGAAAAAAAGCATCATAAAGTCTGATAGATTCCTGTAAAATATACTTGATAATCTTGTACATTGAAAGCCAGCTGCTTTTTCCCACTATCACAGAAGGAAATACTCTGTAGTTCCTGAGACATGTAAAATGTGTTGCAGGTGAGAGCATTCAAGATGAAAATTCCTCTTGGGTACTAACAGAATTTCTCTAATGAAGACAGACAGAGAAAGCAGACCATTTAGAAGACCATGGAGGAAAATTCTGGTCATTATGTTGAATATCCTAGTGTGGACTACTTTAACAGTAACAGGTTTTTTTACAGTAAATTTTTTGAAAGATATGACATGCAGAAATGGTTGATACTACACACAAATCAAGGTAAATAAAATATATCCTCTAAACATGCTGCTGCTTTTCCTTGTAAATATTTTACTCTCTAAACTATGATAATGTTTGAAATGCTACTACACCTTCCAGAAATACTACAACAGTCTAGTAACCCCAGAAAAGGTTAAAACTGGGAGTTGAGTAACGAAGGCAGTGTTGTTACACATTTTTTTTATGAATTCTAATGTATGTACAGAAAAAAAAAAATGTAAGGAATATTAACCAGAATTGAATTCCTAACCTCTGGATTTCCTGCTCTGGCAATAAAGAAGATACCAAATAGTAATGTAAGTTTTATAAAACTTATGGTTAATAGCTTTACAGTGAATGTATTGGAATATATACATATATTATTAGAATTGTTCAAAAATAATTTAATGACCTTGAAAACATCATTGAAGTTTGGAATAACCAGGACATATAATATTAATTACTTGAAGAAACTGTTAGGCTCTCTTGGCAAGGTTCTCTGCAAGCTTGAAGGCAACATGAAACCTGCCAATACTGGCACAACACTGCACTAATAAATAGCATGGAAAACTTGTATAAATCAACCAGTTGGCACAGAGCTTACTTTTTCTCCTGCAAGGAAGTTGGACATTTTTTTCCTCTGCTGCAAAAAAAATAACGCTCTGCTATATTCTATTGTAACAGATATTTGACATTGAACAGGTGTACAACTTATTACTGAGTTTATAATGCTTCTCAATATAAACTGCTACATGCTGTTTTTACACTAGCTTCTAACTTTCCTAAACTTTAACCATCTGGGCTTCATTTTTCTGTCAGGTGTTTTAGAAAAAAACTACTATTATTATCTAATGTTTATTTTAAAAAAGTCATTCCCCATCCTTCAACCCCCCACCCCCAAATCTTGAAATGATTTGAAACAACTTTGTATCCTTATAAGTGGGAGTAGAGCCTTAACATTTTGATTTTAAATAGCTTGCAGATGTTCAGTACCAATTTTTAGAGCTTTGTTGCTTAATTCTTCAAAGATTTTCTTTGCATTGGCCATACTCCTTGCAATTACTGATGTTTTGTGTTGAAGCAGTGTTAGCCTGAGGTCCAGAGCTGGCCAGTAGAAAAAAAAGTCTGTGTGACTTGTCTGCTCTGTGATCCCTGTTCTCTCTTTTCCACACTTCCCATTGAAGGAAGAATCAAGAGACAGAATAAAAGTTTTGTCCTGAATAAAAGTTTTGTTCACCAAGGTATGGATGACATAATGGGGCATCAAAAAGAAATATTTGGGCCTGAGTGTGGGAAGACAGGTAAAAATGGGGAACTGGAACATGGGCTTACAGTGGCTTTGAAGGCTGAGGTTGGCTGGGAAAATAAATTAGTTTGGCCAAAGGAGACTTTGACAGAGCTGGCAAGGCAAAAGAACTAAGAATATGTGGTGAGGTGTGGATGGCATGCTTACAGCATCGTATGGTGTTGCCAGCAAAATAGTCTCAAGTCGGGTAATTTTATTTGACTTTATTCCTTGACAGTGGACATAAACTTCTGATCCCTTATTCAGACAGTGAGAAAAAGAACAACAAACAATTAAAGAAATACTTATATAACATCTATCCTCCTCCCTCCATAACCTCTATTTTCCATATGTTCATTGTGGGTCCCACTCTCTCCACCAAAATTCTTTCAGGATAGCATTCGGTGGCATAGGAGGGGGAGGTGTTCTGCATAACCATGTTTTGCTTTTTTTTGCATAAGAAGTGTTTGTCCACTCTGGGTGTAATAGTTCCTTTCTGCTACCTTACACTTAATAGTTTCTTGCCATCCTGTTCTTTTGTGTCTCTGCTCTGGTCTAGATTGTCCACAGGCTGTGGTGCCTCAGGTCTGTTCCCTCCCTGGCATGGGTTGCCCACAGGCTTCAGTTCTTCAGGGGTGTCCCTGCTCGGGCATGGTTCACCCACAGGTCATGGTACCTCATGGGCATCCCTGCTTTAGTGTAGGTCACCCATGGACTGCAGTCCTTCACTGTTCCAGCTTCAGCATAGGTGACCTGCAGCCACAGTCCCTCAGGGGTGTCCCTGCTCTAGCATGTGTCACCCTTTGTGACCAGCACATGGCAGTTCATGCCTTCTCCCACACAGGGTACCACTGTAACCTCCTCCTACTTACACCTTGTCACTTCTGTCCATTACAAACAGGTGCTGCAAATGGGAAGACTGTCAGAGTGACATGGAGTTGGCTGGCCACTAGACTGAAACCAGAGAAATGAACACTGAGATGGTGTGATGGTGTGCTCTCCCCACCCCAGCCTGACCTTTATGTCCTGTAACCCTGCTCAAGTGATAACTACCAGGGGCAGTTGTAATGGATGCATCTCGTCGTGATAGCTGCGTCTGGCTCAAAGTGGATTCAGGAGACGGATAACACAACAGCCAAGGGCTAATTTGAGCAATGCGCTCACCTAACCACAGTGAAAACCTGTGGTTGGTATGCAAATATGACTATGAGTCAATCAACTTACTTTAAACTTAAAGGGTGAGCAGCCCAAGAACCCTTTGAGCTCCCCTGCACGGCAGCGAGCTGCACGACAGGATCTCCCCTTAAGTACGGATGCCTCTCAAGGTTACTCCTCAAGGTTGAGAGATTCCTTGCTGCAACAGATCCTCAGTAAGTGACTTATAGCATGCTAAACTTTGAAATCTTCGCTAAGTGATATAAAGGATTGATTGTGCATATATAATCCTTTAGACATAAACCGTTGACCAAGACTGGGACTAGGATTGGATCCAGCCGCACCTAGACTCCTCTCTGAGAAGTAGTTTAGAAAGCAAGGGGGTCTTTTCTGAACCTCATGACTCAACGGGAGGGTCTCCCTGACAGTTTTGTCTGACCCTGTCCTCTATGCAGTAAATAAGTGTACCTTGCCATCAAATCTTATTAAACCACTGTCACATTTACCATTGAACTCACTGTTTTTCAGTCAATAAAGTGTATTGTTGCTTTTCTGTTACGAGTGAAGTACAGTCTCACTCCATCTGTGACAGAAGAAGAAGCAGAAGCAGAAGCAGAAGAAGCAGAAGAAGCAGAAGAAGCAGAAGAAGCAGAAGCAGAAGAAGAAGAAGAAGAAGAAGGTGGCTTTTATGTTAGCAAACAGTAAGTGAGAGTGCAGGAGATTCCCTTCTGGGCTTGTATATGTCTTGCCATCCCCATTACTTGTTTCTGACAACTAACACCCACTTCTCATGCAAAACTTGCCTTGAACTTTTTGCTCCAAGGAAAATCTTACTGTTCTAATACTGTATTGTAATTCTATTCGTCATTCTTGTCATATTGCTTAAATGTCACTCTGGAGAAAATAATATAGTAATTAGCAGTGATTTGTTCAGAATGTTTGCTCTGAGTCTAGTCCTTCAGAGCAACAGTCCTCTAACTTTTGTATTGGGGGATTACATTTCTTGCTTCCTGTAGTAGTTTATGCTCTCTCTTTTTTACCCCTTCACCACAGAGATAGGTACATGCAGATTTGTCTGCGTGCTCGCATTCCTAGACACACATATATGCAAGCACAATCGCTTTTCTGGCCTGCTGCAAGCTCTCACCTGTCCATTTCCAGTACCCCATTGAGTGTAACAAAACACCACCCCAGTAAAAGAGTTCTAGCTCTCAGGAGTCAGCTTGCTTTGTCTAGTCTACTCAGGGTAATGAAGGATTTTCTGCACTGTCTCAAACTTAAATAATCCTAGTCCTGTTCCCTTTCCAAAATCCTCATATTCTAGAGGTCACTGTGAACCACTCCTCTTTTGCTTAAGAATGACTTTGAGCAGTATATTTATTCTGTAGAATATTTTAAAATGTCTTACTCTGAACAGGAACTACTATTGTGGTGGTTGACTTTAACAAAGCTAAAGATTCTGATTTAAGGAATGAATTCTAAGCAGCAATGTGTCCTGAGTAGAGCTGTTCACAGAGCTCTTTAAGAACAGAGATGATAAAATAGGATAAAACCAGATATAGTTGCATTTTGTTACAATACTCTTCTGGTTTCAGCTGGGATAGTTATTTTTTTTTCCTAGTAGCTCATACAGTGCTGTGTTTTGGATTTAGGATGAGAATAATGTTGATAACACACCAATGTTTTAGTTGTTGCTAAGCAGTGCTTACACTAGTCAAGGACTTTTCAGCTTCTCATGCCCTGCCAGCGAGAAGCTGGGAGGGGGCACAGCCAGGACAGCTGACCCAAACTGACCAAAGGGATATTCCATACCATGTGATGTCATGCTCGGTATATAAGCTGGGGGGAGTTAGCCAGGGGAGATGTGACTGCTGCTCAGGAACTGGCTGGGCATCAGTCGGCGGGTGGTGAGCAATTGCATTGTGCATTACTTGCTTTGTGTATTCTTCTATTATTATTATTAT
>NW_008795695.1:1795859-1798157 GCF_000699145.1 Aptenodytes forsteri
TCGTGAGACTAATTTTTGTATTTGTACTTCTGTATTTGTACTCAGTATTACCATCATCTCCCTACCTCGGGAGTCACTTTTCGGAAACTATTAATAATTACACCTTTTACCTTTTCTCCTTGGGGAACCAATCTAGGGGGGAGATGGGGGGGACACTTTCCCCCACTCCTTCACCTTCCCTTTCTCATTCAGGTGAGTTACAACAGCTCTTGAGAATTTTGAATATCCTTGGGATGTTCAAACCAGCATGGTCCCATTGCTCTGTCTCTTGAGTATGGTTCAGGTCATGATCTTGTTTAAGGTTAAACAATTATTTAAGAATACCATCCAGAGATCAATCCTGGCAATAGATTGGTTCCCCAAGGAGAAATCCAAAACACAGCACTATACCAGCTACTAGAAAGAAAATTAACTTTATCCCAACCAAAACCAGGACAAAGACAAAAATTGCAGTATATAATTTACTCATTGAAGATATTTAAAATAATTATCCTGAAATTTTAGACATGACTGAATGAAATCCAGATGATTTAAAACCCAACAAAATACTGCAATCACTGAATAGAAAAAAGAAAAAGTTAAATTTATCCATCCAATGTTTTACAGGCCATTCTTTATTACTATATGAATTAGATGTGAAGTAAGACTATTACACCCTGTAATACACGGTGTTCTCAATGAAGTTTAGCTTTTATATTTCACTTTCAGATACAACTAGTAAATACATGATTTTTATTACAGACTTCAGAAAAAGTTTTGAGGCTGTAAACCTGTAGATATATAGGTTGGTGACAGAATCAATCACATTTCGTCATTCTGAAGTGTGTACCACAAATCTATTAGCAAAGAATTTCAGTGAAGGAAAGTCTTTTGGTGGATTCTCATATTTCAGAGTTTCAAAAGTAGACCAAAATGTAGGGTTACTAGCATTTTAATGATTAAAAACATACTTTGTAGAATATGAACCAGTAAACAGCTTTAACAGAAAGCAACGTAATATAATTCAAGACAATAGCCATGTCAAATGAAAGATTCCTCCTATTAATATGAGTGAATAAGTTTTGCAGTATTTTCAAACGACGTTTCTTGCATTTTCTGTGGTATGGCACCATATATAAGAATTCTATTCTTAGATTCCTCCTAATATGAGTGAATAAGTTTTGCAGTATTTTCAAACGACGTTTCTTGCATTTTCTGTGTATGGCACCATATATAAGAATTCTATTCTTAATTTTTATTTTTCCATTTCATGAACCCAGTTCTGAAGATAAATAGTTGCTATTAATAGCTAACTGGAGTGTCGTTTTCTTTTTTTTCACATCAAAATACAGTGCTCTTGTCCTTCATTTTTCTAATCTGTTTTTGAAGCTCACTTCTCTTTACATTTTTTCAAGAATGTACACGGAAAGTTTCATGAAAATCCTGTGATATCGTATTATACTAGATACTTTGTGCATTGTAAATGTCTGACTCGGGATGAAAATTAAGCAAATAATGTCTATTTCAGTGTGGCTTTTGCTATTATGCTAAGAACACTTAGTTACACCTTCCTTTATAATCCTTCAACACTGTTCTGTTTATAATAATTTCTCTTATACACTAGGATCTCTTTTTAGGGTTCAAACGTTCCCATGATTTGGAAAAAGGGACTTGACTTCTGTGAGGTACTAACAGCCTTAGATTCCTGCCCTGTTCCTTAAGGCCATTTTTGATGTTTGCCTTCATTTTTATACTGCAAGGAGAATTTCTATAAGAATTTCTTCACTGCATATCATTTCTGTTCTTCACTGAGCCATTGCAATTTGATAACATGCTCTGGTCTTTTCAGTTTCTTGCCTTGTTCTGTCTACAGCAACTACTCCAGTACAAAACTACTCCAGAAGTTGGAGCTTGTTGGATTCTGAGGTTTTTATACATTTTCCACCGAAGTCACAAGATATTGAAGACATGGATGTCGATGCATGAGCTGTTACCACCTTTCTGAAGAAGCAAGATGAGCTGGCACTGCTGCAGTGCCTGTAATCGTTCAATGTAGGACTGATTGAGGCCGTTACACAGAAAGGACTTCACTAACATCCTGCAAAATCTACTTGTAGCAGATTTTATGTAGAAATATTGACGCAGCATTGAATAAACTCAAATATAAAGCGGCAAAACCGCGGCCAAACCCGCAAAGGGGCGGCGGAAACCCCCTCACTTACAAGAGCAGCCCCCAGGGAGCGCGAGTGACCGGGAGCGCAGCAAAAAGCAGGGAGCGAGAGGGAGCCCCAGCCCCCCCATTCCCCGAGCCCCCGAGCC
>NW_008795695.1:1802641-1804969 GCF_000699145.1 Aptenodytes forsteri
GGTGTTGGGTCGACTGTTGGACTCGATGATCTTAGAGGTCTTTTCCAACCTCAATGTTTCTATGATTCTATGATTCTCTAACCATATCTATGAACAGCAAAACATTAGTCTGCTATGGAACCATAAGAAAAAGCTAAAGCATTAGTATTCTACAACAGTCTTAAAGCTATTAAATGTAGAGTGTTTGTCTTTAGTATGTCCATAAAGTTCACCAGAAAGCCGTAACATCAGTGTGCCCTTGACACTTGGTGTCAAAAAAGTATTGCTCGAATGCCAGAAAATTTTAATTGTTTGGCTAAGGTATTATGGAGCCCACTCAGATCATAATATGGGGTATCATCTCATTCTTTCGGTTGTACATAGGAATATGTACATAGGAATGAAAGAATCTCATTCTTTCAGCTGCTACCTATACAGATATTCCTAGCATTAAGAGTGGAAAAGCAATGCATTTTTTCAGTTTAATAGTAGAGACAAAAACTCTGGAGAGAGGAATTGGTAAAGATACCCATGAAATGCTGGCTGGACATTTTTCTCCTTTCCCTCCTCCTCTTCATGCTATATTGGAAGATAGAAGTGGAAACCCAGAATTTCTGTTTACTCTCAGGGTGAAGTTGCTTAGATTCTAGCAGGAAAGAAGCTGCATGTTGTGGTATCTTCTGGTTCCTGGGCTTAGGTCAGATTGATTTTGGTAAACCATTTCTTTGGATGATGTTACAGTGGTCAGTGTTCACTATGACAACACTTTGTGTTAATCAATACTGTTAAATATCGCTTTATCCAAACACAGCATGTGTTCCCTCCGTTGAATAATCAGGATGTTTATATCATACCATAATTGATGATAATGGACAGTTTTCTTTAACTGAGAGAGAGAGAAGATGAAGTAGTAGTATTATTTTTGTCAGAGTTAGGTACAGTCAGAAGGAGATGACATTTTGACCTGTGGAAATTTCATAGATTGTAAGTATGCATAGATGTATGTTCAAAGCCTAGCTGTTTTAAAATGGACCTTTATTCCTTCTTTTCTAAAATTCTTTAGACAGGCAAAAAGTGATATTTCATGATCATACAAAGTAATCAGAAATATTAAAGAATTGAGAAAAAGAATCTGGCATTTGATCTGTATAGAAGAATCTACTTGACAAAAAAGGCAAATAAGAAATCAAAAAGTAAGGAAGAAGAACTCCTTGGGCCTCGCTAAGAACTTATGCTAACATGACTGAAATAACTTCACTGAATTCAACCATACAAGGCAGCATAGAATTAATGGTATACATTATCTGGAGCCAAACCTTTTTATTTATTTTTTATTTTTACCCTTCTCCTTAAACTCTGGAAGTCAAAATATATATTTTGATGGGTTTACCTCAGGCTGGTGGCCAGTCACTGGTAGGGTTCCCCAGGGCTCAATTTTAGGGCCAGTGAGTGAAGCCTGTCGGAGTTCAAGGAGTGGCTGGACAACACTCTTAGTCATACGGTTTATTTTTAGGTAGTCCTGTGAGGAGCAGGGAGTTGGACTCAATGATCCTTATGGGTCCCTTCCAACTCGAGATATTATATGATTGATTATGATGGAGGATGAAAGAGGTGAGGCTTTGCCTCAAGGCAAGGAGGTGTATTTGTTTCAAACTTTTAAAATATCCCTACTTATGTATGTTTTCAAAGACTCTTGCTGTTTAACAGGTAAACTTCTGCCTGTGCCACATTTGTTCCACCCTGTCAGAAATCCTCCGTATCATGAAGGTAGGGATGCTTGTGTATCATCCTCAAAGCATAACAGCTGTAACTCTTTCCAGCAACTGAACAGATTAAGTAGTTTGCATGTGATTACACCTTCTAGCTGCCAATGCAGCAGCAGTAGGACCAAAGTCCAGAGAGCTTCTGCCACCCATGTTTTCCATACTTTACATAGGCAGTCATAATTTTGTCACACTTTATCTTTTGACTAGGATTTCCTTGTGTGTTTCTGTGCTGGTTGTGGCTGAGATAGAGTTAATTTTCTTCATAGTAGCTAGTATGGGGCTGTGTTTTAGATTTGTGCTGGAAACAGTGTTGATAACACAGGGATGTTTTAGCTATTGCTGAGTAGTGCTTACACAGAGTCAAGGCCTTTTCTGCTTTTCACACCACCCCACCAGCGAGTAGGCTGGGGGTGCACAAGAAGCTGGGAGGGGACACAGCTGGGACAGCTGACCCCAACTGACCAAAGGGATATCCCACACCATATGACGTCATGCTCAATATATAAAGCTGGGGGAAGAAGAAGGAAGGGGGGAACGTTCGGAGTGATGGCGTTTGTCTTCCCAAGTAACCGTTACACGTGAT
>NW_008795695.1:1805451-1826360 GCF_000699145.1 Aptenodytes forsteri
TTCCTTATATCTAGTCTAAATCTACCCCCCTTTAGTTTAAAGCCATTCCCCCTTGTCCTGTTGCAACAGGCCCTGCTAAAAAGTTTGCCGCCATCTTTTTTATAAGCCCCCTTTAAGTACTGAAAGGCTGCAAGGTCTCCCCGAAGCCTTCTCTTCTCCAGGCTGAACAACCCCAATTCTCTCAGCTTTTCCTCACAGGAGAGGTGTTCCATCCCTCTAATCATTTTTGTGGCCCTACTCTGGACCCGCTCCAACAGGCCCGTGTCTTTCCTGTGCTGAGGACTCCAGAGCAGGATGCAGTACTCAACACAGAGGACAGATTTAGCTAATTGATATGCATTTTCAATTCAGTTCTCTGTAAAGCTAAAATTCTGATAAAGTGGCAAGGAAAGTAGAGTCTTCAATGTTAATGTCCCTTTGCTCATGTGTACAGAAGAGATTTAGTATAAAAACATAATAATACACTTGTACTTTCAGGACCAAATTAATATTCTTATTGTAAACTAATACTTTCCTGTAGTGTTTGTATATACACACAACATTCATGCATATTTATAGCAATCCTGTTTGTGTTTGTTTAGCGTTCTAGTCCACCAATTAATAATTTATTGAAATTGAATTATCCTTTATAGAGATAATCTTCGTGGGAAAAAATAAAATCCCCTTAAACAATTTAACTTCATTCTGCCTTTGGGGAAGGAATAGCAGATGATGCCAACACCTACACGTCAGTGCACAGATGCATGAAGGTTGTAAGGGTTGAATTCTGTTATTGAGGAAAATGTATCTTGTTAAAACTGCATTAAGCTGATTATGGAAGGAATATCCTGAGTACAAATTGTCTCAGCAAATGCAGTCGTCTTATGGGGCAGCTGCATTCCTAGATCTTATGTGATTGAATAGGTTAAATCACAAGTAATCCCTGAAGGTACTGAAGAAGCTCACAAAATCTGTCATCAGCTTTTCATCTCCTATCTCCTAATTCATCTTACATATTGACATGAATAAAAAAGAAGAAGTGTGAGTTTTGTTTCACAGTTAAAATAAATGATTGGACTCTTCACCTATTGCATAATATGCAATAATGCAATCACTTAAAGCCAAATCTCTGCTCATCTGTGGTTTTCCTATCTTCAGTACAAAAAAATTTCCTTCAGTTTGAAGGGCTTTAAGTCTCTTGTTCCCTGGAAGGATAAAGGTATACTCTTGAATCTTCTTCTCAGCCAGTGACTAAATAACTATACTTGATGTATTTGATCACACCTTTACCCCCAAACACCTCCGCTGATCATATCAGGGTTTTATGATTTCAAATTTCTCAGCTTTGTAAGGCATTTCTGCCTTCAGTGCTAAAGAGAAAGTCCTTAAATTGCTAAGAGGTCTGATGTGAGAGGGGAAAATCCTATCGTTTATATCGCTAACAACTTTAAATCATTTGAATTTGTTTCCTCAGTAAGTGTTCGTTCCTTTTAAAAATTGGATGTTCTGGAAATGTAATTAAGATAGTATTTTTTTCCATTCAATAAGAAGTACTACTATAAGAGTTTTCAAGCAATGCAGCAATCTGCAATCTGGATCTTAATTGAACACAAGCTTTTCTATTGTTCTTGCTTAGTCGGTTTTACAACTCTAGCTTTGATGTACATCTTTCACAATAAGACTAAAGGAACAATTTAAAAGAAAAGCTGCATATGGCAAAGTACAGTGGAATGTGAAAAAAAGAGGTAGCTTACATAATAGGAAGAGCACCCAAGGTGATAGACAAGACTACATAAAATGTATTGATTCTTGTGGGGTGAAAATGCCACATCTGAACATATAGAAAGTATATGGTTTTTTCCCCAGGATAGGAAGGAATCCAGCTATACTGTAGCTTCACCTGTTATATGCTCAAATATGCAGTGAGAACACAAACCTTTCATTGGTTTATACTGCTGCAAATTGGACTGGAAAGCCCAAGCTAATGCTTGACATTTGTCTTACAATAGCTCAGTGAAGTCTTATCAAAATACAGTACATTATTGCAAAGCTGTAACTACTGTCTTGAGTTTTTCTTCTCTTTCTCTGTCATTTCCATGCTACATCAATATTTTAATTTATTTTGTAGCAGTACTTCCACTTCTCCTCGAAAAGTTTCATTGTTACCTTTTGCTCATTCCTTGCTATAGAAAAATAGAGAATACTCATTTCCTTATGTGGAACTAAATGAAAAGCAGAGAGAGATTCTACTCCTTTTTTCCTTCTTTCTAAAAATGAATGTCATTTTTTTTACTTCCCTGAGCCTCTGTCGTGGTTTAACCCTGGCCAGCAATTAAGCACCACATAGCTGCTCACTCCCTTCCCCTCCCCCACCCCCGGTGGGATGGGGGAGAGAATCAGAAGGGCAAAACTGAGAAAATTTGTGGGTTGAGATAAAAACAGTTTAATAAGCAAAGCAAAAGCCGCACACACAAGCAAAGCAAAACAAGGAATTCATTCACCACTTCCCATCAGCAGACAGGTGTTCAGATAGCTCCAGGAAAGCAGGGCTCCATCATGTGTAATGGTAACTTGGGAAGACAAACACCATCACTCCAAACTTCCCCCCCTTCCTTCTTCTTCCCCCAGCTTTATATGCTGAGCATGACACCATATGGTGTGGGATATCCCTTTGGTCAGTTGGGGTCAGCTGTCCCAGCTGTGTCCCATCCCTGTGTTATCAACACTGTTTCCAGCACAAATCCAAAACACAGCCCCATACTAGCTACTATGAAGAAAATTAACTCTATCCCAGCCAAAACCACCACAGCCTCCCAGATCCTAGGAGCCTCTGCTGCTTCTCACCAAACTCTTTTGCCTCCTGAGAGCTACACTGTCCACTCATGACCTGCCAACAAGGTATGTCTCTCAGGCTCAGAGCAAGAAATTCCTTGTCCCAACACCAACCTGCTATTAGTTTGGCAATATTTCTCTGGCTGCATATTAATATTTTCAAAGTTGTCTAGTCCCAGGCAAAATGCTTCCTTTGATACTTCCTTGTTTCTTCCAATCTTGTATATGTACCTTCTCTGAAAAACAGTTTGCGAATATCATATGCTCTTGCTTCTAGTTGCTTCCAAAGATGCTTTTCTGAGAATCCTACTTATTCTAAACCTGATTAATTTATCACTGTTCTGGGGAGAATATTTAGAATATTGACTGAAGGCATCTTCATTTGAATGTCTGGAAGCACGTGAACAGAAAAAGGATTTTTCTCTATTTCTTATAGCATAAAATATTCTTTGCAGTAAAATATTTCTCAGTTAATTGTGTGCATTTAAATAAACCTATTGAAAAGAGAAATGTAAAGTTTTAAAGAAAATCAAAGAAAATAGTTTCATTACTAGTTATTAAATGTAAAGGTATGGACATAAATCCATCTTTCTTGGTTGATAGATATCCAATTGTGAAAAGGAGTAGAGTATCCCAGAGGATTAATTCCATTATGTTCCTCTTTTTTCTTAACCATTTTGTAGCACTTGGACACTGTTGAAGACCGATGAATAGGCTCAGTGGAAATCTGATTGGACCCTGCAGAGTAGTTCTGATTTGTCTCCTATGCGGGAATCTCTACTTCTAAAAGCAAGAATAGACAAAATTAAAATTATTTCTATGATAAGGTATTAAATGTTCCTCTTTATTTCAGACTCTCTCTCAAGGATCCTGAGCGAGAGAGTCCAGCACCATCTCCTTGAATATAACTATTTAACTGTGCAGGAAATAACTATACCAGATTACTGTGGACCTGTTAACAGGTACAAAAGATAAATATATTTTTTATTTTGGCTTTAAGCATTACAGTAACCCACTGAAGTTAAGCAGGTACCATTGTAGACACAATTGTGTATGAATGGATATGAAAGATGAATGAATGGATATAAAAATATATACAGATAGAACACATACAAAATTAATTACTACATCAAGACACAAAGGAAAAAGAAAGGGAAAATAAAAATTTGGTCAAGAATTGGCTGGTGGAATGCTTTTATAATGCATTTCCAATGATTGTCTAACTTTCTGTTCATTCCTTGGATTGTCTATTTTCATAAAATAATAAAAATATTCAAAAATAATACCTGTGCAAAATCTTAGACCTTTTATTTCCAAAACTTCCTTTGCTGTTTTCTCCAGTTCCAATGAATTGTTTTATCCCAAGCTTTGACTTTACAAATTTTTGCACAGAGAGTTTGAATTAGAACTTGCCTAATTCCAACCAACGTCCTAGCTACATGTTTATTACTCCACGCCAGTCTCTGCTCAAGCAGTGACAAACCGCTTGTGGGAATATATCAGGCAAACATGAATCCCTGCCAGCTGTAACTACAGCAGGCAAATTGCTGGTTCATTGGAATAGTCTACCTTTATTTATTTATCCCTAATTATAATACAAGGATTTTAGAAAATAAATTATAGCTGTTATCTGCAAGGCCAACCTCTCCCAGCAGAATATGTTCAAACTGTATAGAAAAAGTTTATTTAAAATAATACTGTATCTCTCAAAAATAACCTTCATCTGTGTAGATTGGCAGTAAAATGTTACTTAGAATTGTAATCCAAGAAGTACAAAAGGTCAAAAAAATCCCTAGAGAAGGAAATGCTCAGACTTCTACCTTTAAAGGTAGAGAGGAGAGAGACTTTTGAATGCAAGCTTAACGTACATTATATTAAATGAATTCTTGCCCTATACAATCTCATGGATGAAAGGTTTATTTGAATAGTTTTATTCAATTTGAAATAGACCATTGTAACATTTTAATATTGTAAAAAAGGGCTTTTACAGTGTTTAATACGTGTAAAATGAGTTGGCTCTTCAACATCTGTTCTGAAATATTTACAAAATTCCCCTATTAAATTTTAACATTGTGCTCTGAAGTATTCTACACAGTGTAATCAAAAATCCTGGTATATTTGGTTTCGTTCAAACCTTAGATCTCTATAGAGAGCTTTCAGATTAAAACCCCTTATAGGTCTTTCTGTTGAAGATAGAAAATATTGTATTGAGTTTTATATAAAACAGATTGTACTGCAAATCTCTAGATGCATATAAATAAAGGCTACTTCATCTGTTGTGACAGACATTTAAGTTATAGGAATAATATAAAAGAAAAAATATAAAAGAGCTACTAATACCGTATAGAACAATTTGAAAACTCTATGAATCAAAATTTCCTACTCAATTTTTCTTTCCCAATACACATACATGTTTTGTTCTTGGTTCTTCTGGGTTTTTTTGTTTTTTTGTTTTGTTTTTGTTTTTTTAATAAAAAGGCTAACTGGAGGAAGCTCAATCCTGCAATCAGAACAATATTTTTTTCTTGTGGTTATTGTGCATGACTGCATAATAAATTATACTCTCAGTTCTGTCACATTTTATTATCATTTTAAGTCAGAACCACTAATGAGTCTCCACCTCATTTTTTCAACCTCTGAAACTGGGACAATAATGAGATTGAGATCCAACCTTCTTGTCTCCCTGTTTGATAAAATAATTTTCCACTGGAAAAGTGGATTAATTGAAATTGCAGTACCTCATGACAACATTACAATTTAAGCAAAAAAATCTTCTTGAATACAAGGAAAAAAATATTATCGCAGTCCAAGAAAGAACTCAACAGCAGAAGAGTTAGCAAGTTGATGTGTAGAGCTCTATTTGAGCTGTTAGAAGCTTGAGTTGCCTAAAGTGGAGTAGTTAACACATCTGTTGCCCTTTACATACATAGTTAGCTACTGAAAGAAATTGAGAAACAAGAAAAATCTACAGTCAGTCTAAGAGTTAGGTGAGAAGAGTTAGAGAAGAAGACCTAAATTCCTTGTGTACAAGGCCTTAAAGTTACTCGTGGAATTAGGAAATAGGTTTGAAGAGCAGAATTCTATGATTTTTCTTAATTGTTACTGTTTTTCCTATAATAGTTCTGCAAGTTCCTTTCTGGTCATTACCAAAAATCACATTTCATTAAACAGGGTTTGTTTAGCTGATATTGTTTTAATTCTATTTCAGTACAGATTAAATCAAGACCATGAACTCCTTACTGGATTTCTTTTTTTGTTTGGGTTTTATTTTAATTTATAACACTGTTGTTAGGCAAAAATTGGAAAAGGAGGAATAAATTATTACTTTAAGACAGCGAAGCACATTGAATTCTTAAACAATTGTGCCTATATGTTCTGTAAATGTGTAGCAGTTCCACTGTCATGAACATTGGCTTAATATCCAATTAGTTCTTACCAGTGCTAATGACTAGATGCCAAAGAAACTATATTTCTGCACTGTTGTGATGATTACAGACTGTGCTTTAACAATGAACAAACAAAAGGAATTTTAATCTCCAGAGATCAGAAGCTGTTATTTAACTATCTTATTTTAACCAGTAAGCCTTCTGACGTCGTCAGTGATTTGTTTTATTGGTTTGATTATTGTTTCTGCAATGAATTCATTCTGTTCACTGATGATAAAAATAAAACAGCATTAACATGCAGGTTGAACAAAATTTCTGATGCAAATTCAATTTAACTTATTTTTCAATTTAAAAATAATATTGCTGCAAATTGTTCATTTGTTCCTTTGGGTATTACATCAACACATATGCAGTTTTCTGTAAATGGAACTGGAAAATATAAAAGATAAAGAAGAAATCTACAGAAATTCTCCTGTAGAGGAGGCTGTAGATAATTTTTCAGAACAAAAAATTTTAGAGTTAATAATTGAAGAGTATATAAACTGAACTTCTGTAAAAAAATTAGATAGACTTCTTAGCAACAATATAAAAGGAATGCTAGAAGTAATATGTCAGTAGGCATGTCCAAAAATGACTATGTGTGTTTTGGTAATGAATTCAAAACATTCCAGAATTTACCACAGAGAAATAACTGTTCTAGGACAGCAGATATTTTAAAAATTATATGATCAGTTCTTACAGTCAGTTAGTGCTGAAAACCTTTGCTTCATTCTTCCTGGTATAAAGTGAGTAGTAAAGAAATATTGCACTTTGTGCTTTTGGTTCAAGAAACTCCTGATGTACTCAATATTGGGGGGATATTCAAAGTGTAAGTATACGCTTTCCCTCTTCCTGACGAGAAATCTCTGATTTGCTTATTACATCTTGAATGCCATTTGCAGTTTTATTTCCTGGATATAGTATAACTGAGAAGGTTCAGGCAAGGGCAAGAAGGATGAACAAGTATGGAATACGTGCTTTACAATGAGTAAGTAAGCCAGGAGTCTTCAGTCCAGGAAAAAAATCTGGGGAAGGGAGTGGGATAGAGGGATATTTTAGAAGTCTATAATATCATGACATTCTTACAGCAGATAAATTGGCATGCATTTCTCAGTGGGTGTGGCTACATTAGTGTTTTTGATTGAAATAGGAGGGTGCTTGTTTAAAGTTAAGATTGTGTCCCCTTAAAGCTTTGTTTTCAATCACAGCACATACAAACTGAATTTCTGTCAGATGAAAGTAAACTGAAAGATGTGCTACAGGAGCCCATCTATGTGCTCCAGTTTCTAATGAACATTCATTCAGTGGACCCAGACTAGAGATGGCCTGAAGTAAAACCTTAGGATACATATATAGTTTGAATATCATGCTCAGCACCCATTACGTTGCTCCAGAGTCCCAATACTGGCTAATGACAATTAGTCATTGACCCTTTCTATGGAGTAGGAGCCAGGTTTAACAAATATAGCTGAATCCCCTGGGAACATATAGATAAGCTTTGAAATTCATTACCATAGGATGTTATGGATACTAAAGTTTATAAGGAGTCCAAAGGAAGGCTGGATAAATTAATGAAAGAGCAATCCATTGACTGCTCTAAATACAAACCACATTCAGTTTATGAAATCTTGGGCTCCCTCAGATCTGGAGCACTTGTACTTGCACTAAAACACATTTCCCTTGACAACTTCTGTTGTCACTAGCCTTGGTGGACTTTCAACAGTCATTCTAATCTGTAATAGGTATTTTTCCTTGACAAATATTAACTTTAAAAAAAAAAAAATTAGTACTGACAGCTGGAGGCATGCTGTCAGAACCCTGAGTGCAGTAGCAGATTTTAATGACTCTGGCCAGCCTCACCTGGGACATCCACCCACACCCTTTGATCATGGCCCAGGAACCCCATCTCAGCTCAGACTCATGTACCCAGTCCTGCTCTGAGCTGTGTTGTAGGTAGCCTGTGTTCAGCGTTGCTCCTTGCTGGTCTTGTCCTCTTTGCTGGCTTTTCTGGATTCTCCTTGTGCCTGATGTGAGGCCTTGCATTTGGCTGATGGTCAATAGACAGTTGACAGAGCCTGCTGCTGCTATGGGACCTGCTCTGCCCACCCTGCTCAGGTGCTGTGGGACTGTGCCTGGGTCAGGGGGCAGTGCTCTGTCTGTGCCAGGGTTGTCCTGAGCTCCCAGCTTGTCTTAGCTCATGGAGCAGCCCTGCTGTTGCTGCTCTCCAGGTCGCATACCCCTTCTAGCTCTGATTGGCAATTGCTAGTTTTAGAAACCCTCTTCTCCCTGCTTTCTTCCCTGTTATTCAAAGGGTGTGAGGGGTTTGTTTTGTTTTATCTTTAAGATCTTTACATATCTAACAGGATCTTCACAGAAAGGGAAACACTGGAAATAAGTACAACCCTTATGATTTTTCAGGTACAACCAGCAAGCGATGAAAATTGAGAAAAATAAATTCTCTTTTATTTTCATTCTTTTTTTAAATTAAGCATTGTTTTTTGGGAAGACTACCATTGTAGTGAACAACCTGTAGGTGGCAACCAGAATGAAATGGGAATTCTTTTCCTTTTGATGCTGATGCTGAAGAGTAAGTAATATGTAAAACCTAAATAGTCTGTTGTCTACACTAGAGAGGGCACGGACTTTTCCTACTCTGGGAAACTATGGTAGATGTTGTGTTAAAAAAGAGTTCATTTTCAGTTCTGGGCCAAGGAAAAAAAAAAAGGAGGTGAAAATGGACCACAGCATCATTGGATTTGGACCTGTATGGAGCAAAGAGTTTGCATATGACGACCTGTGGAAATTTATAGTCTACACATTGATGTTACCGACAGCGAGGGTCCAGTTGGGGATCACTTGCAGAATCAAGTAGTATAAGGTAGTCTGAGCTCAAGTGAAGTATTAAGTCCTAAATTGAGATGATAGTGTAGATATTTTCCCAGGAGAGGGTAAATGTGTAAGAGGAGCATAGTAACTGTGAGCAGAAGCATCAAGTGCAGAGAAAGGTGACAAATATTACCACTTCCTTATTGATCTCTTTGTACATATATACTAATTCAGCTGACATCTCAGTACAGTCTTTCCAAATTATTTCAGTCCCAATCAGCCTGCCTGTCATATAGATTAATGGCTGATCTTTGGGAAAAGATATTGAGGAACACAGTAAAATATTCAATGGCCTGTGAAGAGATGAGTATAACTGTCTTCTAGCACTGAAAGAACTAGCTCTGCATTACAAATATCAAACTGGAACTAAACAAAACTCAGTAATTATAAGCAAATTTTGGGCATGTTCTTCTGTGTTCAAGGAGCCCTACAGAATGCCATATCTAAAATGAAGATAAAATCTATCTTAACATTTGCACTGATGGCTGAATTATAATCACAGGTTAAAATGACAGAGGTGATTAATAATTATGCAGATAAATTATATGAATTATTTTCTTGTTATATTAAAAAAATCTATTGAGAGTTTATTTTTGGTAATTTGATAGCTTGGATTTGACTGAAGACTAGTCTTCCATTTGTATTTTTTTTTTTTTTTTTTTAATATATATTTATTTTACAGCTGAGATTTCTGTGTTTTAGTTTGGTTCCACTGGGAACTAACTACTTAATTATTATTTGTAGGTACCTCATTTAGAGACATCTACTGTACTCTTCTAAATGCTTTGAAAATGTTCTGTAGTTTTTTAATGGGTTATTCCTTTATATGGATTTAATTCACTTTGCTGCTTCTAAGTCTCTGTCTCTTGCTGTTTCATTTCTATCATCCTGTTAACTCTGACATTGTGCAATCTGCTGTTCTTTTGTTTTCAATGTGTTATGATTGGAAATGTGCTGAATAACAGGTACATGATTCTCCATGGGAGCTCTTACACAAAGTAAGAAACTGAAGAACATCTAAAGAGAGGAAAAGCTGATCTGAAAATTTTTAAGAGTGTGTATCTAGTAACTAATGTTACCGATTTTGGGGTTTATGTTGTATTTGTGCATATTTTAATCATAGCCGCCTCAGATTTTGCTTCTTCAATAATTTAGGTCCTCTTGTGGTGACTGGAAAAAAGACAAAGAACTTAATGCTTTGTAATTACAAGAAGAAACCCAAAATCAATTTTTCAGGAGCTAATTGAACCACAATATAAAACTTAGAACATCAGAACAAACTTTTGTGGCTTTCAGCTCATTTTTCACTAAACAAACAATAATAACATCAAGTAATATATGTCTGTCTGTCTGCAAATTCTAGGTTGGTTGTGATTATAGAATTTGTGCTGAGGACCATTTCTTTATGGGAAAATTCTTTTACACCAATTCATTCCAATATGTGCTATAAAAAGAATGTTTATAGATATATTTGGCATGTATATGACTGATAAATGTACCCAGAGTTATCATGGTAAAATTTCACTGTGAGAAACCTACGGATGCACACTGAAGCAGTGATTCTACTTATATACCTTTGTCTTTACTGGGACAAAATACTCAACCATTTTAAGGTATCTTTATGAAATAACAGTTGAGTTCACAGTCCACGTAACAACACAAGCTGTAGCAAAACTCTTATTTTAAATGATTCCTGGTGTTCTGTTAGTTCATTTATATATTCAAGACTTCTTCCAATCTAATCCCCTTGACCTGAAAAATAATCTTTTCCAATTGTGTTATTATTTTATTGAAAGCAATTATTTCCTTTTTCCTTGTATATTAAACGTATATTCTTCTCTGGTTTCTTTTTTTTTTTTTCATATTCATATTTACTTCTTCTTACCATTTTCTGAAAATCATCATAAATTCGATGTTGAACTGATTTTTCCTTGAAATAACAGTTTCTCATTGTTCATATTTTTTTCCTAAACTTCACTTCAAACTAAACTGTTTCATATCATCTTTCTTTCACAGACCTGCTCTTCCAGTTGTTCTTTTTAGAAGATAAAGGTTTCAGTCTTAAATCTAATTCAATCCATACAGTGGACTATCCTACAGGATTTTTTTATTATCCATAACAACAACTGCTTGTACACTAAAATAGTTTTACTTTCCTATTAAAAAAAAAAAATTGCAGAAATAATTGTATTCAACATGTTTCAAAGGTTATAGATTAAATGGAAAGTAAACAGAAGAATTAATAATGTTTAATCAAATCAATTAAGAATCATACTATTATATTATGAAAGGTCCTTGCTAATGAATTATGGATACACAAAAAAATCCTAAACAAAACATGGAACAAAAACAAGTTATGTGTACTTTCCAATCAGTCTCAGGTTATGATGTCATGAAACTGCTACCACTCCATTCCTTCATGAAAACAACTACAGAAACAGTTATCCTGTTTGGGTAGGGGAGGAGGGTGTTTGTTTCCTTCTACCCAGAGCTCATCAAGTCTTAAATGTTGATATGCACTGAGAAATCTATTTTTTCTATACCTACACGCAAGATGAAATGAGCCTTGGACATATTGTCTTGTCTCAACACAAAAAAAAAAAGGGTGTGGGTGAGAGAGAGAACCCAACCCCCTTGTTCCACTGTTTAAATAAGGTATACAAAAAATGTAAGGTTTAATGAGTTGTAAGCATTTACTTTATTTAGTAAATGTTTCCTCCTTAACATAGTCTTGCTTCTTTAAGAAGTTGTGCAGCTATAGAATTTTATCAAACTCTTCTATACCGCAGTACATTGACTTAATTGTGTGAATGTAGCCTGGAGTGATTCAGGTAATAGGTTACGGCAAAGTGTTGATAAAAAGACAAAGAAAACCTTTCCTTTACCCCTTTGTGTCTGTACAAGTACAGGAGTGCATATGTGTAATAAAGATTTTTTTTTATTATTGTTATTTTTTAGCTGGAATTACTTTATGCAGCTTTCAATTAAAGTGACCTTTGACATCTATAGTTTGAGGCTTTAGTTTCATATCAATAGCTTCCAGGGTGTCCTTAGTATTGCTA
The DNA here is from genome assembly GCF_000699145.1 of Aptenodytes forsteri. Classification (NCBI taxonomy): domain Eukaryota; kingdom Metazoa; phylum Chordata; class Aves; order Sphenisciformes; family Spheniscidae; genus Aptenodytes; species Aptenodytes forsteri. Next base: position 1,817,636 of record NW_008795695.1, read on the forward strand.
ACTACTTTCATAGTGGCATTGTGCTTGTAATAAGGTTTGCTGTTGTGGTTGAAGTTGTAGCTGCACTGAACCATAAACACATCTTGCTCTTATGTCTGATGAGGACTGAGAGCATAATGAAACAGCCCCAGTTAGATTAAATATGCTCAACAGAAGGTCTAAAGGTTGAATGATACCCAGTAGGGCAATGTACCCAGCCTGATAACTTCTTGTAGCTTTCTTCCTTTTCCAAGGCCTTTGAGGAATAAATGGCAGGTCAGATAAATTGTTCTGATGTTTACGGTATTCTCACATCCATTGCCTTCCTTCAGGGCCTGGTAACCCTCCCTGGTCACCCCATGTTAATAACCTTAGTAACATCACTGAACATCCCATATGCAATAACTCTTCTGCTTCCTTCTGGTGTCTGAGATAATGCTCATAGATAATATAATTGACATTTGCATGTGAAGTAAATCTGGTGCTTAAAAAATGTGGGAAAACATACATGAGCATAGGACATGAGACTTGGGACCCAAATTCTTTTTATGTCACTGACAGAAAGTTGAAAAGGTTGGTGTTCTTGATTTAGCCTATGAATAAAAGGATCCTTTGAATAAGCTGCTGTATCCTATCCTCCTCTCCATCAGAAGAAGAGTCATCTTCTGAATGCCATATTTCAAGATGTTGACTATCCCTTTAGTTTAAGGAACAATAGGCAATACTTATTATTGACACTTTTAAAAACTGTAATATTTCATACCCTTAAACTTAGTTAGTACCATTAAATTTTCCATTAAAAAACCACACTGCTTTTTTAGTACAACTACTACATGATAATACCCACTGTCCTATAAAGCTCTTAAAATGTACTCAATGGAAAAATTCTCTGGAACTCTGGAACTCTCTGGAATTCTCTGGTTAATAGTTGCCCAGTTAAATCTGGAGGAAAAAAATAATACAATGCATCTAGATACCTAAATCCCATAGGTCTTTATGAAACGGTAGCTACTTTATCCTTGTAAACATTTTTCTGACTCTAGAGAGGTACCTCTACTTCAGATGTATAAAATGTTGTCTTAAATCTGTCACTAATTGACTTAGGGTATGTTTAACACTGTTATAATACTTAAGAAAAAAAAGATGAAATGGAAAATTTAGTTTATCGTGACATTTGGGAAAAAAAAAAAAAACACCAAACACTAAAAAATTATAAAAACACTGTTTGACTTACAGAAGACATATCATACCTTCCATTAAAATCAGTTACAGATTCATAACATTCCTACAAATCAAGTGCATGATTTCTTATAAATGCATCATTAAAATGTTTCCTGTTGCTTACAGGTAAGTGTGCTGGCAGAAAAAAACATACATGCATATAGTATTAAATAAAAGACTGTTCTTTCATGTGGGGCAATTATCAAAGCTATAACCTCTCACTGAAGCAGTGACACATGGAATAAATATCCTGAGTCTGAGAGAATACCTGTTGGAACTATTGAGCTAGTAAAAGTTCCCTGAAAAGCATCAGCCAGAGAAATAAAGGGTTTCAAATGTGACTGAATTGAAATTATTAAAGTATGTATTCTGTTGAGAAAATCATAATAATAGGAAGAAATAGTTTGCTTTTCAAAAGAAAGATCAGCTATTAAGAAAGCCAATATACTTTCCAGAAAATTCCTCTACTTTCGTGTAAGATATGATTTACATACAAACTTGGAAAACCTGTTGTAGTAAATAAATAAAATATTGCAGAAAGCTTATAAGGAGAAGAAAGATTGTGTGTTTTGTTGTTCTTTAAAAACAAACAAACAAACAAAGAACAAGTCAAGAGGATGAAAGAATGCAGTTTTTATTAGGTACTGTTACAGTAGCATTTTCTGCAACAACAGAAGCTACCTTTAATCATTTGATACCTTGGAGGCCATGTATCTTTCTTAGTTCAACCATTAAAAAATTAGCTCTCTCAGCTGCTGTGTAAGTGAACTTGAGAATATACAGATGTCTGACTGTCGTTGAAAATGGCTCAGTTTACCTCAAACTTTATCCCTGTGATGATCAAACCAACATTCCTCTTCACATGATTACTTTGGGCCAAAATATGAACAGGACTTCCCTGCTATGTTCTGGTTCCTTAAGGTTTAAAATAATCCACTAAAGGCTTCTCTCTTGCACAGAGTCTTTGACTTTGCATCATTCTCAGCAAAGATGTGATTCTGTAGCAATAGGTCACATGGCTTCCATACTTCCATATTTCCATGAGAAAGCAGTGAAAAGCATACTGCCACAATGCCTCTGTTTATCCTTAAGAACATTTTTTTTCCTCCTTGTGCAAAATGTCTTGTAGGAGTCAGATCTGCTACCCTGGTAGCCATGCAAAGGAAAGTCTTTACGAGGACTGTTCCAAAGACCTCTGAAACCAATGAGAAGGTGGAATTCTGTATACTGACTTTATATCATCTGCTACGGGTGCTATAGGTCTAAAGTTTTTAAACTCTTCTATAGAGTCACACCCATATCCTGTATAAATACTTCATTAGTGATGCATGTCTAAATTTTATTGATTTGTCATTGTTGTTGTTGTTGTTGTTATTATTCAGGTACATTTAATATGGTTACCAGACCAACTGTATAAGCATTTTGTTTAATTTTAACTTTTACAATTTCAATAAAATTTACATTGTTATGCCTTTTTTAAAGATGAGCACTAAGCATAACTGAAATTCGCACATTTTTCTCCCTGGCAACTGTCAGAATACTATTCCAGCCTTTTTTCAAGTTGTACATAAGTCTTGATGTGCATCTTCTTCACCCTCAAATGCTGAGTATTGAATATTGTATTTAAATGCACAAAACCCATTAGGAATATTTGCTTTAAATCTAAGATAACCCCAAGGAACTCTGAAGATAGGCAACCCAGTTGAGTTAAGTGGTAATCTACATAGCATATTTAAGAATATTCACTGTTTCACTTTGGCTGCAATCTTTATATAAAAAGATTCATGAAGAATCAAATGCTACATACATTCACTGAGTTTTCATGTGGGATAGTGAAAGAGAAGTCTGGTAACGTATGAATCATGACATACAAGAAAGGATGCATTTTACTCAGGCATGTCTGCATCCTTGGATATTACACAAATATTCCAAAATGTTCTAATACAGCTGTCTCACAACAGCTGCAAGAGCCCTGGACTACAAAATTAGTTTGTATGGTTGTCTTCAGCTTACCAAAATTATATAGATAACACCTATTCCTTTAATGGACAATTGCAAGCTCTTTTTAAAGAGGTACATGATATTGTGTGCCATAACTTTTCATCATATATTTGAATATGTTGTACATGTTGTACTCCATGAATGCAAAAATCTCTTCCAAGCAAATCCCATGTATTTCCCCCACTACTCATCAGACTGCTTGTAATGTTCTTAGGAAGAAGCAAGGCTGGGAACACAGGCAATCAGAAGATAAGATTTACTATCTTTCGTCACTTATTATGTAGAGTTTTGATCTTAAAATCAGTTAGAGCATCTGTTTGTCTTACCTTACTCATGAGGTAGTCAGGATGACCGTGTAGCAGAAAAAAAGTACTTCAATATGTATTCCCAAAGACAAATTTTTCAATGAGCCTTCAAAAGACATTGCCTGCCCCTTCCCCTTTCATAAAGGATATTTTCAAGCTGAGGAGTTATCTTAGGTGTCAGGAAGCTCCCTTTGCAAAGCTGTTAGTACTTGCCCTAATGGAAAATCAGGCCTTTGGGAGGGAGAAGGCTTCAAAAGTTCATGTGAGTTGGTGTCTGTTTGGACCAATGTTGTAAAAAAGGTGGAATTGGCATGGGAGAGGAGGGCATTAAAGAGTTTAACTTACCAACATTGGGTGGCACCTCATTTCTTTCCAGCTTCAATATCACCAAATCATCATCCTCATGTTCCTTATGTAACTCTACCTTTATTCCCATTTTTCCTCATTGTCCTATCACATGTGACAGCGCCTGAAAAACAGCACCTGCTGCAACTCAGCTGAGTTGCCAAGCTCATCACTCATTTTATGAATCTATCAGAACAAGCCAAAAAATTATTTTGCCTATTCTGCTTATTTGCTGAATACCCAGATATCAATTTTTTACCCAAAAGTAACTGTTACCCATTTTATTGGACAGATACGACTTAGAGGAGATCAGAAAAGAGAAAAGCAGGCTTTAATCAATTTATAGGAAACTGTAGAGTTGAATACAGAGAGGCAAAATTGTTTAGGTGAGTTTGGGTAACGAAGAACAAGGTTTTTTAGGTGTTTCCCACTTTAACGTTTCATTAATTCATACAAATTATTTTTATACATGTATAAATGCACACATATTCAGTTATTTATGTCATTCCTAGTTAACCATTAAATTGTTCACTCTTTTCTTCTTCCTGCTTACTTCCCAGTTATCCGTCTAACTGGTATATAACATAGTTTATCCTTGAGAAAATAAATTTGAGGTAGTAATTTACAATTTTTTTCTGATGAACATTAATTAACAAAAGTGGTTTTTAAATCAGCAGGAGCCCTTGAAACATACTTACAGCACCCTCACACAAGTGAAGCTATCAAGTTAAAAAGCTACAGGTGAGCTTAAAAATCAAAGATAATAGTATATCTGATTTATAATGGTCTGCATATTTCTTTAATCATTTATATCCTTAAAATCACTGAGGTCTTTTTGAGTTTTAAAGCAGACTATGCTATTTGTAATGAATGAGAGGGAAATAATGATGACATTTACAGGAATCTGACATTCATTCATAAGAATTATTATTAACATGAGTAAGAAGTAAAATAAGTTACCCTCCCCTCCAAGTAACTTACGATTCTTCCTTTGATTTTGTATAATTTTCAAGTGAGTGTATTGCTACTGAAAACTAAAGAAGTTGTCTGGATAAGGCGCTCTGGTCCTCAAGAAAGGTACAGAGTATAAGGTACAGTGAATCTCTCTGTTTAGACCAATCCCAGAAGTGTTGCAAGTAACTTTCCCTGCTCTTTTAAACAAAAACTGCATGGCAAAATCTATGGAATTTAAGTTATAAGTATGAGATTCAAGTTTGTCCTATAGTTATAATTTTGTTGTAGTTGGGTACACCAGATGTGTCTGTGCCTGTGTTCATGCCCATTGCACTTAAGTTATCAATTTCCTGAGACGTCAAGGCACTCCCCAGCTATCTCTCATAGATGAGACAATAGGCTGGTTTGAGACAATAGATGTACTTCAGATAAGGTGATTCACAGGGCTGGCACCTGACACGTTCTGACAGGAGTTCTCCAGGCAAGAATTTTGGACAGTCCAGGAGATTCCCCCAGTTGACTTCTGCTGTGCCTAGACCACCTGGTAGGCACTATCTGTACCTGTTGATTAATTGATGGTTGATTAACATTCTGGGCAGAGAATCTGGCCATGCAAGGGACTCACTGAGGTAAGTACCGCTGTAGATGAAGAAACTGATTAAACTGAATATAGGTAATTTTAAATAGTCTGTGGAAACTGTTCCCACAACTGCAGAAATTGTCATGAAGGATAGTCTTTTGCACATAGTTAAGATAGCTAAAAGGGTTTTTGTACATGGCTTAAGATAATCAATAGCAATGGTCATGCATGTGCTAGAGTGATCATGTGGGACCATACAGAAGCTGGACTATAAAAATATAGCAGAACAGTTTGGGTAATCTCACCTGATGTGGCCATTTGTATGCAGTTGCAAAAATTCTTTCAACAGAGACTTGTGTCAGCATCTGGACAGCAGCTGACCATCCTGTTTGAGAGATTCAATTCCCCATGTGAGTATTACCTTTTGCAAAAGATTCCACAATTTATTTTTTTTTAAATGCTTTAAGCACGAACATCTGTGTAACACCCTCTACGTTAAAACCACCAACATAAAGACAGTAATGATTCTTGTTCCTGTGAAATCCTGATGACTGTTCAGAGTCATGCTACTTTCTTGCCTCTGCTGTTCAGAGCCCCAGTTTGTACTGGTGATATATTAATACTATAAAAGATCTTTCTCCTTGTTAAAAGTCAGAGCACGCTTCATAGAACACAGAGATTTAATTCAGGTCACCTTGGAGACAGCATCTTTTCCTATGTTCTCTAACAAAGATTTCCCTGGGATGTATTTGCTACCTCCTTAAATCTTAAGACTGGATTACAGAAGACTCAAAAAACAATTAAGATTTTCTTTTGCTATTGTTCTGAAAGGTGAATCAAAATTTTGTCTTTTTGGAAACTTGAATCTACAGACTCCCCTTTTTCTTGAATCTTGAATCTTGAATCTTGAATCTTGAATCTTGAATCTTGAATCTTGAATCTTGAATCTTGAATTGTGTGCCCAGATATTATAGGGAACACAGTCTATCCAAGAAGAGGCATAAGAAGCTTGTGAAGTTACCCAACAGTGACTTCCACATAGAATTATTCTCTTTACCTGCATGATATGTTTTGGGTTTTTTTTTTTGTGACATATTTTTACAGATTTGTCAAAATATTTTTTAAAACTTTCAAAGGTTCACATTAACAAAGTAAATACTGCATTTTTGTATTTGATAATACGTAATAAATATGGTTTATAGTTCTACAACTAGACTAGTTCTAGCTAGTACTTAGTTTTTAAGTAGCTTTTTGGTTTATTCCTTAGTAAGCAATTTCATCAGAGAATAAAAAGACCGTGCTTTAGAAACTCAGCCAAGCAACAGTGTATGTAGGTGTTCCCATGTATTGATATCTAGTTATTTGAAATAATTGATTGAAAACAACTGTTACTGTATTTTGCTCAATTTTTGTTGTAAAGAGTAATAATAGAATACAAGTCAAATACAGCGAGTAGAGCTGTACTTTGTTTTAGTCATAGCATTCACAGTCATCTTAGTCTTTGCCATGTCTCATTTCTTAAACTAACCTGAGTTTGGGAAAAAAAAAAAGAAAAAAAGAAGAAACAAATAGAAATACAGGGTGAAAAAGTTTTTGAGAATCCTGAACAGCACTGAATTTTGCTTCAAATTCATATTCTAATATGGAAAGTTTTAAGAATATTAGCAAGTTTGTTATCTTACGTGACACAATAGATACATAATATTTAAGTCAATAATGCAATTCATTACTAGCGTGTGTATTTTATTAAAACATTATGTGACCTTTGACTTGTCAGGATTATAAAAAGATTCTTTTGTGATCTCAGATTTTGGTAGGCCTCCAGGAAGAGTGAGACAGATATACCAATATAACCAATTGCTTGCTAGCCTGGGTTTTGTTTGGTGGTGTTTTAAGTTACTGCCTATTTTCCTTCTGATGTCATCTGGGGGAAAAAAAAAAAAAAAAAAAGTCTTACTTCTGAGACACTTACTCTGACCTGTATATTTATGCTATTATTTAACAGAAAGCTAAGTCAGGGAAAATATGCATCACTCCCATCTCAGACTTCAGTGAGAAATAATAGAAGATAATCTTCTCAAGCAGAACTGTCAATATTGGGAACTAAAAAGCACAGTATATGCAAAAGGGTGATATTCTCTCTCACAAATGTAGAAATTCAAATTTATACCTGTCTATATTTGTATGACAGATGCATTCGTAGCTCAAAAGGTTAATATAGGTGCTGGCATCTGTGACATCTTTTCCCATGAAAATTGTGAATTTTACAGAAAACCATGATAACTTTTTCCCCCTGTAGGGGGAAAACTGGCATAGTCACAAAACTGGGTGTGTGAGTGTGTTCAACATTCTTTTATTTGTCTTGTAAACCATTGTTCTGTTAAGAATTTCTTATAACTACAGTACTAACATAAACATGTTCAAAATAGTTTTGATTTCCATAGCACTTGACTAAAAATGGTTGTTGAAATCTCCTGATGGAGAGAAGAACTGGTCAAATGGATCTGGGCTCAGGCTGAAAGACATTTGACAGTTCTCAGCATGACAGTTCCCAAAACAGTGAATTAAAACATTCTTCAGCATTTGGTATCCCGAGCACAGTTATTTGTGTCAGCATTTCTGATAAGAACATGGTTCTGTAGAAGATGGTTTCTTTCTTTTTTTTTCTTTTTTTTTTTTTTTTTTGAAAAGCAGGGAATAATTCTTAACAAAGTCTTACTAACGCAGGAGAAAATAATTTTATAGAACTAAAGATAAAAATCAGTCTTTCTTTATTTAACATACATGAAATATTTTCTTATTTGTGTGTAACGAGAACATTCTACATCTAAAACAAACATTAAAAAGCAGTTAAGGCTTTTAGATGTAAAAGCAGATGACATGTAAGTATGGACACTTTTCAGGAGAAAGTTTTTCTGAGCATGAACGCATAGGTAATTCAAAGAACTTTTTGATTCTTAATGAGAGGCAGCCAAAGAAAGCTTCTGTTTACTTTTACAATTGTCCTGGTTTCAGTTGGGATAGAGTTAATTTTCTTCCTAGTAGCTGGTACAGTGCTGTGTTTTGGATTTAGGATGAGAACAAAGTTGATAACGCACCGATGTTTTAGTTGTTGCTAAGCAGTGCTGACACTAGCCAAGGACTTTTCAGCTTCCCATGCTCTACCGACCGAGAAGGCTGGAGGTGCACAAGAAGCTGGGAGGGGGCACAGCCAGGACAGCTGACCCAAACTGGCCACAGGGACATTCCATACCACGTGACGTCATGCTCAGTACATAAACTGGGGAAAGCTGGCCGGGGGGGCCGCTGCTCGGGGACTGGCTGGGCATCAGTCAGCGGG
>NW_008795695.1:1826538-1836522 GCF_000699145.1 Aptenodytes forsteri
AGGTTAAACCACGACAACAATTTATACCTCGATGATAGACTTCAGTGGAATTTCAGATGAAGGTTTTCAGAACTGAACTGAGGATAAAATCTTCTGCTGGGAAAAAAAAGAGGTCAGACTCCTCTGAGGAAACAGCAGCTTGTATTGTGCCCTATCCTATTGTGCCCTAGTGGCAATGCCACATCTGATGCCTAGAGAGTTTAGGACAGACTTTTGCTCTCCCAGGTAAAGCCAATTAGAATTTATTCTAATTTGTTACTATTTCATGCTGTGAACTCCTAGTGAGCTCAGCTGCTTGCGTGCTAGGCAGTAGTTGCTTCTGCTGCTCTGTGCATTTTGAAATTAGCCTTCTGTCTTCAGGTACATGAGGGGCTTTCTCAGCTCATACCTCCTAATGTGCCACACAGCAGCAAGCCAAATTCAAAGACAAAGAGCAGCACTGGATTCCCCTGCTAGCACCAACCCGCATAACAAAATGCCACCGCTTTCTGCTACTGCCTTTACTGCCCTTCAACACCACTTCTTAAACTGATCTGAAGATGTAAATTCCGCATGTTTTCCGGCTAGATCTGTGTATCAGTGGGATATTCATATGCACCTAAGGGCTTTAGCAAAGATATATTTTAAATCCTGGGTTTTTCTGAATATTTTTATATAGGTCAGTTGCATCTTTTGTGTTTTATAAAACTGTGAATTCTAATATAATTTATAGCATCAGATAAGGTACAACATAGTTACAGTAAAACATACAAATGATTTATAAACAAGCACCATTTTACACAGGGCATGATGATAATGTTTTGCTACTTTAAATACCCATGAAACTAAAACACAATGAAACAGAACCTCATGTACCTTTGACACCAGAATGAATTCAGCTTGGTAACGCTAACTTAGACCTTGTAACAGTGGATGGTGTGCCTTTTTGCATTTGTTTTTACTTTTCATGAAGCACATTTTGATCATTTTACTTTGAAAAATTTTAAAATCCATTTTTCAGTGCTTAGTTTTTCTGCTAATAATCTCACTAAGGATGTCCCTTTAACTAGGTTTTTGGAAGATCTTAACAATACGTACACAAGGCAAAATAACTTTTTTGGCCATACTAACATTTTTTATATGAAAAAACCCACATTCATATGGAATGAGATTTAACCTGAATAATTGGCATTTGACAGGACTGGTGATGGTTTTGAATAAGAACAAAGTTTCCTAATAATAAATAGCTTTGGTGCATATTCAGATTCTTGGATTTTCTGCATTTGTTAATTGCCCCTTAGGGGGACAATTTTTCTGGAAAGCCAAGTATTAGCATCTGTATTTGTGAGATAGTCCACTTGGACATCTTCAAGCCATTTTGTTAGTATATGAATTACACCTGTAACAGCGCATTTATAATTGTATGTTCCGTTATCAGCAAAATACAAGTCCACCTGCCTAATATATGTTGAGCTCCAAGCTTTTTTTAGATGCACATGATAAGTCAGGCATAGAAGCATCTTGTAACAAACCACCACACAATTGCAAAGTAATCACCCAACAGTGCTCAGCTCTAACATATAAATTACTGCTATTTTGCAGGGGAAAAAAAAAAGATTTAAAGGATGTGCATGCACACAGACAGATGCACAATGCATACATGCAGGGTTTGCAGGTTCTGTATCAATCCTCTACTATGTCAGCTGTCTGCTATAGAACTGACTTCCCACAGAAAATTGAAAAACTTGATTTTTTTGTTTATTTTTTATTAATAACACATACATGGTCTACATTTAATACTGCAGTACCATATGGAATAAAGAAGTATTGCAATAATTTCTTGCAGAAGGTCTTAGATAATCTAATAAGTGAACCATGAGGTAAAGGGTCAGTGGGTTAGTAGAAATTTGTCATGAATGGCAATATAAGGAACGTATGTTTTATATAACATAGCCTGCTATTAAGGATACAAAAAAGATTATATTGCCTTTTATAGTGCAGTACCATGCCATTTTGTTCATTTTTCAGCCTAGGCTTTTAGTACATATCTATGAAATTTGACACAATACAAATACAAGTGATTATGATATCAGAATTATTATTTTATGCCCTTTGAAAAGTCAAAGAGAACAACTAGCTATAATAGCTTATTAGTTATGTACCATCTTATTTTACCACAATTACTTGTTACTGTTAGTTACTACTGCTGTTATTGTAGAATTTACAGGTATCAATCAAGACAGCTTTTGTTGAATAGGTGCTGAAATAAAAATAAATCATGTGGGAAGAAATATATATATATATTTAAAGTTGGCATAGTTGAGTATTGGAAAAACCTGTAGAGGACCTGCAAACCGGATCTCTGAGCATCAGTTTATGTGTTATAAATTTGCAATGGAAATCTTATTTGGCAGCAAGGAGATTTTGTAGGGTTTACCCATTGTGTCCTGAGTGCTGTGGGCTCATTGGCTATTCATAGATGATTGTATCAATAATGTTATTAGTATTTTCATTTCCTTGAATCATTCAATGTATTTTCTGAGGAATCACTGTATACAACAGGTAAATAATTCTCATTCCCAATCCTCTCTTTCAGATTTTATCCCTGAGGAAATAGAATTGACTTTTATCTGTTTGGAGGACATGGTGAAGTAAACACCTTGCCCATCACAGTACGGCAAAGCCCCTTAAACGCTATAGAAGAATTTCTAATAAGGGACATGTTTGCATCCATTTGAATCCTATTCTCAAACAAAGGCTGTAAAACAGAGGAACTAGGTGAAGGAAAGTGAGGGAAGCTAAAGCTCTTCTACGAGCTTTCACAACTATTTCCATTTTATCGTCTCATCTCACCCTATATTGTCCCCTTGATCCTTCCATTCCTTGATTATGCTTAGACATCTATAAATATATATAATTGGTTTGAGAGAGGTTTCCCCCTAGAATATTTTTGCCATTCATGGGTATTGTAATTTATGAAAATAGACACTGGTTAACTATGTTATTAAATCTGTTCATTTTATAAGTATTATGCCCTGTTAATATTATATTTTATTTATAATCATAGCTCTGCTATTAATTCCTTTCAGAAAAGGTTGAACTTTATTCAGCAGGGATGGTTTTGCTGAACTGCAAAGGGTCTGAAACCCAAAAAACTGGTGCTGATGAAGACCTATGTAAACTTCCATCCTGAGGAGAATGCCTGTGAGAGATTCAGATGTTGCGCCATGAGGGAAAACATGACACGACTGAGCTACCAAGCACTCTACCAGAAGTAATACTAGGCACCTTTCTTCCTAAGTGGACTGAATATTGACCAGGAGCTGCTGACTGTTTCATTCTTTCCATTTAATATCTGATTGCCTTGGTGACAGATGCTGCTCCATGAAGATTGTCATGTTCATATTCTAATTGCCCAGGAAACCAGGAGGTTTCCTTTTCCCCACCAAAACATCTATCTTCTCTCTTCTTCCCAAGGAACTCTGCCAAATTAATGTATGTGCAGATATTTCAACTTAGAAACACATTCCTCGAAGTTTTTACATCATGTTGTGAAGAAGGCATACTGGAGGTTTTTTGGTAGTGTTTTCTCACTCTAATATATACTTCTAATGTAAATGTGGGAAAGCTAAACTGTTTTGTGTGCTCCTAGCGCTTAATGTGATCATTTACAAAATCTAAATAATAAATGTTTTCTTCTCCAGCTTGGGTACCATAGAAAACTACTTATAATTGTGCAAGTCATGCTCATATCTCGTACATATAGGGAAGAAAAATAGCTGTATTTTATTTAAAATTGAGTCTGATAAATGTAAATGTTAAATATAAATTATGTGTATGTATATGAATATACGTATGTATATATATGTATATGTATAAATATATATTCAGTCAGACTTTGTTAGTGTAATACTGTAATAGTCTAATCAAATAAGGAGTTTTCTATCCAGTTACAATAATACCAACATTTAAATTCCAGATCTATACAGACAGACTTCAATGATAATATCCTTAATTTTTTTTATACAGAAAAAGTTATTAATATCTGCCCTCTTTTCTTCTGGTGCTACACTCACCCTTCTGAAGACCCTCTGGGTTTGGTGGTGGACAGTTTCAACCTCCCCAAGCAAAGAGGCTGGGGTTGTTGCAGCGAGCTACCAATATCCCCAGATCTCTCTGGGAGGAGCGTGATGCTGGTGTTAGGGTCCCTTCCTCCTCAGTCCTGGGGTTCCCATGGCTTTCTTTTAATACATTTTTCTCATTCCTGCCTGCTTCCTTCCCCCTGCTCCCAAGGAAGGGGTGAAAGATGCACTGCGGGCCCCGGGGGCTGTTTGCCCAGCAAACAGTTTGCCCAGGGACTGCCTGGGGCTGTCAGTCTCTTCCCCCAGCAGCACTCATAGAGCTGAAGTTCAGACAGGTTGGGAAATAGGCACTTGGCCATGGGGTGCCTAATACACTGCATTATCATTCCTCTTTTTTAAAGCTTATCAGTTAATTGTCATTATGATTTAAAAAAAAAAAAAAAAAAGAGTTACTTTTTCAGAATTGGAAAATGTTGCTATCAGTGTTTTTAAAGAAAACAACATTCCCAGTAAATCTCTGTGTGGTCTGATATTAGTTGTCATGTCACTGAGAAGAGAAACAGAGGGAGAGAGCGAGAGGGAGAGAAGGGGGGAGAGAGAGAGAGAACACAAAATTAAGGAGATGAAAATTTGATCCAATTGTTTTACAGAGTCTCGTAAAGGCTTTCACTGTTGATGCCATTGTTGAATAAAAATACATTTCTATTATGTCAAAACAGCTGTCATGACCACTCAGGTACCTATACAAGGTACATAAATCGTTTCAACTGCATATGCTTCTTTACCCTATAGTTCTTGTTACCTTACACTGGGTTTTTTCATATCAGGTTTTCTTATCATGAACCTCAATAAAAACTCTAGTTTCCACCAAAAGGGGCTAAATGAACTCAGTTACTTTGGTTTCTTAGAAAAAACTCTCTGTCCTGTTGTCGTGGTTTAACCTCAGTCGGCAACCGAGTACCACACAGCCGCTTGCTCACTCCTCCCCCCTGCCCCGGTGGGATGGGTGAGAGAATTGGAAGAGTGGAAGTGAGGAAAACTCATGGGTTGAGATAAAAACAGTTTAATAATTGAAATAAAAATAATAACAATATTATAATAATAATAATAATAATACACAAAGCAAGTGATGCACAGTGCAATTGCTCACCATGGTATGGAATGTCCCTGTGGCCAGTTTGGGTCCTGGCTGTGCCCCCTCCCAGCTTCTCACTGGCAGAACATGGGAAGCTGAAAAGTCCTTGACTAGTGCAAGCACTGCTTAGCAACAACTAAAACATCTGTGCGTTATCAACTTTGTTCTCACCCTAAATCCAAAACCCAGCACTGTACCAGCTACTAGGAAGGAAATTAACTCTATCCCTGCTGAAACCAGGACACCTGTGTTATATCCTGTGCCTATTTAACATAAGCCATAAGGATGGAGAGACTAGTTGAGTTATTAAGTACTGTCTGTACAACAGAAAACCTGGGTGCTTTCCCTAAGTCTGCAGTTTATACAATAGCTTCAAATATGAAACTCTATCAAATGCTGTCAGAAAAATCTATGTAGAATACATGCCATATAATACATTGTTTAGTGACTACAGTCACTCAAACAGAGACTCAAAGCACTCCAATAGTTTAATAAGGCATAGTGTTCTCACCTGCAAACAATATAACTGTTATTTCATCAACCAGACTTCTCATTTCCAGAATATGCTCCTCTTCTTTAAAATTTTTCTGAAGATGTCTTGTGCAACAAGTGACATGTCCTTGTGATTCTGTATAAACATTGTCTATTGCTCAAAATCAACATTTGTTTCTTAACCCATTGTTGCATCCATCCAGATGACTCCTTCCCCAAAAGAAATCCTTCTGCTATTAAAAGCAATTCCTATAGAAACCAAGACCTGCCTACATAAAAAAAGAGACACTTGATTTTTTTAGAGAGGCATCCATTTTTCTTCACAGCTTTGGCACTGACCAATCCACACAGCCTTAGGCTTTCTCTTTTTTCTGATTTGCTCAAGGTAGAGGAGCACCGGTGAAGAGCTGTAAAAGGTAGAAATTTTTGAATGCATTATACAGGAGCTGGACATTTATAAATTACCTTATACCAATATTGGATTAGAAAGATGAAATTTCAACTGAAATGTTAGAAACTGGTTGATAATCACTAATATTCCAGGTTGGAGTGTCAACCTCCAAATTTCTAAAAGAAAAGTTAATGGTAATTTGACATTAAGAACCCTAATAGAACAGTAGGTATAGTCTTAGCTATGCAATGCCTAGTTAACTCTGCTTTTGGCACCCTAACTGACTCAGTTTTATTATGATTTTAAATATATAAATATAAATATAAATAGACATGTAGTTCTGGTATATAGTGTTAACTGCCAATGCCCGGTTAGTTTGTAACCTTAAATAAGGTTACTCATAATCACTCATAAAAGAGTGATTATCACTCTTTTTTTTTAAAACATTATTGCCTAAGTACTACATAAATGTGGACATCTTGAAAGATAAAGTTTGTAAAGACATTCAAATATAATTAGTGGAACAGTTAGTATGTTGGAAAAAGTTAAATGGTTAATCTAATTAATTACAACTTCTACCCACAAACTGTATCCTTAAGAGTATGACCCCTGCAATAACAATGCCACTGTGATAAAACTAATGTTGCAGACAACAGAAACAAATACTGTTCTGAATGTTGAGTTAATTAAAAATAAAACAAGCAAACAAAACAAGAACTCTTACACAAGCAAATCTGTAAGTTTTTGTGTTCGCAGGCTAGTAAAATGAATGATGTCAAAGAAGGTAGTTCTCACTTCTGTAACTGTGACATCAAGTGAACATATAACTTCAACAAAAAAGCATACTAAAGAACCAGGGGATTTTTATTTAAAAATATCTATCATGTTGAGTATCACCATAGCTAATGATAACTTGGTTTATTCTGACTTTCTGCATACACATTTTGGAGCAAGATTCTTCAGTTCAAATCACTGCCATTGTTTGGTTTTTACATCAGTTTTCAGTGGATTTCCCTTTGGCCCACTTTGAGTGATTCTTTGTTATCTGGCTGTTAGCCAATTTCCCCTTCCTCTTTTTTTTTCTCTGTTAGCCATCCCCTTCCTCTTTTTTTTTCTCCCCCCCCCCCCCCCCTTTAGATTCTTTTGTTTTAATTATGGATTATGGTAGCATTTCAAACTCTGTATATGAAAATGTTGCCTTCAGTAATTTAACACAGACTTTGTTTCTCCTGTAAACAATGATTAGTACTAGCTACTGTATAGCATTCTATCTGGTCTTTATCATGGATAAGACATTGCTAAGAAAGAACTATGTGGCCCTAGGTTATTTTAATTACCGATTACAAGGTAACTCGTTAAATTTTATGCTAAGAATATTTCTCCTTCTCTCAGCTACTCTTTAATTCTTCCAAAAGTCCATGCAGAATCTAGATTAATTGAATTGTCAGGTTTTTACAAGCCTCTAATCTTTTAAGAATCATTTTCAAAATTACCTTCTGGCTTCCTAATTCATCATTGTTGTTTCTTGGCATTTGATTCCTGAATTATGTAGATATCATTCTTTTCATCTGAATAAATATCTGAACAGGACAGCTTAATATTATTGCTATTTCCTTATCTCCTTTCTGTAAATTCTGGTAGATTTCCTTGGAGGGATGCTCTTTCTCTTCCCTTTGACATTTGTCTATTCTGTTTACACTTACATGCTTTTTCTTTTTTTCTTTTATACTTCATTTTTTTAATAATTTTCATTTTCACTTTAATCTCAGGAGGACAGCCATGTGTTGAGGCACATGCTGTATCTATAGTACTTGTTAAAGCTTTAATGTAGCATTTCTCAAACTGAGGTTCACAAAAACAAGTAAAAGGGGAAATAAAATTAGATGACAGAAGTCAGCAGCCATTCAGCGCTATCTGAGTCAGCAACGACTTTTGAGTGGGAAACTAAGAGCAGAACTTTTGGCAGCAAATGGTTACATGAGCATACCACCATTAATTGTTGGCAGCAACGCAGTTTCACCAGTAAAGTGGACTGAGCATAAACATCTGCATTTAGTAATTACAATGTATTTTCACTTCAGAGCCTTAGAAGGAAATCCATAGCATTCCTCCAGAAAATGTAGGCTGCTGCCAGCTAAGTGTCACATGGTAGATGAGGATAAGAGTGTCAACATTTTAAAAAACTATGATTTACAGGTATCTTTGCAACTAATGCCGAGCTCATCAGATTACTACAGTGTTAGAAGAAATGTTCTAGAAATCTGTTAGATTTAACTAGCATCCAAAGATAGAAGTGTATTTACCCCATTTTTTAAGCAGGAAATGTGTTTTCTGCAGGTGAAGATGGTATTTATACAGAATTCAGATGAAGTCTGACAGTGATCTTGCCCAAGGACATCATGATCTGTCTCAAGACGGCTATAAGATATTTTATTGCCTCTAGTCTTTGTGAGTCAAGAGGTTCGGCTGGAATTGGGTTTGGAAGAAAAGGTCAGGATCCACTGATGCTATTCACAACGCACATATATGTCAGCCAGACTTCACTTACAATTTAGATCAAGACCATGGAGATCTGACTTTTCCTCAGAGCAGACCTTCAGGTAGCCACTCGTCGATATTCTTGATCTGCAGGCCCAGCTGAACCACCAAAGGGGTGTGATAATGGCTATTGCTAAATTAATTTCACTTGAGTCAGTCTTTGATTTGATGCTTACTTCAGCCTTCTGAAACTTAATATGGCCATTTTTTCCTGTTCTTTCCCAAACATTTCTTCCTTTCATGAAATAGTGGATATGCTGCTGAGGAAAATACTGGAATCAGGGATGAGATGGAAACTTACATATAGTCAGTGAGCTAACATGAATTCTTATTGCTGCTGGAGTGGATTTCCAATAGAACAGTTTAATTGAACCGAACATAATAATGCATGAGAAGATATTTTATTTTAAGGAATACTGAATTCCTAGAATATGGAAAAAAGATACTGTCAGGATAGCAAAGAGTGGGACACTTAAGAGAGAAAGAGAAGTTGTAAAGATTGCATTCTACAATTTTTTCCTTCTTTCCAATTCAAACAAAGAAACAGTAAGTGATTCTCTTAGGACACTGTCCTATTTAGTTAAACAGACTACAGGGATAGACAGATGAAGCTGTTCCATGCTCTCAGAGGAAGAAGAATGCAGGTCAGCTACAGCAGAAGGAAAGCAACTCATTTCAATTGTGGTAAACAAAAGCAAATACACAAGTTAAATACAAAACCAATCTTCTAATGTATGCTCACAGATCAGTTTGTTCTCCTTTCCACATTTACCCATAAGACTCTAACAGATGATGTACTGAAATTTCTCCCTTTGTATTATTTGTATTATTCCATTATTCTGTTTCCTTGGCTTATATTCTAACCAACACATTGGGAGGATAACATTCTAATTAAGTAGCCTATATGTAGGCCTTGTTTATTCCTTTATGGACATATAAATTTCCTAAGCAAATTTTATAGCCTTAGCTTTGTCATCACTGTTGCTTCTCAGTCCACCAAAAAATTAAAAATAGATGCCAGATATTATAAAACACAATGGTCCAAGCAACCTTTATTACTTCAGTTTATTGAAAGGTGTGTCTTTTCTTCATCTTTCCTATCATTATTACAACATGTGCCTATGGACATAGAATCACAGAATCACAGAATCTTAGGTTTAGGTTGGAAAAGACCTCTAAGATCACGCACCCCAAACAACCCTAACACTGCCAAGTCCACCACTAAAACATGTCCCTAAGCACCACATCTACATGTGCCTGGACATAGAATCACAGAATCACAGAATCTTAGGTTTAGGTTGGAAAAGACCTCTAAGATCATCGACTCCACACTAAAACCCAGTTCCCTCAGCTGCTCCTCATAATAA
>NW_008795695.1:1840459-1853849 GCF_000699145.1 Aptenodytes forsteri
GCTTCAGCACCCTTACTGCATGCCCTGCCACAAGAACTGCTGCACAAACTGCCGCACCACACCCTTGCTGACGTGCCACACCCTGTTTGACCGCCCTGGTTGCTAGCACTCCCCAGGGGCTTCCTTTGTATGTAGGGGGGGGCTTGGCCGCTGTTGCTCCTGGCCCGGCCCAGGTCTTGTCAGCCACTGTCGCGTAAGCTGTGGGCTCCCCCTGGCTCCACCTGAGGTTCCCCCAGTTCAGGAAACCCCCCTGTGCACCGTGCTAGAGTGCTCTGCTGTGGATCCTGCCGGCAACAGAGCTTCTCGCCTTGGCGACTGAGTGCTAGTTTTGGTTACACATAAAGCACATACATATATCACATTTTATATAAGATTTTTTATTTTATATCTCCTTATTTCCAGAAGTAGTATCTGAATAGGTGCTTGGGTGGGGTTCAGTTATATCTTTCAATATTTCAGAATCACAATAGATAAGCATCCTCTGTAACCATTGGCTCTTCAGACTATATGTATTGCACACTTGTGATACCCTCAAGAAACCTTTCAGAATCCCATTTGTTTCTAGCCTTGTAAGATGTGAATAATTATGCTACTTACTGAACATTTTATGTGAGGGAAAAAATTCTAATTAGTCTTTTTTTTATTAATCATGTGGATAGCTTATTACATTGGTTTTATAGTTGTATTTTTGTTGCCTTTCCTACTGAGATTCTTAGAGGCTTTCCTTTAGAGATACCTCCATGTTTCTAAAACAATAATAAACATCATAAGGAACTAGATATCTGTTTTTACATCGGGGACTCCAAGTTTCTCAGTAGCTTCCTGAATTTTTCGCAGTCCTGCTAATATCGTATCACTACATTTCATATTAGGATTTTTTTTTGTTTTCTGGCCAAGGTCATAAACATCACAAAGACAGACATACAAAATGCTGGGAAATAACAAACTGAAATCTTTCCTCATAGAATGGATGGTAAAAACTGACAAACTACACTACAAGTAAATTATTCCAAGCACACTCCTCCTTGATCATAGAGAGAAAGGCAATAGAGAATTTTTTTCATATTAAGAGCTATAACTTCTTTTACAAAATGCACACTATGTTTAGAATTTTAGAATATAGGAACAAATGGACACTCATAATATATAATCTATACTGTGTTGCCTTGTCAGACTTGATTGACAGGCTATAGCTGTGTTTGTTGTTAAAAAGCATTTAATAAGGATACAGGTTATGGTGTACAGTTTTAACTACTAATATTTCATTAAAATCTTGGTTTTGCTTATCTTGTGAACCCTGGTTCTAAGTATCACATATTTGAAAGTCAGTACATGACTGAAATGTATTAACATGAATGGTTTTATTAAAAATTGAAGACAAAATCTGACATTCTGGGCCCTGTTAAAATCCACATTAGCTTCACCACTGACTTTAACAGACCCAGGAGTTTACCCTAGATATAAAAGATGTATGGATCTCTGCCTTGTGATACCTGCCTTGTGTATAGGAGTCAGTCCTGGAGAACAGCTATGTTATATAAGGCTTTTTTCCGCATGAAATTTTGTGTCCAGAGTCAGTAACTGAATTTTTCATTGTTTTGCTGTTGCTTTTACTCTAACTTGTCTTTTAAGTCATGTGATAGCAGTACAAAACTACCAAATAACATTCCTGTGTTTTTCTCTCCTTTGTAGTTATTAGTAGCCAGTAATATCAGTAAAACCTGAGCCGTGACACATTTATGTCAACATAAACCCCCAAACTGGGTAGAATTTAGTAAGATGGCTAAATGCCTTTCCAGATCAGAGACCACTGGAAAACCTCAGCAGTTATCAAGGAAGTTCTACACACCATGGAAATTCATCAGCAATACTTCAGCTGAAAACACTACACAAGATGTACAATTGCAATGCACATTAGGATTCCATGTTCTGAACCACGGCTTATCTACGACTACAGCACAGGGAACCACTGATTTTGGAAGCAGAAATCCAAATTATTTTATGGTTTATGCTTCTGACCCAGATCTCTCATAACAGTACATGACAAAGCACAATTTTTTCAGACTCCTGGAGATGGATCATATTGCTTGAACTGTGCAGAGACAACAGGTGGGATAGGCATATAGCATCAACTTAGTCAAATTGCATTGCCTTTGTTGAATTAAGTGAGATTCTTAACATTACTTAAAGTAATTTATAGTAGTTTAATAGCTGTAAGTCAATCTATTCAAGGCACATTTTCTGGTTTCTTATGAAAAAAACACTTGGATTAATTCTGGTCATTTAATCTTACATTATAGTTCAACCGAGGCTAACTTTAATTAGAAATGCCATACGTACAATATACAAGACCAGATACATTTTAATTCTCAGAATTAAAATTGTGAACTGGATCTACCTTTTGTTAATTTTTACTAGAGTGGAAAATAGGAAAGGTTTATCTTAAAAATATAGTTTCCTCTTACTGTGTTTCCCTTAGCTTTGCTGAACACTAGCAAGACATCACTATAGTTGCAATACAAACACCAAACACTTCTAGAACAAAGAAGGGATGAATTCTGCTCTAAGTTCCATGACGTTTCAGTAGGGTTACAAATGATGGAAGTCTAAGAGAAATTCGTTGTATTTCACATACTTAAAATAAGAGAGTTCAAGGTGTAAAATTGCCCTTACCTGCTTTTGTGTGTCTAGTTATTTTAGTTCTCCTTACACCAAGCTTACATTTTTAAACAGAACAAGCTCACTGAAGACTCTAGGAGTTTTGCCTGCGTGAATACCTAAAGATCAGGCCCTTGTGGTGTGCTGTATGAGATTTTGCACTGCTGGGACAACTCTACTAAAGAGCTATGAAAATATAAATCATAATATAAAGCCACCTAGGACTTTACTCCCTAAAAAATAAAATAAATTTTAAAAAGTTCCATATTTACTACTTCAGATTCATTAGGTTAATCCATGTGGAACTTTTTTAAACTCACACTATTTGCTCCTCTGGAGCTTTTACAGTTTTATAAATCAATATTAAGGTATGCTTTGACCGACCAGACAGTAAGAGCTCCTTTGAACCTATTGCAATCTATTCCACCAACGAGTATCAAGAGGCTCTTAAAGCTCTTGTTTATATGTCTTCTGAGAATACACAACGGCAAAGAGTTTGGAATTTTTATGAAAT
Organism: Aptenodytes forsteri; assembly: GCF_000699145.1. Lineage (NCBI taxonomy): Eukaryota > Metazoa > Chordata > Aves > Sphenisciformes > Spheniscidae > Aptenodytes > Aptenodytes forsteri. Next base: position 1,843,632 of record NW_008795695.1, read on the forward strand.
GTTTACTGAAAAACAGTGCAGGCTTATTTGCAATACTTTTCTAAATGAAATGTTAGCTTTATGAGTCTTTCCCTCTTACAAACATATATAAGCATATACCCAGAGTACAAACCACAGACTCTGCAGTTCAGCTCCATCCAGCTATGCCAACAGTTTCCAGTAGAAAACTCCTGTTAGAAGAATGGAATCAGGTGGCATTGCAGAGCTCATGCTCTACAGTGCTCTGTTTTCCAGATATTTCTCTGTGGAATATAAGTCTCTTAGCATTGTATTTTCTGTTTTCTAACTGGCTGGATCCTTCCTTGTCTAAGTTCAAGATTTAACACGCAACCCAGAAGAAAGAAACAGGAGAAGTAAAAGATAATCTCCACTGTCTTACTGCAATCTGCTGCAGCTGTTCTGGTATAGTTGCATAATATCCTTTTTACCATAGAAATTTGCAAAAATACCTATTTCTTGTTCACTGTAGAAACGTACAAGTGTGCAGAAGTACGTGTTTGGAATGACTGGATCTGACCCCTGTTAACTACTCCTTACAGAAAATGCATTCCATTATGACTGCTAGGGTTAATGTATTTTTGGCATCCTTAACATAAAATAATTTTATCTGGTCCTCCACAAGGAGAAAAATATATTGTCAATTATAGTTCTATTTTTATTTGTAAGTTTAAACTTTAATACATATTTTCCTAATTTATATTCCTAAGGAGATACCACTGAATCTTCCAGATATCAAATTAAAGTTGAAGAAGCACCACTTTCCCTATTAACCTATTGCTATTATCCTCCTATGACCCCATTTTTGTTCATCCAGTTTGAGGTACAATATCAGAATGAAAAAGTGTCTCTACGTATAACTTAAGAGATCCATTTTTGAAATAAAAAAAACTATTCCAAACTTGCTTTCCCCTATGAGACTGTCTCTGCTTGTGATTCATAATATTTAAAGATGAAAAGAGAGGGTAGTTAATACAGTGCCTCAAAATTATTTTCAATATTGCATAATAACCAAACGCAATGGATAACGGTCAATTGTATTTCATAAATTTTCTGTTGTAAAGACTATTCAAAGTCCTTACATTTTAATGTATGATCTGATTGTGATTGTTAAGTTACCTAAAAATATTTTAATTTTCTATATTTTGATTCACAAGCCCTGGAAATTTTTAGTATTTTTGCTTCAACACAATAAGGTAAATAGCACATAAGCCCATTATTTCTGTGACAAAGTCTAGGTTTTTCTGCCAGTTATCATATTTTTAACTCTAGCTATGGAAACATATTTTATGAAGTCGGTGTGTGATGAGAGTAAATTATTTCAATTTGTATGATCAATAAAGAGCTTCAAGTACAACAATTTCCCTATAAAAGTAATTGAATCGGTGAAACATTCGATTGGGATTCAGCAGACAGAAGAGTACTGTTTTTTCTGTTACTAGATTGTTAACAAGTAAAGTCTTCCTTTCTTTCTACTTATTTCACATTGTTCTTTCTTCCTCTTCTTCTCATTCTTGTAATTCATATCTATGGATGGAAAATGCCATTTAAACATTAGGGATTATTAATCTCAATGGCACTACTATAACCTGCCATAGCTGCCATAAAACATGCTGTTCTTTTTCATTTCACAAACTTTTTCATATAAAACTGTAATGCTTTCCAAAAGTAGATAGAAGTTATGTGTACTACTCAGTAAATCCTACTATAAGGATTTAAATGCCTTGATTCATATATCCTCTGTGAAAAGGTTAAAAAAAAAAAAAAAAATCTTTCATGAAAATATGGTCTTTGACGTTTTATTGTCTTTAATAGCCTCCTTTCCTTAAAATATTTTTTTCTGCAAAAAAATAGACCAGCAGTGATTGTTATGTAGCAAATAGCTTTCCTGCCCCTTCATAACTGGCCAATAAATGTTAAAGAACAACTATCCAATTTTGACTGTGAATAGCCACTGGTTCTTATAATACCTTTCTCCTCCAGATTAAAAAAAAAACCAACTTTACCATTCTCAGTTTATTTTACATCAACGTTCTTAAGCCTGTAATCAAGTCAATAGTCAATATTCTTTTTGCTGAATACACTGAATATATTTAACATAGCCAATATATTTAAATCTGTTGCTTTAAAACACCTTTACAAGACAATTATTGCATTTGTTTTATATTATCTCCAATTTTTAGAATGTTCCTTTTTTCAATAGGAAAACTAGAATTGCATTCAGTGACCAGTTTTAGTCTTACCATCTTTGCATATAGAGGTAAACTCATCTCCTTAGCTTGTTTATTCTGTTAAAGGTATTAAAATAATCAAAGAACTATGATGTGCTATAATGAAGTAGCTATGCAAGGAGGTAAATGATAGCTATATATTAAATTATAAGTCTTCAGGGATAACTTACAGTGATTTGATTAAGTTAATGAAGCCTGTGAGAAAAGAATGAGAACCTCAATTCACAGAATGAATGTTTTACCAGTGTTAGGAATAGAGTAAACTTTCTGATTGCCATCTTTATTTTGTGGCAGTTCTACAGTATCTATTGGACTTGAAACTCTTCAGAGAATAAACTGTCTTATTCAAGGTCTAAATAAAGCTATTTGTATCTCCGTAGTACTGTATGAAGACTTAAAATCACACAAGTGCAGGTTCTTTTTAATGACAGTCTGTTAAAATTAGATTTCATATTAAGACTATCAGAATTAAATGACTGAATTTCATACATACATGATTCTGAAGAGGGAAGATGACATTTTCAATCACAACTTTAATGGCACTATTAATAAAGTGGTTTCATTGTAAAGGACTACAGGTTTTAAAATGTGGATGGAACTTACTAGGAAATGTGTCATAAACACTCAGTGAGGAAGGCACAGCAAGTGAGTTTATGAATGTAGGCATAAACTACATAATTTAGTCAAAGTTTTTATACAGAATGCCCAGAATCTCTACAACATTGCAGATACTTTTCTCTGATGCCTCTGTGTTACACCTCACATCTTTGATTACAGATTTAATATTCTGAGTTTTGCTTGTGAGCCAGGAAATATAAAGAAACTCCATTTGAAAGTGTTTACTATGTACAATTGGATGCATATTGGATATTTTGCGAACAGACTACGTTATCTAACTGGAATACCAATGTAATGTTTTTTCTCAAGATTATAGTTTCCTTTCCACTAACATTATGTCTGAATGCAAAACCATTAATGTGGTATTGAACACAGGCATGAAAGCAGATTTAAAAGTACAGTAAACAGAGCTTAGTTTCTCCATGTACTCTTATACCATAATAAAGAAACGATTTGGTTTATTTTCATTCCTCATAATTTTTTTGGAAGTTTATTTTTTGCATCCACAACATAAGCCGACATGTCTTAGTTTTATATTTTCATTCCAATGTTATTATTAGAGGGCTAGGAGAGGATATAAAAATAGCAGGGCTGGCTTTATATAGGGTATAATAATAGAAAATATACATTTAAAAAACCATGTCCTTTAGAATTAAAAAGTACTCAGCAACTAAACAATGGCAATTAAAATGAAGGAAATGTGACTATCATTTGTGTGGTGTCATATTTGTCAATTACATCACCACATACTTCTTTTCCTCACCAACATTTCTTATCAAACTCATTGCAGTAGACAGGGATTTCTGTAGTAAAACTGTATCATAGTGCACACAGGCAGGGACATATTGCATCTGTGAAAAAGGCAGATGTGATGCCAGAGTATATAGGTGTTAGTTCTTTATATATAGAAAAACATACCTTTTTTCAAAGAACTGCTGAGTCTTTGTGTAGAATGTTGGTTTGAGTTTAGTCCATCTATTTTCAAGATAGAGAAGTTTGAACCAGAAGAGGCACAGAGAATGATTAGGAGAATGCGGAATCTTTTTATGAGAAATGATTGAAAATGCTTGACTTGTTTAGGCTAGCAAACTGCAATCTGGTGAAGGATATGATTTTGCTTTATAAATATATGGGAGAAGAGCTGATATAGAACAAAGGAGAATTGTTCTGGGATTGACAGACGTTTTTCGTACAAAAGCAAATCAATGTAAAATTGTGCTCAATCCAGGATTCAAAAGTGTTACACTTCATAGTTTTCTCTCACAGGGACAGTGCTTGGTAAGTTAAGTGGTCTCCCCAACCTTATGGCTTTCATGGTTTTATTCAAAAATAAAAAGTATAGGAATAAAATTTCCTTAGTTTTTGACCTCTATTACCCTAATTCATGGCCACTGTCTTCTCTTCTAAACAATCTTTTGCCCCAATTCTGGCTCATCTGGAGCCATATCCCCTTCCCCTTTAATTTTTGTCCCTTCTCTACTCTGCATGTATCAAATGCTCATTTTAGATGCTCTGTTTCCATGCACCCATCAGTGCTTCCTATTGATTCTCTAGTATCCTTCTCCCTTCTCCTACTACCCATTTCCTATTTCCTGCTCCTCTCTCTCCTGTTTCCTTGCACTACCTGGCTTGTGTCATAGGCCTCTTCACATTCCCACTGTTCAACTTTCAGCTTTCTGTATTGCAAAGTTTCTGTTTACTCCTTCTTGTTGCCTAATCCCCTTGCAACTAGTTACCACACATGGGCGAAGGATCATCACTAAGAACACAAGAGAGAATGTCTTTCTGCTTTTTCATGTGCCAAGTGCCACAACCAGCAAGGAGAACAAATCTCATCCACATCCTTCAGCTCTGAAAAGCCTAGTTCAGAGGATTTCTCTAAATGATTTAGCTGCAAAACATCAAAAGACGATGGACATGTATGAAGTTCTCTTTGTTTCTTTTGGGATTTTTTTGATGCTTATAGTTTGGGTAGCGCTAACGCAGAGTTTCACTGCTATGAACAAAATGACATCCTTGATCCCTGGGCTGAGCACTTTTCCAAATTCCCATCATTGCTTAAAGAATACAAGTCAGCATTCCTTCCTGCCCCCCAACCTTTTAAAAATACTTCTAAAGCATTTTTTTCCCCTAATCTTGTTCCAGAAATAGCCAAATAATTTTAAAGAAACTTTTGTAAAAGTACCCTCGGGCCAGACACCCAAACTGGAAAATATGTCTGAGCAGGTGCAATCTGGTAAAAGTGTTGGTGCTTTTAGTGTAGAAGACAAGCTTATCAAGGAACAGGAAGTTTCAGGCAATCAGAAGTACAAGCAATGTTACCAGCAATTTATATAGCAACAACAACAACAATTATAACAGTAATATCACATATAGCCTGCTTAAAGTGATGAATACATTTTAAATGGCTCTCAAAACTATAAAGCTATATGAAGTGTCAGCAGTGCTCATACAGTTTTTGTTTTGGTTTTCATTTTTTTTCTAGTGGATGTCGCTAACATAGGTCAACAGTTTAGATTGAGAGGTTTCCTTTCAAAACCTGTAGGAGGGGAAAATGTGTTAAAATATATAAAGCATTACCAAAAGTCAGGGTCTCGAATGAACACAGTGTAGATGAACACAGAAGATATGTACTGTATGGCACTAAAATGCAAGTCAGAGTACATAATGGTACTTCCATTTATCAATTTTTATAGTCAAGGAAAATCTTAACTTACACAACATTTTAGAGGAAGAAAATAAGGTAAATCAATAATCAATTTATCTTTGAAGGAATGCTAATGTTAATTACACATAAATTCACTCCAATAATTGGGCAAAGTCACATGTACTTTACTTTGACAGTTACAGTATATGAACTATAAGAAAATATCAGCAGGTTTTTTAAGTGAAAGATACTTTAATCACTCTAACAGACACAAAACTCGGCCTTGAAATGGAAATTCTAGTCTTGACCTCAGCAGGAAGATACAACTCACATTGACTGTGTGGAAACATATAGGAAGCAACAGTAATTACACTGATTTACATACCTAAATTAACATAATTGTTTTTAAATACTAAGGGTTTAAATTCCCAAGCGAGTTTTGGACTGTAATTGTAATGAGTGTGGGTTACAGGAAAAGGCAACAGTTCAGCTTCCTCAGTGATCCATCTTACTACGGACATAATTTTAATTTTGCACTTAATTACTGTTTAAAGGATATGCCACACAATTGTCATTGTACATCTCTAGTTCTCTGAGGAGCAAGGAGATTTTATATCATTGGAAAGACTATCTAAACCTTTGCTTACCAGCTTCCTGAAACACAACATTTTATGTTTACAAGGAGCGCACACTGCATTTGAATGTATCCTTTGAGCGGTTGAGAGATTTTGACAAGAAGTGTTTGGAATCTGTGTGATGCTATTCGTTGGAGTCACTTCACCTAACTTCAAACATCTGCATCTGATCTAGCTCCCCTTAGCTTCTTTGGTAGTTAGTATAGAGATAGAGAGGGCTAGAGATTTCATATCATTTGGCAGAACATGTCTGCCAAATACTTCAGGCGCGTCTATCTTTCTCCATTGAGGGAGCCTCAAGGGATTTGATCAGATGAATAAACCATCTGAACAAACCCCTTGGATGAATCCTACCCTATATTCACAAATGCTGCCCATCATATTTGAATGCTATGTATTCTGTGCTTCCTCTCTCAGCAAATCTTGTCCAGAGTCTGAAGCTGAGTAAATGTAGAGAAAATACTTACAAAATACTTACAGAATAGATGTGTGTATACATGCATATTAGCAGGCAATATAGAAACAGATGGTACTCGAGTACTATGCATGTTAAATACCACTGCTTCTACACACTGCTACAGAGATTTAGCCTAGATACTGCAGGTTGGCTACAGTCATTAGTGTCTGATGTTAATGGTCTGCTCGTGGGTGTCAATGTCTGTGTTTCACTGTGGATGTTTTTTCTTAGCCAAGAAAAGATGAGAAATTATTTGAGGTTGCTACATCTTTTTAACTGAAGAAACAAATAATTTTAGTTGTATAAAACATTACACACATTGTTGACATTATTTAGGGGAATTTTTTAAAATGTTTTTTATTAAGGTGTTGGGTACGACAGTACATGAAAAATCTCCCAAATCACTGTCAAAAAAGACACTTTCAGTTCTCACCAATTACGACAATAAGATTCCAGTTGTTATTACAATAGCAGTATAAAATATAAGGAGAGTAATTACAAAAATATCCCCATCATGGTACCAGTTTGCACAAACTAGAAGCATGATATTTTGATGGAAACAATTCAGGGACTGTCTGATATCTAAAATTATGATTAAGTAGACTAAGTGTATCAGGAAACTGCAGATAAAAAAACCTCTCGATTTTGGTCTCTAAACCTGTTTGCTCAGTCCCTCATTAAATTTGCACAAAACATTAATTTTTTCAGCCACCCTCATCTTTATTTATCAATGCAGATATCCTTTTTATTATTAAAAATTCTGTGACCTATTAAAAAGTACTTACAGTGTAATGAATATTTACAGCTATCTACAAACTGCTCTATGCCTTCGATCTTATTTTCTCATTAAGTACAGATGTATAGGCTTTTACATATCCACAGAGGAAGTCACTGCAGTTTGTCACCTCTCTGTGCACATTGTGCTCAGCATTGAAGTATTTTTCTGCCTTCGCCAAGTTTCTAAAACATCTTAGAGTAAAAGTTAGTTATATTAAAATACTTTAAGAAAATAGGATATCTACTCTCATAGTTGGAAAAAGATGAATTATTTTCCTTCTCTGTTAAGAGTCTGAGGGAAAGATATGTTCAAAGGAGTCTATACAACCATTAAGAAAATGGGACATGATCTGCTGTCCCAGGAAATGTATGGGATGAACTGTTCAGTAGAAATCGTTACTGAGATTTTATTTTGGTTTTGTTTTACTTGAATTCACTCCTATCTTATGTTAATTCAAAACAGAATTTATACTCATATAATGTTCTAAAAAGCCCTGAATGCTGAATCCCTTACCTGCTTTTGGTGAAACCCAAGCATCTCAGAGAGTACAATATTAAAGTACAGTGTAATGGGAGTCAGTGCTTATTGGGTAGTAAGTCTTGCTGCCAACAAGGGCTTATTTAAGGAAGCAAAAACCAAAATCTTTGTATGTCAATGGCTTAAATAGTATTAATAATGAAATAGTAACCAAATATAATACTCAAAAAACACCAAAAACCTCAAAAGTCCTTTCATTTATAGTGTTTGGGTTTTTTTATGTTTTGAAACAATTCATGGCACAAAAAAGATCTCAGAGGATGCTCAAATTAAAAAAAAAAAAAAAAAGGTATAGTTTCCCCGTATTAACACTCATAGATCCTTATCCAAGGCTATATTCAAGGTAGAAATTGTGTGGACATAATGAGGCCAAGGACTACAACTCTTCTTCATTGTGTTTTACTGGGCATGTCTGATGGAAGAGGATCCACTGAGATAAGTCTTATTTCTGACTGCTTACATAAGATTCTGTTTGTGAGGAGTCAGAGAGAGCCACCTGAGGCCCATCCAATCCCAGTCATATGAACTATAGAGATGGACAGCAAGAGCCCCTCAGCCAGTGCAGCTCCACTGAACATGATAACAACATCAGTATTCAGTTAGGTACAGATACACTCAAGTATTTAGTGTCTCAGTAGTCTGCAAGGTAGTTTATCACTCTTCCAAAAGAAGGCATTGCCACATGAAATATGTCTTTATAATGTTTTCATCTTTATTTGAAAAGTGAGCATGAAAGTCATTTAAATCCAGAGGATTTAACAGAAATGTTTCTTGATGTGCTCTAATAGAATTACGCTGTTGCCTTTAGAATGAAGAATTTGTGTGACAAAGTGAGTTTCCTAGAAAAAGTTTGTGCCACATATCTCAGGCTTCCTTCCATCTCCTTGCTTTAGTTAGTTCATGACAGAGTTTGACCATTACTGACTAGAGTATTTCTAAATAGTTATTAGCTGTCGCCATTAGTTTGCTTTTTCTGTAGGAACCTTTCCTATTGAAGTACGTATTCATATTGCATATATTCATTGTAAATACCATGCATTGAAAATTCAGGATAATAGTTTGATTCTCAATGATTAGAAGGATTTAACTGTAATAAGACAGTCACTTTACCTTTATACCATGGAAGATGGCTTTGGCAAGCTTGAAAACCATTTTGCAGTTTAGTATCAAAAGTCCTTCATAAAGAAAATCAGAGCTCAGTTCTGTACTTGATGTAGTAGGACAGGAATTTTGCCATAGGCTTTAGTAGTATAGACAAAGTCCCCAGTTCTTAGTTTTTAAATCATATTAAAATTATAATAGAAATGTTAAATATTTCTGGAACCTGTTTTTAAATAGTTTTAAAATATTTCATTGCCAAATGCATGCTGTTTTGATAATGTTTCAGCAAAAAAAAGTTTCCCTTTCCTCTCCATAAAATTTCCTAGGTTGACTTCATCCTTCGAACATTCAGCTGACAAAACTGTTGATGATTTTGTAAATGAGAGAAAAATAAGATGATGATGGAATAAAAAGTCCTTTAAAGTTAAAAGCAAAGATTACAAATAACTCTCTTCTTTGATGAAGACATCACATGAAGATAAAACACATGGGCAGTCCAAAGACAGGAAACTTTTCAGCCATAAAATGTTTAGAGTACTCCAAAGGAGAAGTTGGTTGAATCTGCAGAGAAATATCTCAGCAAAGTGGAACACCCATAATATTTCACAGATAGCTTCTCTTCCTGAACCGACTTCCAGACCTCTAAAATTGCCACGAAACAGAGAAATTATGTGTGAGTGGGATATTTTTTGAATTAGAAGTTGAACTTAAGACCTGGAAAAGTTCCTTATTTATAAGAACAGTTAGCTGCTCTCCAGACATTATTTCCTGCTTTCTCTAATCCATTGTAAGTCAAACCACAGCTAAGTCTTCATGTTTTGACAAGCTGCTTGATTTCTTAGTTATGATTAAAAATATTTCTATAATCTTCCTGGTAATAGGAATCATAACAAAACTGCAAAATGCTTCAAACGTGTAATAGTAAAGAAAAAGCTTATTGCTGGTTTTACTTGACTACTTTTTTCAAGGTCCTCTGACAAATGCATTTAATGCTTCAGTGAAATTTCCTCAAAAAAATTTTAATTTAAAGGATGATCAAAAGGAATAAGTTGCTATGTGCTTTCCCTGACCTCCACGATAATTATCATAGAATCATAGAATAGTTTGGCCTTGTCCTGTCGTAACAAGCCCTGCTAAAAAGTTTGCTGACATCTTTTTTACCTTTAAGTACTGATAGGCTGCAATAAGGTCTCCCCAAAGCCTTCTCTTCTCTCTTC
>NW_008795695.1:1854967-1862720 GCF_000699145.1 Aptenodytes forsteri
GTCTTCCTTTTTTCCCTTTTTAAAAATGGGGGTTATGTTTCCCCTTTTCCAGCCAGTGGGAACTTCACCAGACTGCCACAACTTCTCAAATATAATGGATAGTGGCTTAGCAACTTCATCTGCCAGTTCCTTCAGGACTCGTGGATGGATCTCATCGGGTCCCATGGACTTGTGCACCTTCAGGTGCCTTAGATGGTCTCAAACCTGATGTTCTCCCACAGTGGGCAGCTCTTCATTCTCCCAGTCCCCACCTTTGCCTTCTGAGGCTTGGGTGGTGAGGCTTGAGGCAAAAAAGTCATTGTGTACCTCCGCCTTCTCCATGTTCCGCGTAACCAGGTCTCCCGTTTCATTCCGGAGAGGGCTCACATTTTCCCTTGTCTTCCTTTTATCCCCCACGTACCTATAGAACCTTTTCTTGTTGCCCTTGACGTGAAAAGAAAGAAAGAAGGAAAAAAATCAATTCACTACATCTAACTAATAAACCTCTAACAGAATTATTTATATAACTTTTAAACAAATTCTGTTACACTTAGATTTCTGCAACATAATAGGATAGTAGATAAATTACAAGGTTGTAATATAATTTCTTCAGTTCTGAACCCCACTTTAGACCAAGTAAATATCTTTGAATTTAGTAATTTGCATATTTCAAATACTGACTTAATTTGAAAGATGTTACAATTGAGCAGAAGAATGAACTACTAATTATGGCTTATTCTCTTTTTTCCCTTTTGTCTTTTGTTCAATCATCTAGCCTCTTTCTATGGACTGCAGTACATTCTATCAAATTATATCCTGCTAGTGACAACAGACTAATCATTTTAATTCCTCTCTTTGGCTAATAACCCCTTGATTCATAGACATCTGCTATACTTTATTCTCTATTTCTTCTTTCTGAAAAAGATTTTTCTTATTTTCTTCTGTAGCTGGAGAGCCTTCTCCATCCAATTTGTTCTGAGTTTGAATTTCATGTCATGTCTGTTTCCGAGTAAATGTCCTCTATGTTGCTGATGACAGCTGGGCAAAACTTTATGGATTCTTTTAATGTATCTTTTTTTCTTCAATTCCTTGCTGTCTCACCAAATTTTTGGTTTTAAAAATCATTTTGTAGATTTTCAGTCAACATCCAACTGTAGCAGCCAGTGCAAAGGAAAGGATTTTCATTGCTGACACTGATGCTTATCACTTATGTAACAAAAGAAAATGAGAATGATTCAGACCAGTTTTATATCCTGAATGCATATGAATTTCCTGAAGAAATCAGGAAATGCACAACTGACTAATGCTTTCACATACTAGTATATTAATGGAAGCATAGTTGCAAAGTCCAGTGAAAAATATAAAGTTTTCATGCTCACTTAAACAGATTAGGATAATTTTCTATAATAATGAACCAATGTAGTAGAATGAACTGTAACATCTAGGAAAAATGTGTACAATATCTATTTTATTACATAGCATCAACTGGAAGCCTGTAAAGTTAATTTCACAAAATGTTTTATTTATAAATCTTGATTACAATAATCTGATAAATTACAGAAGCATTCACAACCTGTTCCCATGCAAAATTAATGGCCTCAAGTTGCGCCAGGGGCGGTTTAGATTGGATGTGAGGAAAAATTTCTTTACTGAAAGAGTGGTTAAACATTGGAACAGGCTGCCCGGGGAAGTGGTTGAGTCCCCATCCCTGGAGGTATTTAAAAGATGTGTAGATGCGGCGCTTAGGGACATGGTTTAGTGGGCATGGTGGCGTTGGGTTGACGGTTGGACTCGATGATCTTAGAGGTCTTTTCCAACCTTAATGATTCTATGATTCTATGATTCTATGTGGTTTTGAAAAGAAGAATCCTTTCGTTTTGAAAAAGTCTATGTGATGCTAGGAATTTTGTTTTCAAGCATTTAAAGATTTATCTTTTTACTAATTAGGTTAAAAGGAAAATGAGACTCTGGGTTCGGGCAGTTTTAGATTGCTAGCACCTTTTTCTAATTTTGGCAGGTGAAAATGAGTAAGTCACAGATTTTTGCTGGGGCAGTCTGGATGAGGAAAAAAAAAGTAAATGTGTGATTGAAACTTATTGACAATATTCTCTAGTATTGCATGAAGGAGAGGCATAACATAGGAAATAACTTCCAGGACTCTTTAGATTGTTATTGTAGTCCAGAGTGTTCTCCTAAATCTTTAACTTAGTAAAAGCAGGTACCACTCATCTGCACTAAGAAAAATGACTCTCCCCACCACTAGACAGTAATAGAGGGCCTGCAAGGCAAAGCAGTCTCAAGGTTACTTTCTCTCCAGAGTCTTAATTTACAAGGCAGACATGCACAGCTTCTCCAGACCACCAGGTAGGGAAAACAGCTTGATTTTTTAAAGAAAGTGCAACATTTCTGTACAGTGGGTCTCTCACTGTCAAAGTCACTGTCAGCAAGATAAATGTTCATGGATGTATTGCTAATGTGACAAAACTGTAAAATCCATCAATATAAAGTCCACACTAGCATTACCTATGACAGTTTTCCCACTGGAATGCCAAAGTGATATAAATTTTATTTTTAACATAGTGTTCATAAGCCAGAAAGTATTCAGTGATGGAAATCATATCCATTCATTTGAATTCAGAGCCCTATAATACAGATGGCCAACTCTCAGGTTTATCTGTAATATGTCCCTTCCTTTTGCTTATAAATCTTAACAGGCTCTGACCAAGGGAAAAGAATTCCAAGTACATTGGAAGGTTTTCTCTACTTTTGGGTCAGATGCTGAAGTATTTTCAGTGGAGCGTCATTGGTTTACAACATTTGAGTAGCAGAGCCATTGAGAGGGAGGTATATAGATTATCTATTTGACTTCCTCATCTATTATGAATGACTCTTATGGGGGCATGTGGCTTTTTTTTCCTTTTCTTTTTCCTTGCATTTACAAGCATACATCTTTGTTATGTGTTCTGTTTTAAGTGTTCTAATAATATCATAAGATTAGATATATTAAAACACTAAATTTATTATGGGGAGATAATAAGCCACAAAATGTCCTAGCTCGTACAGTGTATATATTTAGTGACATCTAAAAAAGGTCTTAAATCCAGGAGATATTAAAAAGTGTCATAAAAAGCAGAACAAAAATGAACTAAACAATTCAATACCTATTTAAGTAATGTTAACGTCTTCTTACTAGACTGCTGGTATAGACTGGTTATAGGAGCAAACAGTTATAATAATGTAACAGGTAGGCCTTCATATTTCTATGCCTTTTTTCACAAGAATCTAACAATCTTTTCCCTACTGCTATAAGCAGTTTAAGTAAGTTCTGAGTTTGGCATGAAGGAAATATGGCCAACTATCAAACTCAACAGACTACATTTACAGTATGTTGCACAAAATGCTATTATTGAATTTGTGATATTTCCTCCTTCCCAATTACAATAGTCTCAGGAGAAAGTAATTACATATGATGCTAACTACTTTATGCTTTCTTGGACAAAATTAACCATTTAAAAATATACATTTGATTATTATTCCTGGTTGACAGAAAAATAATCAAATAATAATGTTGTTAATACATAAAATCTGGGCTGAAATTTCTAATGCCAAATATTCTTTGAGATTCATGAGTAGCCTAGGAGTTTGGCATAGGGAAATATCAGCATAATAAGAATTATTTCAAAATGTTTTAAAAAAAATTATAGCTATGAATTAGGACCTGTTTTAGTTAGGGCAGATAAAATGTCAATAACAATACATAAAATTGGAAGCAATCAAATAAATATATATGTTCCTTTTAATGGAGAAAAGTTTTACTATTTTATTTCTTTTCTTTTTTTTTTTTTTGCTGCTTGACCTTAGAAGATAAGATTGAGATTTTGCACCTACTCAGTACAATTCTGTGTCATTACACAGAATATTTCTCTAAATGCAAGAGAAACAAATGGTAGCAGGCAGTAGTCTGCTCAGAAATTTCATTTGATTTCCAGTGACTTCCTCTACGTTTTCCAAAATCCCTGTCTGTCTCTCATATAGACACACAGCTGCAGAAGAATGACACAGCTGACATTGTGCTTGCATTCAGTTGAAAAGAAAACCCTTCTTTCAGACAATTTATTTCATGATCAGCTTTAACATTATCACTCTCCTCCTGAGCTATGGCTTTACAGTCTGCTGTTATGCTGTTTCTTAACTACTGCAAAATATAATGCAACTAAACGCTCCTTCCCTCCACTTAGCCTCACACAAAGACTTGTTTAATGACAGCTTTTAGTGTTTTATTGTGAAAAGAAATTAATTTGTACCTAGCTATAAACATATTAAACAATAACTTAATGTTCGAATTTAAGAAGTCCCCACATCTTGGCCTGAATTGATTTTTTAAAACTGGTCTAGAAGCACTCTGTGACACAGGTTGCATCTCTAGATGTATTTAAAAGCCATTGGAAAGACTCCAACAGTGCAGAAGTTGTTAATCTTCATATTTCAAAATAAATGTGAGATGCCTTAGGCAACATTTAAGCTAGTTAGCATGACACAAATCCTGGACAAAGTTGATAAGGGACACAGTTGGTAAAGTATTAAAAGATTGTAACTTAATTAATGGTAATGAAAATAGCTTTATGGAAATTGGATCTTTTAAGACAAAACAGATACATTATTTTAGGAGCTTATAACTTGGTTACCATGGAAACCTAGTAAACAAGACTTCTGAAAGACAATTTACTTCATGCTGCACAATGTTATTGGAAGTTACACTGTACAAAAACAAAGTACTTTGTGTTTAGAGGTGGTCAACTAATCACAGAAAGAAAACAAAAACAGCAATTCCTTTACTAATAAAATTTATACTGTTTTCTCCATTTCCATATAAAAATATGATTGCTTGCCTTATTACAATGTATTAGGCAAAATGATTTAAGTGGCCCACCATATTTATTTTGACTAACAGAACATTAAAATTAACTATGACCTCCAGGTTTCCACTCGTACCAATTAAATTTGAAAGCACTTTGTTCTAGCACAGAAATTTCATTGGATGAGATCCAAATGACTAGAAGATGGGACAAGATGAATTCAAAACCCACATTTTCAGCTAGACAAGACATTATCTGTTGTAGCAACACAGTTGGGGACATCATGCCATTTTAGTCTATTCTAAAAACTTTCAAAGCAGCTATTTCATTCAAGAATTGCTGGTGAGCATTATATTGTTTCACCCACCTAATACAAAATATAAAAAATTACCAATATGGGGTACCATATGTGTAAAACATGACAGAATCATAAAGGTTATACCTTTTCCTTTTCTTTTCTTTTTTTCCTTGTTAAAAAAGAAAAAAGAAACTTGGTTTTCTTGTCTTATGTTCTCTTTCATCTCACCCTATTGCTTCCTCTTCATTTTTCACACCTTAAAAAGTTAAAAGAAAAAAACCTCTGGCTTTTTACCTCTCTTTCCAATTATGGCCACAAATAAGCAACTTTTCAATGATCTTGTGGGCATTAAAAACTCCATCAAACTATTCAAAGCAATATCAATCTTAGCACTCCAGTGTGCTGTTTAGATACCAATTCAAGCAATTACATTCTGCCTACTTAAATCTCCCCCGGGGTTTCATTTGGAATAGTATGTCCTTCATTTCCTATGCTAAACAGGATCCTGATTATGAAAACACTGGTTCATGTCAGCAATGCAACTGATCTCAGGGGAACTGCCCGCATGTTTGCAGTAGTGGGTTACTGACTTGTTCTCTGTCTCTTTCCCAAGTTCAGTGGTACTTTGGGTTGAGATACGGGGCTGATATCAGTAGCTACACCTGACAGATCACAACAAGGAATAGCATTTCTGCTATTGCTGTGGAAGGTGTCTGGAATATCAGGTTGTGGAAAAATTAAGAGGATTACTCTTGCAATGAGCCACAGAAAGGAAGAAGCTCTAGCACAGGACTGAAGTTGTTAAATGTCCGAGAATGTCATCATCAAAGGTGGCAACTGTAGCAGTGGATTTCTGAGCATAGGGCCTGCCTAAAATTGTCCTAGTAATTAAAAGATGCGGAACCTGTAAGATGATTTTTTTCAACCCTCATTTTCTTGATAGCTACTTTGAGGCTCTATATCCTCAAATTCATGGATTCCATCTGTTAGAAAAACACAACAAAAGTATGGGCTAGTATTAGAAAATAGTTTTAAAGAACTGCATTTATCAAGCATTTATTTATTTGTACACATTTTTTTATTTATTTGTATTTATTTTCTCGTACAAAAGAATTAAGTACAAAGTGAACTATTTGTTTCATGGTTTTGTAATAGAAAGCTAAGAATCTCACTTAGTATTTAGGGAATCAGACATTCACAGAGAAGAAATGTAGGTCATTTGTTGAAAATTATGTAGAAGTCAACTATATATAGCATTTAAAAGAGCACTTCCTTTTCTTTATATGTTTTCCCTATATTGGGTACAGAATAAATATTTTGAATTAAACAAGAGATACTGAGAAAGCATTAGTTTAGAAAGAGAACGTCTGTCATCTCCTAGATTGTTTATCGCTAATTTGCTGACTACCTTGTTTCTCTATTATATTGAGCCTGTTCTTCCATTGTTGAAATAGGACTTGTCATAATGACAGATTTGAATTCTTACTAGACACTAGGCTCGTAAGAATGGATCCCAGCTAAAAAGAGTAAGATTCTGGAGGGAAGTTCTGTGATATCGCCACCTTCAAAATGCTTCTGAGTTTTGCAATTTTCTTTAACATTTTCACTGTTAAAGGTAGGTTACAGTATCATTCGGTAGCATTCAAGTCTTAGGAGACAGCAGTAAGGACTTTAAAAATTAAAACACCAGCAGCTACAGAGATAAGGGCCTACAAGCTCAATCTAGAAAAAAAAAAGATCATGTAACTTCTCCATTAATTATAAACTCTTCTGCATCCAGACCTTAGAGAGACATTTAAAGCACATGTGCCCACGTTTATTACTATAATCTAGAAAAAATCTTCCCAGTAGTTATTGGGAGACACTTTAGTTTTCCAATGAACAATTTTATCCATAGCTTAAAGTTTTCCCTCTAGAAACACATCAAAACAACTGCGTCTTGTTAAGATTGAGCATGCAAAGTATTTGCTGCCTAAATCTGACTATCAAAGATGCAGAACTGAACTGAAAAGAGAGAGAAGCTACAGCTGCTGTTTTCTTCTTAGCAGAAATAGAGGTGATTCTGCTGCTTTCCACCTCTCACTCACCCCAACATGCAACATCTTGGCAGGTGTCTTTCTAGTGATTAAAAGCACTTGTGTTTCATCCTCCCTCTGCCCATGGAAGAATATTACTCCCCTTTCAAAAGAGATCTCTCACCACCTCTCTTATGGTTTTGAGAGAGTACAGATAAAAGGATTAGGTGTCATATGGTCACAGACAGAAAGCACACATGGCAGATCACAGCATTCAATTATAACTCAAAGTACGTCAGTTCAGATTATGATTTCTTCTTGTTGCATTGAGTGGTGCCTGGAGTTTGGAATGTCCTCTGCCACATGAGGGGGGACATGGCCCATCATCTCTCTTCCATGGGGCCTGTGGCTTTGAGGCTGTGTTGTGTACCTGGTTTAACATTTCAAGGTGTTGGCAGCAGGGGGCTGCAGGGCAACCTTTGTGAGAAGAGGCTGGGGTTGCTCCGTGCCGGACACAGCCTGTTCCAGCCGGCTCCAATGGACCCACTGCAGGGCACGGCCAAGCCCCGCAGCCACGATGGCGGTGCCTCGGGGGAAGCCCGGGT
>NW_008795695.1:1862962-1868114 GCF_000699145.1 Aptenodytes forsteri
GGCCCGCGGGGGGGGGCGGCCGGGGCTGCCCCGTGCCGGACACAGCCGGTTCCAGACGGCTCCAACGGACCCACCGCAGGGCACGGCCAAGCCCCGCAGCCACGATGGCGGTGCCTCGGGGGAAGCCTGGGTAAGAAAGGGCAAAACACTGCCTGGCAGTAAGGGGCAAGGGAAAAAGTGCAAGAAACAGCCCTGCGAGCCCTGAGGGGAGAAGAGGAGGAAGGGAAGGAGGTGCTCCAGGCACCCCAGCAAGGATTCCCATGCAGCCTGTAGAGAAGACCATGGTGGAGCAGATATTTTTCCCTGCAGCCTATGGAGGACCCCAGTGGAGCAGATATCCACAGTGCAGCCTGTGGAGGACACTACACTGGAGCAGGTATACATGCCTTGAAGGAGGCTGCAGCCTGTGGAGCACCTCACACAACAGCAGGCTCCTGGCAAGAACTATAGCCCTTGGATAGGAGCCTAGGCAGGAGAAGGGTTTCTGGCAGGACCTGTGGCTCATGGGAGACCCATGCTGGAGCAGTTTGTTCCTGAAGGACTGCATCATGTGGAAAGGTCCCATGCTGGAGCAGTTCATGAAGAAATGCAGCCTGTGGGAAGGACTCACATTGGAGAAGGTTGTGAAGGACTGTATCCTGTGGGAGGGACTCCACGCTGGGACAGGGGAAGAGCGTGAGGAGAAAGGAGCGGCAGAGACAAAGTGTTATGAACTTACAGCAACCCCCATTCCCCATCCCCCTGTGCTGCTCCTAGGGGGAGGAGGTAGAAGAGTTATGAGTACAGTTGGGCCTGGAACGAAGGAGTGGTGGGGGGGAAGGTGGGTTTAGTTTTGTTTTTATTTCTCACTGTCATACTCTGTTGTTAATTGGCAATAAATTAAATTAATTTCCCCAACTGGAGTCTGTTTTGCCTGTGACGGTAATTGGTAAGTAATCTCCTGTACTTATCTCAACCCATGAGCTTTTCCATCATATTTTCTCCCCCTGCCCTGCTGAGGACGGGGGTGAGGGAGTGTCTGGGTGGGTATCCGGCAGACAGCTAAAGTCAACCCACCACAACTGAGAAACATCATGATCTGATTACAATGAATGATTCTGGAGATAGCCAATCTTGTAGTTATTTGAAAAATTACGCTGATGAGTACAAAGTGTCTGAAAACTGAGTGAGAAAGCTGAGTTTGAGAATTGCTACTAAATGTTGCGAATCAGACGATGTAATGGAAAAGGATTTTAAAAAATGGATTGTGAGCTTAGATTTTCTTCCTGTTTGCAAGGGGGGAAAACTAAGTAAATATTGTAAATTCCCTGACTACTTCTTCAGAATAGTTTCAATTTTCAGAGTGTTTAACTGTGGGAACTTCACGTGTCTGTTACACTAGCTAGGTGCCTTTTAATTTGAAAGGAAATCCTACAGGTACCTGTCATTCGGTGACGGGGGTATAAGTACAGCAGGTGTAAGTATACCACGTCTCTGAACAAAGAAGTAAGTGACTGTAGATTTTAATGATCAAAATTCCTCAACTTTCCATGTGATTACTCTTTAAAATACAAGTTTTACATGTTTATATTTAACAGTAAGATTTTCTATATTCTGGGTTTGCAAAGGATTTCTTTACGCTATAAGTCAAGAGTAATTTGCAATTAATTCAGCATGCAAGCATCCTCAGGGTTTCAAGGTTCTTCTCCCCAGCACGAAGAAGGAGCCTTTCCCAAACAACAGCCCTACAACCAGAGCTGCACCCAAGTGAGGGACAGCAGAGCTATGTCTGGTTTGGCAGGAGTTACTCTTGAATGCTACCAGAACTGCCTGCTGACACCCCGCGCTGTGCTGCTGGCTGGGGCAAAACGCCGCCAGGGCTCTCTGGCCCAGCACTGGCAGTGGGGAACTGCCATGGGCAGCTGGTTCTGGCAGCATTTATTTATCTGCCGACCTCCACTTAATCGTTTCTCTGCGCAGCCAGTTCCAGAAGCTTCTGAGGCCTCTGTTAGCTGCCTCTGGATTGGCTGGCTGGTGATTGTTAGCTGCCTTGTGACTGGTGGGTTCTGGAATGTGGGTAGGGCTACCTACACCTACTGAAGGGCCTCCTGCAGCGGCCCAGGGTCAGTGCGGCCTGGGGAGGGGAGGGGGGTGGGGAGCCATGGCGGTGCTTGGGTTGGCTACTGGGGAAGCAGGGGATGTGAAGGGGCCTAAAAGCTCTGCCTCCATCTGCACAGGACTCCTGAGACAGTGTGCCACCATGCACCAGCCGAGCAACCTGCTGCAGGGCTCGGTCCTCAGGGAGTTGCAGATCCCCTCCGAAGGGGGTCAGGCGGGATGACATGGCTGTACTGTATCCTTTATGTACTGTATATAAGGACCCATTTAATCTCCCTTTTGGTTCTTTGTGACACTATTTGTGCTGACTGGGGTATGGCGATCAGGTGCCAATACTGTATATTGGTTGTTAAGCTCCAATAATGTACACTATTGAAAAATAATGATTAAATAATGATAATTATTACAATTTTAAATATTATTTTTATAATTAATAATGATGAAATAATGATAAAATAAATAATGATTAAATAGTTACTCTGTTGTACTATGTAGTTGCTTTTTGCCAACATAAACTCAGATGTACAAAAAAAGGTAATGAAGGGGACGAAAGAAGGTTTTGATCCTGTTGTGCCCCCTGCCCCCCGCAAACAGTTGTTGCTTCCCATGAAAACTTCCCACAACAGCACTGTTGGGGTCTACAGGCGCAAGGTCATGAGAACCACAATATGAAAATAATGGCATGAGAAAACTGAAGGGGAAATATTGCAGAGGCTTTGGGAAATACTGCCTCAGCAGCTTCAGAGAAAGGTTATAACAATGCTAAGTTCTTGCTCTTTGCAGCTCTAAGGTACCCAAATAACTGTGCAGCACAAGTACTAAAGGCACTAAATGGGGTGATAAAATTACGGAAGAACTTGTCAGGGATCTTAATAGAAACGACAGCTGTATAGACCATGACATAGTGAGAGCTCAAGACCCTGAGGGACATGGGGTAGGCAACAGCAGAGCTGTTCTTCCCCCAGCCAACCAGGGAAAAAGGGCTCTGGCTCGCCAGCCAGGGAGAGAGGGCTCTGGCTGGCTAGCCAGGGAAATGGGGTCTGGCTGGCTGGCCAGGGAGAGAGGGCACTGCATGGCTGGCTGGGGAAATGGACTCTGGCTGGCCCACCTAAGAGAGAGGGCTCTGGCTGGCTGGATGGGGGAAGAGGTCTCTGGCTGGCCAGCCAGGGGATTTGGGACCTGGCTGGCTGGCTGGGGTAAAAGGGTTCTGGCTGGCCACCTGGAAAAAGAGGCTCTGGCTGGCCATCAGGGTTAGAGGTTGTGGCTGACCAGCTGGGGAGAGAGATTGTGTCTCACCAGCTAGGCAGAGTGGCTCTGGCTCATCAGCTAAGGGAAAGATGCTTCAGCTGGCCAGATGGGGTAGAGGATCGAGTGCCGGGTTGATCAGTTCTGGCTTACTAGCTGGAGATACGTGCTCTGGCTGGCCAGCTGCAGGAATGGCACTCTGGCTGGCTGGTGAAATGGGGTATGGCTGGCTAGCCAGGGGAATGAGATTCTGGCTGTCTGGCTGCGGAAATGGGTTCTGTCTGGCTATCCATGGGGAGGGGCTCTGAGTATCCATGCCCAAATGTTTCCTGTTATGTGGCTGCAGGGCTGCCTCTGTTAGGAGGTGCTAGGGCTGCCCCATGTCAATGTTTGAGGGATTGTGTGCTAGCGAGGTCCTTAGGTCTGCCATCTCAGTAGAGGTAGGGGATGGAGATCCATGCGGCAGCAAAGACGCAAGGGTTATTGATGTCTTAGAAACCATGGAAATGCCTGAGAATGGTCACGTAGGAATTAGGGCTTCTCCCCCCAAAAAGGTGGTGGGATCAATAGCCCAAGTGACGTGCACCTACACCGATGCACGCAGCATGGGCAACAAACAGGAGGAGCTAGAACCCATTGTGCAGTGGGAAAACTATGATATAGTTGCCGTCACAGAAACTTGGTAGATTGACTCGCACATCTGGAGTACTGCAATGGATGGCTATAAACTCTTCAGAAAGGATGGGCAAGGAAGGAGAGGTGGTGGGGTAGCCCTGGATGTTAAGGAGTGTTTTGATTGTCTGGAGCTTGATGATGGTGATGATAAGGTTAAGCGTTTATGGGTAAAAATCAGGGGGAAGGCCAACAGGGCAGATATCATGGTGGGAGTCTGTTATAGACCACCCAACCAGGATGAAGAGGCAGGCGAAATACTCTATAAGCAGCTGGGAGAAGTCTCACAATCTCCCTTGTTCTCGTGGGTGACTTCAACTTACCAGATGTCTGCTGGAAATACAATACAGCAGAGGGGAAACAGTCTAGGAGGTTCCTGGAGTGTGTGGAAGACAACTTCCTGACACAGCTGGTGAGTGAGCCAACTAGGGAAGGCGTCCTGCTGGACCTGTTGTTTGCAAACAGAGAAGGACTTGTGGGTGATGTGATGGTTGGAGGCCATCTTGGGCATAGCGATCATGAAGTGACAGAGTTTCCAATTCTCGGAGAAGTAAGGAGGGGGGTCAGCAGAACTGCTACCTTGGACTTCTGGAGGGCAGACTTTGGCCTGTTTAGGAGCCTGGTGGACAGAGTCCCTTGGGAGGCAGTCCTGAAAGGCAAAGGAGTCCAGGAAGGCTGGACATTCTTCAAGAAGGAAATCTTCAAGGCGCAGGAGCAGGCCTTCTCCATATGCCGAAAAATGAGCCTGTCGGCAAAAAGACCGTCCTGGCTGAACAGAGAGCTTTGGCTGGAACTCAGGAAAAAAAGGAGAGTTTATGACCTTTGGAAGAAGGGGCAGGCAACTCAGGAGGACTACAAGGATGTCGTGAGGTTATGCAGGGAGAAAATTAGAAGGGCCAAAGCCCAACTAGAACTTAATCAGGCTACTGCTGTAAAAGGCAATAAAAAATGTTTATATAACTACATTAGCATCAAAAGAAGGGCTAAGGAGAATCTCCATCCTTTATTGGATGCGGGGGGAAACATAGTGACAAAGGATGAGGAAAAGGCTGAGGTACTTAATGCCTTCTTTGCCTCAGACTTTAATGGTAAGACCAGTTGTTCCTGGGGTACCCAGCCCCCTGAGCTGGGAGACAGG
>NW_008795695.1:1870653-1883976 GCF_000699145.1 Aptenodytes forsteri
AAGCTGCCTGGCAGAAAAGGACCTGGGGGTGTTGGCCGACACCTGGCTGAATGTGAGCTCGCAGTGTGCCCAGGTGGCCAAGAAAACCAGCAGAACTAGGAAGTGATTGTCCCCCTTACTTGGCACTAGTGAGGCTGCACCTCGAATATTGTGTTCATTTTTGGGCCCCTCACTACATGAGGTGCTGGAGTGTGTCCAAAGAAGAGCAACGAAGCTGGTGATGGGTCTAGAGCACAAGTCTTATGAGGAGCAGCTGAGGGAACTGGGGTTGTTTAGTCTGGAGAAAAGGAAGCTCAGGGGAGACCTCATCGCTCTCTACAACTACCTGAAAGGAGGTTGTAGCGAGGTGGGTGTTGGTCTCTTCTCCCAAGTAACAAGTGTTAGGACGAGAGGAAATGGCCTCAAGTTGCGCCAGGGGAGGTTTAGATTGGACATGAGGAAAAATTTCTTCACTGAAAGGGTTATCAAGCATTGGAAGAGGCTGCCCAGGGAAGTGGTTGAGTCACCATCCCTGGAGGTATTTAAAAGACGTGTAGATGTGGTGCTTAGGGACATGGTTTAGTGGTGGACTTGGCAGTGTTAGGTTAACGGTTGGACTCAATGATCTTATAGGTCTTTTCCAACCTAAATAATTCTATTATTCTATGATTCTATGTTGGAAACAGCCAGTCACAACCTGCTCCAGCAGACCCACCACAGGACACAGCTAAGCCTCTCAGCCAAGATGGTGGTGCCTTGGGGAAAATGTGTGTAAGAAAGGGCGAAAAGCTGCCGAGGAGTGAGGGAGGAGGTGCGAGAAACAGATCTGCGAGCATCAAGGTGAGAGGAGGAAGAGGAAGCGGAGATTCTCCAGGCGTCGGAATAGATTTCTTCACAGCCCCTGTAGAGACCACGGTGGAGCAGGTATTTCCCTGCAGCCTCTAGAGAAACCATGGTGGAACAGATACCCACACTGCACCCATGGAGGACTCTATGCCAGAGCAGGCTATGCCCTGATGTAACTGCAGCCTGTGGGAAGGACCCACACTGGAGCAGGTTCATCTTGAAGGACTGCAGCCTGTGGAGAGCCTATGTTGGGGCAGGGGAAATGTGTGAGGAGGAAGAAGCAACAGAGAACAGCTGTTATGGACCAACCACAATCCCCCATTCCTCATCCCCCTGCACTGCTTAGGCGGGGGTTGGGTAGAGGAGTTGGAGATGAAGGAATGAAGTTTAGCTAGCCTGTGAAGAATCAGGGGTAGGAGGAAGGTGTTTTAGCTTCGATCTTTGTTTCTCGCCATTCAAATCTATGATAATTGGTGACAGATTAAGTTAATGTTTCCCAAGTAGAGTCTGTTTTGCCCCTGATGATAAGTGATCTTCTTGTCTTTATCCTGAACCATGATCTTCTTCATACTATTTTCTCCCCATGTCCTGTTTTGGGGGAGAATGAGAGAGCAGCTGAGTGGGTGTCTGGCAGCCAGCCAAGGTCAACCCACCATGTGGCTTCAGGGAGAAGAAAACATAAGCTGAAGTCCTAAAGGCAGAAAATAAATGTTATACAGTTGTCTCACCAGATGAATTCTCTCTAGCCAGTCCTCCAAGATCTCACTGCTGTCTAGAGATTGAAACAGAAATTTTCCAGTTCCTCTTCCAACTAGATCTTTAAAGAAAAAAAAGTCCCTTTTCAGGTTTTGAGACAAAGGCTATATGCACTTATTTTTAGGAGAGGCCTACAACAAAATGAAGTAGACGATCTAGATCTCTGTTGATTAGTCCTCTTTACAGGAAGAAAGCGGCTTTGGTTGTATCCCATTTTGTTTATTCTATTTAACTGTCCCCACACTTATGGTCCTGATTTTATTTTAGAAGCCACATTGATGGGAGTATATAACAGTATCAAATTCCTCAGATGAATAGGAGACATAGTGTGAATATTTTTGTAGTGAATCATCCAGAATTAGTATTTCCAATGGGCACCAAAAGGTGTGCTAGTTAATGAAAATTTTGTAACACAACCTGATTTTTCCTTTTAGTTAAAAAGCAGTGTTTTCCTTTGTAAAAAAATCTGATTACTTATATGCCTGTGTTTTCTTACTGTAACATAGACTTAGAAGTCCATATATTTAAGCAAAACTGTCTAATTCACAATCCCAGGATTTAAATAGAACACAAGAAAATTCTCTTCTGATGCATTATAAGATTAAAGTCACGTATGTCTTGCTGTAATACATTGGTAATTTATAGTATTTTTGGGATGAAGCAATGTATTAAATCTTCTTCATCTGTCATTTCTACATGATGAGTACTCATCATAGATCAGAAATTCTTGTTATTAGTTCCAGCGCATAAATACATGCCCTTATACTTTACACTTCATTCCATTGCTGTTACTCCAGGATTCAAGGTCGTTCCTACCTTCTTGTACTTTGATCCTGCTGTGTATTGATGATGCTTCCTATTGGCACATTTTACTACTCTGTGTGCAGGGAGCAGGGGATGGAGAGAGCAAATAGACACACAACACACCCACCCACCCTGCACATAGTTATTTTTTAGGTCAAGGACACTAATGAAAATATCAAATAAGTCAGGGCAGCTTCTTGGGAAATTATACTAATAATCTCTGTCTTCTATGACAGTTCTCCTTTCAACTTGCTGGCACTTTTTGCTAGCAGCTTCTCCAAGTTGCTATCAATTTCTGTTTTCTCCAGTTTGTCTAATAATGTACTATGTAGCATAATGTTATATGTATTATTGACATTTAGATTGGTTAGATAAACAGTATTTTCTATTTCTAGAAAAAGATAGTTATTAAAAAAAGGTTTTGCAATGGTCTGGCATGCTAACTTTTGTTTAATTTTTGTAAAACTTTGTTGTATTTTTTCATATTTTCCTATATTTTTCCTTCATATTTCTGTTTTTTTCCCTGTCTGAAGTTGTTCAAAATCTCACACATTGTCCTGGTTTCAGCAGGGATAGAGTTGATTTCCTTCCTAGTGGCTGGTGCGGTGCTGTGTTTTGGATTTGGGGTGAGAATAGTGTTGATGGCACACCGGTGTTTTGGTTGTTGCTGGGTGGTGTTTGCACTGGTCAGGGACTTTTCGGCTTCCCATGCTCTGCTGACTGAGAGGGCTGGAGGTGCACAAGAAGCTGGGAGGGGGCACAGCCAGGACAGCTGACCCAAACTGGCCAAAGGCATATTCCATACCATGTGACGTCATGCTCAGTATATAAAGCTGGGGGAAGAAGAAGGCAGGGGGGGACGGTGAATGAATTCCTTGTTTTGCTTTGCTTGCATGCGCAGCTTTTGCTTTACCTATTAAACTGTCTTTAACTCAACCCACGAGTTTTCTCACTTTTACCCTTCTGATTCTCTCCCCCATCCCACCAAGGGGGAGTGAGCGAGCAGCTGCGTGGTGCTTAGTTGCCGGCTGAGGTTAAACCACGACACATGTCTAAGGTTAAGTTAATGTGGCTTTAATTTCTTCCCCATCTTCAGCTCTACGGTCCTTTCCAAAAAAATGAGAAATTAACTTTGCATATTATGTCTCAGTTCTTCTTTTGCTGCATTACATGTTTGCTCAGCATGCCAAAATTCAGTTGTTTGAGTTTTGTTCCCAGTTCAAATGTGTTAATTGTGGGCATTCATCATTCACTTAGTATCTGTGCCAAGGCTTGTTATCCTTAATACTTTCCAACCTCACATGTAGAAGGTCTGTAGTATTTTCTTTACATTATTTTTATTTGACAATAAAGACATTTGCACTTTTTTGTTTACAGTGTTTTTGCATTACATGGCATAGTTTTGTGTTTGGGTTTTTTGTTTTGTTTTGTTCTGTTTTGTTTTAAATTTCTACAAAACTAATCAGGGCCCCGGAATAGGAAAAGCAATCACTACCATTTCAGATTTTTTATTAAAGAAGGCAGCAATATAAAATGGTTATAGTTTTCCAAGTAACAAGAATTAATATTAAACACATTTTCTTTCCAAGGTAGCTTTCTATGCTGCATATGCTAAGTGATGTTTTGCAAAGCTGGACTTCTAGCACATTGTTCATAAGAACTAATTCTGCTGGTGGTTCATCTGAAGATATTTACCCAATATAGGATCACCGAATGTTATTTAAAAACTAAACTAAGGTTTAAGAAGCTGTTTGGTGTTAATACATGCAACAAGCAAATCTGTCGTGCTGAAAGAGAGCGTAGCTATAGAATGCCAAAGCTGGCACAATGTGCCATTTGCCACCTGAATTCAAATTCCAACTGCAGATTAGCAGGAATGACTAAACTAGTTGTATATGAATCTAAATTTATGAATGGCTTAATTATGAATTACGTTCACTTCTGCAGTGAGTAGTACAAAGTCTATGTACCGATTAAGTCCTATTCAGTAGCTTAACTACAGTTTGCTAAAAAAAGACATCTTTGAAGGTCTTGTTGGTTTTTTTTTGTTTGTTTGTTTCTTTGTGGCAGATGTTCTTGTGATTTCAATCATGCCAGAACTAATTCCTCTTATCACTTGTACAATTGCACTGAAGTCATGCACACAATGATTATAACTCGCCTGTCAAATACTGTTCATGTTCAACTTGTCTGTTTTCCATAGCTTATAATTTATCCCTCTTCTTTAATTTTGGTAAGTGCTGTGACCTATTGTTCAACGTCTTTGGCCCTTGCCAATAAAACTGTTTTGTCCTTACAATCACTAGCTCAGTTAACGCAAAGTGTGTGGGAGCCCAGCACAGACAGAAGGCTGATGTGACCGCTAAATCCCAGCAATCTTTTTTTACTTTTAAATGTATTTTTTCTTCTAATGTTTGAGAACACTGCTAATAAATGTGACATTAACTCATACTAAAAGTGGATTTTTTTTTTAAAGAAATACAGGGATATCAGATATAATAATTCTTCAAGTTTAACTAGTTGTCATGAAACTGGTTTATGCCTGCAGTCTGCTCTGCTTTACCTGTCACATAAAGATGTTTCAAAATATATTGAAGGTGAAGCATGAAGATAAACATCAAACAGAACAGAGAACAATTCTGCTAAAAATGGTAACATTTGGTTTGCTGAGTTAGACAAGATTTGAATTTGTCTCAGTGATTATAAAGTTGCTTTTTTCCATACTAAAAAGCAACATATAATCACCGGAAAAACAGTATTTAGATGGATGGAATTACATAGAGCAAAATTAGAAACAATATCTGCGGGTTTTTTAGTTCTGTGGTATAGATATGAGCTAATCAAATGCCCACTAAATGGATGTCCTTTTTTTGAAGTGACACTTTGGAAGAATCTCCCAAATGTCTTACTCAAATGCAATGGAATCTGTCTTCATCTGTGGAAGAGAATGTTGGGAACGTCAGTAACACCTGGGATCATCAGCGTCCTGAAGCATCCAGAGCGTGCGTGGTGGAACTATCCATAAATATGGACATGGAAGAAAGGTCTTCGGTTTTCTCTGTGTGTTTTTCTTTTTTTGTCAAACAGGTTAAAAATGGAAATCCATTAATTCTTTGTATAACCCAGAATGAAATGTGATACCCATGAGCATTTATTTTCCTCTGTCTCCTGCTCTCCCTCTCTTGCTTTTTCAATCTGCAATTCACTATCATAGAGATCTGCATCATTCTGCATCATTCACTATCACAATGTCTGGGAGGGGCCATGGGTTAAATGTAGTGAAAAAAAGGTACTTTAACTTTCCTTAAATTAAATATAGGGCTTCTAGTATCACTTCTGTCAAGTTGTAGTAATAGAATAAGGGGATATTGCTGGTTAAATTTCTAAGTCTACTACCACCCAAATTGTTTTAAGAGTTGGTAACATTTTTGTTTATGGCACCAATAAATAGCACTTGCAATGGAGTTGAAAGGACCTAGTCTAAAAAGTGACATATTGTGTTCAAAAATATCCAAACAAAATTACACATTATAGAAAGCACAGCTATTTGTTTGTGTAATTATTTTGTTACTGTCAATCATGTACATGAGAAAACAATAGTTTTCAGTTCTAGTTAATGACAATATATTCTAGAAATTTCAACACAAAACCTTGGGTTTTTTGACACTGTATATACAGGCTGCTACTGCATTATCATGGAATGGAAGTGATAAAGCAGTCATTGAAATGGAGACCAGTTAGAAAGGTTAGAAACTCTGTTTTAATGTGTTCTCAACAAGCAATAGGGTGTTTCAGTTTTTATCTTCTCAAAATATGATAATAGTTTATAATGTGGATCCTATTTATTCTTTATGTTTGCAAGGGAGTATAATCGTTATAATATATAATTATATAATTCTCTTGGCTTTATTTGCCAAGAGAAATAGTATCATTTTAGCTAATAATTTAAAAAAGTATTTAAACTAATGATGTTAAAAATATGGACAAGTGGTTGAGAAGGGATTTTAAAACTCATGTTTTTCTGATATAAACAGTGAAATCTATCCAAGGACATTTTTAATAAACTAATTTATTGGGATAGTCCATTAGTAATTCCCATGCAAATACCTGACCTATGTGAACTGTTTTTTTCATACTGTCAGTATGTATACTTTGATTATTACTTTGTAGTATAACTAATCGACCACTTCCTACCACCTATGACAAGAGATGTACTTCTATATTACAGTCTTTGGCTGGTCATGTGTTGTGGTTTAACCCGGCAGGCAGCTAAACACCACACAGCCATTCACTCACTCCCCCTTCCCCCAGTGGGATGGGGGAGAGAATCGGGGAAAAAAAGTAAAATTTGTGGGTTGAGATAAAGGCAGTTTAATAGGACAGAAAAGGAAGGAATAATAACAATAACAATAACAATAACAATAATAATAGAATATACAAAATAAGTGATGCACACAATGCAATTTCACCACCTGCCAACCAATGCCCAACCAGTTCCTGAGAAGCCGTCATCCCCTCCCGACCAACTCCCCACAGTTTATATACTGAGCACGACATCATATGGTATGGAATACCCCTTGGCCAGTTTGAGTCAGCTGTCTTGGCTGTGCCCCCTCCCAGCTTCTCACTGGCAGGGCATGAGAAGCTGAAAAGTCCTTGACGAGTGTAAGCACTGCTTAGCAACAACTAAAACATTGGTGTGTTATCAACATTATCATCCTAATCCTAAATCCAAAACACAGCATTGTACGAGCTACTAGGAAGAAAATTAACCCTATCCCAGCTGAAACCAGGACAACATGAAGAGTCAGATTTAAAACAACAAAATGA
This sequence comes from Aptenodytes forsteri, assembly GCF_000699145.1. Taxonomy (NCBI): domain Eukaryota; kingdom Metazoa; phylum Chordata; class Aves; order Sphenisciformes; family Spheniscidae; genus Aptenodytes; species Aptenodytes forsteri. The sequence goes on from NW_008795695.1 coordinate 1,877,869, forward strand.
GGTTTCAGTCTGCTCCAAAAATGAAATCGAAACATTAAAAAAAATTAAGCAAAAGGTTCACAGAACAGCTAATTTTTAAGCTAATATTTAAATTGAAAATCAATATGTAATAAACTATTAACATTTTGTAACATCTGGCCCTCAGGGAGTAGGAAATGAACATCCTTTCAAAATTCATCCCTCATATCTTGGCTTCTCACATTGGTTTGACCGCTATTGCAATGGATTACTGTCTACCAGGTTCTGAATTCTGTTCATGGTTTGAAGAAACATATGGTTGAAATTAATAATTATTGACAGAGAAAAAAAAAACACTGTTCTGCTGAGTTAATATGTTTATGGAAAATATAATGTATAATATCTGACTAATTCCTATAATTTACTTTGGGTCAAAATGAAGACATTTTTGTACCATTTTAAATTTTTTGGTTGCATAAAATATCGCATAACTGTGATATATCAATTATGGGCCCTGGTTCAGGAAAGCCTAAAGCAGGAAAGCCCTTGCTAAGTACATTCCCAGTCAGGAAAGTGCTTAGATCAATGCCCTTCAGACCTAAAGGCTGCCTCTATGAGAAGTCACTTTCTGTTGGTGAGGATTTTTTGCTTCCCAAATAAAATAAAAAGAAAGATGATGAGGAGGAACATCTGGCACTGTATTCCTTATTGCTTGTTGTTTCCTTCAGTAGTGGAGAGCTACAACACCTATGGAGAGCATGGTCTGGCCACCAAGAGTGAGAGGAGAGGTGCAGGGGGTGAGGGCAGGGAGGAGTTATGATCAGTCAGTAGAGATTAAAGAGTGAGAACCTGTCCATGAAGGAAGCAGATAATGTAAGCTCTGTAAGACCTACAGAGAGTAAAAGCTGGGGTGGGGCGGGAATCTTAAAGTTCCAAAGTAATTGGCTACAAATCTGTTTCTCTTTGTCACACTCCTGTTTAACTACAGCAGTGTTAAGCGTCTGGTCATGAAATAATATGCTTTTAATCAGGAGCACTCTTCACTTAAAAGGATTGCCATGTGTACCTTGATCATATCTGATGAAGTGTTAACATGATCTGTTCTAACATATCTTATTGACATAAAAATGTATGTATTAATATAAAGTACTTATTGATATAGATTTTATTTATGGACTTAAAGTCTTCAAACAAGCTCAAAGCCCTGATCCTCATCATAAAAGCACTTGTAACATAGACCCAGCATATTTAGAAGATGGGAATAATATAATGAAGAAGGATTTTCACAAATATGGTCCCAAGGAGCTCTCAATTGTAATGGTAAAAATAAACTTTCTAGGGGCAAAGTCCTTTTCACAACCAGAAATGAATCTGAAGAGGAACTAAAAATTCTTAGAGCATTGCCTCCTGCAGGACTTCTGTCTTCAGACTTGCTCTATGTAATCAAGTTTGCAAGGCAAGTATTAAAACCCAATGAAAAAACTCCACAGTTCTCTCCCACTAAAATTTACAAAACAGAAAGAAAAGACTGCAAACATTCTTCTCCATACTATAGCATAATATGTGCTGCATGTGTTTTCATCCTATCAGATGTTAACAAGCAAGCTTCTTATTGGAGATATCAACATTCTCCACAGTGGTATTTTTATGAGCGATATGTATACTGAGGCTTTCTTACTGCTAACACTCTGTAAATGCAAGTGCTACTCTCAGCTCTGAGCGAAAGCAAGCAAGCCATGGTAAATTAAATAGCATATAGGTAGTTAGATTGCCATGAAATGTCCTTGAAGAACTGGATAAAACTATCTTTCTGAAAAGCACTACAGTGAAGGCAACACTGGGACATTAACCTTTAATGACCAGTAACCACAGAGGTAGGAAGAGTCTGGATTTTTTGTACTGCAGAATTCAAACAGAATTTCCCGAAGTTTATTGCCTGTTGGTCCTGTTATTCTTACTGATAGAAACTGAGTCTTATGATATTCATCATATGAGTATAAGAACTGAATGCTGTGAACTAGTTCTGGATTAGTTTCTTAACTAATAGCTGGATTGCTTAGCTGGAAATTATTTAGATGCGCTTTTTGATTCTCTAATTCCATTGTTCTCCTTTAAAATGAAGTCTTTCTCTGTATGGAGTCAAGTTACCTTAGATTCACTTCTGGGATGGAAAAGAAAAAAGATGCTGACACCCAAAGTCCCATCGTGGAAGTAGAAATGCTACCAAATTTGCCTGTATAAAAATGCTCAGGCCAATTTAAAGACATATTCAATGACATGGAATGGAGGCTGAGTCTTTAGCAAAACCTATGACAATTAAACTATTTTTAATCTAAGATCTATATATGTCATGCTGCCAGGGAATGACACCACAAGCTTAAGGAGTGATTTCCAGAAGATGTAGTGGCCTGCAGCAATGAATAGTCACAATATCCATGCTTTATTTTTTGACTGTGCTTTATTCTGTAGCATTATTATAGCTTAAGGAGAAAAGCCAAACAAAGGAAAAGCTTTCTAATAAAATCTGTCTTTAATTAGAGATTGGATGAAACTGTGCTAAAAAAATTGAGGGGTTTTTTAAGTGCTTTATGTAAAAGAATAAAATTTCCTAGGGGTCTGTATTTTAAATTTATGTGTGGTTTTCCTTTTATTTTCTTAAATTATGCAGTCTTTCATTATATTTGAGGATGAACCCATGAATCATATTTTCATTATATTTGAAGATGAACCCATGAATCATATGTGTAAAACATTAGCAGCAACCTTTGTGTATAAATAGTCTGTATAAGTAGAAATAAATCTTTTCTACATACTTTATAAAATATTGATCAATAATTTATATATCCTTTAAGCACAGTATAGATATGCATATTATGCAAGATAGAATATAAGCATATGTACAGAAGGTGCTGCAGGAAGTTAAAAGCAGAGCTAAAATTTAACCTCTACATTGATCTAAAATATGAATAATTACTATATTATAGAAAATGATAAGTAATGTATATAATCTTTACAATCTATAAACATGACATTGCTAGAAGTACAGTTCCTTTAAATCAAAAGCTAGATAGACTACATTGTTTTAATCTACTTGTTAGTAGAGTTATTTCAAATAAATTATCATAACCAAGGGCAAGTTAAAAAATAAGGGCAAGAAGCAAGGGAAACTGAAACACAAAAGGTTGATCAAGCTAGACTTGACTTTGACCTTTTTCAAAATTAAAATGCATTTAGCATATACAGTCCCAATCTGATCACTCTTTTTTATGAATGAATCGAGTGGAGTTAATAATGTCATGCCAGTAAACGTGAAGCTATATGCTGTAGAGATCCATAAAAACACTTGCTTCTTTTTGCATTGAAAACCACAATATCTGTTGTTCACCAGTTGGTTAGTTGGTTATTGCACTAATTTTCTAACAGTCTTTCTTACTTAAACAAGAGGAGAGCACACAAACATCTTCACTGTATCTAAACAATTGTGGGTCATATTTTACCATCAGTTGCTTATGTCAGAACTCTGCTAAGCCTTCAGGTACAGGTTTTCACCGGGGCATAGTGTGGCTTTTATTGCAGTAGCATTTAACTATCCCCATCGTAGGTAAGACACACTATACCTAGAACGTGCATGGATGAAGGGATTTTTTTTTTTTTTCTTTCCTTGTGGAATTCACAGTACAAGTAATGAAATATTAGGTGTTAGCAGTAAAATGGTAACTCCATTTGAAACCAATATGAGTTCTGTAGTGCAAAGGGTAGAATTTAACATGTAAAGTTTGTATCCAGGATTTGCATGAAACCTTGTCAGTTATAACCAGAACTTTCTCAAAATATTAAACAAATGATGATGTGGCTTCAAATTTAAAGTCTTCAAATTATGCTTTAAAGCCTTTTTTAATTCTGTCGATTGTATATAATTGCACTGCTACAACAAGACTCAGAAGAATATATTCTTCAGGTTATTCAAATTATTATTTGCACTTTTGGGGAATATTGATTTTTAGTGTAATTTTACAGTTCAACTTTATACAGGACAAGCATCTAAATACTTTCTTTCAGACATCCCCAACACACATTTGTGATCAAAGACTTTCAGAATACTGAGAAAGAAAAGATGTATGCCTGAGGAAAAAGGAGACTAATAGCTGATAAATTTACCAATCACAAAAATCCACAAAATTACTGAATTTGACAAGAAATGCAGATGTCAACATGCTTAACCAAAGAAGCACAGAAGTAAGATTTTTTTTCCTGTTGAACAGCAAATACTTTACTTTAAAGGATTTTTTTTTTTTTTACCTAGAGATATAAATACCTGTGTTTCAAATTAAGTAGTTCATGAACCTCTGAAATTCTCACTACAACTTTTACATCTAAGCTGTTGACAAGTTGCCACATGGAAAATTGGATTCCAAATACAGAAAACTATTTATTTCCTTTTCTGTTTTTTTTTGAAGTGGGGACAGGTGAATAGCGGTTAATAGATAATATTCTCCATTCTGTTTAGCTAAATACTGAAATTACTCCCACCAGTGTAGTACCTCAGAAGCTCTCCACTTTTATCAAAATAGAAATAGCAATATATTTTCTTTCCCAGTTTCCCAAACAGCCAAAGTGACACTTTTATAGCACATTTATTAGTCTAAGGAAAACAATGATGGCAAGGTAAACTGTGGAAATGAATTTTGCTTTCAGTTGTTGCTTGGAGCTGCAACCGGAGGTCCATAGTTCCTGTCTACCACAGTAATAAAACTTACCAGTATAAAATTTCCAGAGGAATGTAAGTATTACTGACTGCACATCGAGAAGCCCTGTCTTCTCGTTGTTCTTCTTTGGGTCAAACAAATGCAGGTATTGTTAAGGATGTCGGTTTTAAGGTAGCCTCTATATTCAGGAATTCTGTCTAATAGGACAGTAAGTGCAATGAATTCAGGAAAAATTGAATAGTGTGTTTATTTATGGATATACGAGAGTATCAGTCTTGGTGTCAGCTGCATAGCACTGTTGCCTCTACATGGGGATCATCAACTGTATTATCAGTAGTTTCATGAAATAAAGAAGAAAAAGCATCTTGATGAAGTCCATAAGTTTCAACCTAGGAGAAACACTCCCTGCACTGACCGCAGTGGTTCCATTTTGAAAGAACCCCCCTGAATTTCAGAGCACTTTTGCTCACATTTTTGGCTTCTTGGAATTTGAAGCATTTGTCTGTACTATCAGTTACTTCTTAAACATTATTTTTAATTGCAGTTTTCCTAAGAGTAAAGGCTTCTTCAGCAACACTGAAAATGCTAGCTGGGAAGAGGATGAAGAAAGTATATTCACAAGGTACTGACTGTAGTTTCATTTGCTGATTTTGACTCAAATGTCATAGGTTCATCGTCACGGCATTTTACTATTAGTAGTTATATCTGTCTAAAACATTAAATTTTCAGTAGATAATTATCAAGGCTTCTCTGTTTACCAAAGATTTTTGGTGGAGAAATTAACTGTGTTAAAAAAAAAAACAACAAACTGATTGGAAAGATTTATTACAGTGTCACACATCTTTATTGTGCTCCAGTGAAGATTCAATGAATATTGCCAGTAATAACTTCTTACTTTCTGATGTTCATGACACCAGAAAAAACATTAACAATGTTAGAGTGAATTTAGAAAAGAACAACAAAAATGATTAATGACTTGGTGAGACTGACAGAGAAAAATTTAAAAAGTTCATTATTAAAAGCTTGGGTAAACAGTTATTGTGTAGAGGAAACAGTTCTTCAGATGCTTTTTGGATGTGAACACTGAATCAACCGTAAATTCTCCTTTTACTACCAGGAAACTTACTCTTTCATTGATTTTGAATGCAGCATACAGTTGAAGGGAAAGCAGTGTCCCACTGCTTCTTTCATTTTAAAGTAGATGTAATGAACGTGTATAAATGCAATCTGGGCAACTTGAGATTAGTACCTTTTTTCTGTATAATATTTAGGGATTGTTTTATCTATTTTTGTATTGCTTCTGTCCTGGAAAAAAGCCCTAAAATAGACATTATTATCCTGTAGGGAATGTAGGCAATGATTTTATGTTTATAGCTTATTTTGCCCAGATAAACCAGCATAATCTCAACCAGATAATTGGGGTGGGGGGAGGGGGGGAAGTGTA
>NW_008795695.1:1884019-1884558 GCF_000699145.1 Aptenodytes forsteri
GGTTGGGGGGGGGGGGGGGGGAGGGGGGGAAGTGTAGGAAGGTCAGTATTTGTTTGTTGTTTCTGCTACATTTATCATTGCAGATGTAGCAACAGACAATCTAGAAAAAATAAGGATTCTAAACATCCAAAATAAAGTACATCCAAAATAAATTGAAAATATAATACAATATTATTTTTCTTTTGAACTCATAATAATTACATACTGAATCTTGTGAAAGTTCTCAGAGACAGGAATTAGATTATAGACTTTGAAATATTTTACCATTTGATAAACTCAATAATTCTATGCTAACTTTGGAATATGAGAGATTATATAAGTAAGCTTGTTTGCTTTTTCATTAGATCTGACAGTTTTATTTGAGAATGACCATTCAGGAGAAAAAAAGATCTAATCTGGCATCTCAAATGCAAAACACTCAATTTCAAGACAACAAAAAAAAGTTTTTAAGACAACAAAAAAAGTTTTTAAGACAACAAAAAAAGTTTTTACAAATATATTAATGACAAGAAGAGAGCCAAGGAGAATCTCCATCCTTT
>NW_008795695.1:1884623-1885354 GCF_000699145.1 Aptenodytes forsteri
GATGATCTTAGAGGTCCTTTCCAACCTCAATGATTCTATGATTCTATGATTCTATGAATTAGTATACTCGGGGGAAAAAAAAGAAATCCAACCTTCTTATTTATCACTATGTCTTTCTAAGAAAGTAAATTATTATGTTTTGTAGCATGGAATAGGGTCATATATTAAACATTTGTTCCACTTTCTGAATTCTGCAGTGATCCTAACATTTTTGTAATGTTGTCTGAATATAAAAATTGTATGACTCTTAGATGTATTCATTGCCATAAATTCTGTTAAATGATACTTCTCTAATTTAGTTCTCACCGGTTCACATACTGTGAGTTTCATCCTGACTTCAATATTCTATCTTCCTCAATTCTTAATTAAGCATGTTGAAGACAATGGACATCTCCAAAATTTGACTTTTTCCCATGTTTTCTTTCTGATGCTCTGCAGTGAGTTTAAGTAGCTAACTACTGGCAGCTGGCCAAAAATATACTGGCTGTAGGTTAGTGCTAGTTCTTTCAGATCTGCTTTTAGAAAATTGCCTCATGATGCTCTCTGTCTTTCATTTGCAGACTACCATGATTTTCCTGTCTTGCCCCAGTGGAGAAGTAAAATGTTCTTTCTCATATTCTAATTTAGCTAAGTAGAGTTTACTTGCTCCTAAACCACAACAAAAGTAGAGTTTTGTGTTGTGGTTTAACCTGGCAGGCAGCTAAATACCACACAGCCGTTCACTCACTCCT
>NW_008795695.1:1885626-1895370 GCF_000699145.1 Aptenodytes forsteri
CTGAGCATGACGTCACATGGTATGGAATGTCCCTGTGGCCAGTTTGGGTCAGCTGTCCTGGCTGTGCCCCCTCCCAGCTTCTTGTGCACCTCCAGCCTTCTCAGTCGGTAGAGCATGGGAAACTGAGAAGTCCTTGACTAATGTAAGCATTACCTAGCAACAACTAAAACATTGGTGTGTTATCAACTTTGTTCTCATCCTAAATCCAAAACACAGCCCTGTACCAGCTACTAGGAAGAAAATTAACTTTATCCCAGCCGAAACCAGGACAAGTTTTTAAACTACTGATGTGCAAAGATCTTCAGCATGAACAATGCTGTCAGTCCTTTGCACTGGTGTCACTTTGGCTCTTTTGAAACAATGCCTTTAATAACCCCATAGATACCACGCCTCCACAAGTACCTGAGATGATAGCAAAGCCTCAGAGATGTCTAGGTCAAAGGAAGTCGAAATTGGTCTTTATTCAATCTGTATTTATCAAAGCACATTTTTTTCATGTTGCTCTCAAAATTGCAGAATGAGATATTACAGCAGAGACTTATCCTATTCAATGAAGAATTTAGGAGTTCCAGTAATAAATTTGTCTTTCATTGAATGTACTTATTTTAAATTGTGATGTCTTCTTTTTTCTGGCAATTTCAGACTGATATACTCAAGTTCTCAAAAGCTTTAACTATAATATTAAATTTCATTTCTTACCTTTTCTCAAAGTGTACAGTACATTTCTATAATTTACTCTAAAATAAAAATATTTATGAATTATTTTTCCGTTCAAATAGGAACACAAAACTGTACACACAAACACACATAATATAAAGATCTCAACTCACTTAACTCCCTTACTTTATATTCATCTGTAACTCTAGCATCAGCACAATACTAGTGACAGAATAAAAAAAAAAAATAAAAATAAGCATGAAAGTTTTGATAGCATTTTAATTTGCTTTTAGTCTTGCAAAGCTCCGTAGTTGTGAGGTAAAGGGCTGGCTGTAATATTTATAAAATTGACATTACAGCAAAATGCAACACAGAGGATTACTCTTGGAGCACAGTTTTGTAGATGATAGGACTTCAGCTGCCTGAGGCTTCCACTGAACACTCCAGTGTGCTATAAGTGGTAGGATAATCTTCATTTTTTTGTAGGCCAACAACAACAGCACAATAAAAAGCCACTCCAAAATCCTGTATCATAATATTTATAAAATTGACATTACAGCAAAATGCAACACAGAGGATTACTCTTGGAGCACAGTTTTGTAGATGATAGGACTTCAGCTGCCTGAGGCTTCCACTGAACACTCCAGTGTGCTATAAGTGGTAGGATAATCTTCATTTTTTTGTAGGCCAACAACAACAGCACAATAAAAAGCCACTCCAAAATCCTGTATCAATATTACCCATGAAGTCCAATGGAAATCGTATGTACAATCATGCTCATTATAGTCAGTCATTCAGTGACACTTGACACTAATATTGATTTTCATTTCATAAGCCCATAGCTGGAGAGTCTCAATATTGTTCACCTTTCTAACTTAGCACACATAGCACCAAAATGCTGGTGGATCATTTTGTGTTTACAGAGCATCCCATTTTACTGGATGGCAATAGAATAAAGTTAGAGGACAGACTTGGATGTGAGTTGTTTTGGGGTTTTTTGCTTGGGTTTAGTGTTATGAGTAGTCAAGGAATATTCCAAGTGAGTATAAACAGACAAGATGACTAGAAAATGATGACTGAGGGCTAAGATGTAAGGAGGGCAGAACACACCATCTTTTTTTTTTCATGATAGATCTATAAAACAAGAAGTAATCACTGGTGATTGTGCCAGTTGACGTTCTACATATTACTGACCACAACTGTTAATGATTTTGAATGTGAATTTCACAATGTAAAATTCACTTTCATTTAAAGGCTACAAGGGATAGGGAACCTATCCAACCCCAAGGTAAAAGATTTCAGACCAATTACCATGGCAGTAATCAGGATCCAGCTATTAGAGCTTCCCTCTCTCTCCCTCTCTTCCTCTCCCACCCCCACCCCTCTCGCTCTCTCTTCCTTCCTTCCTCCTCTCCTCTCCTCTCCTCTCCTCTCCTCTCCTCTCCTCTCCTCTCCTCTCCTCTCCTCTCCTCTCCTCTCCTCTCCTCTCCTCTCCTCTCCTCTCCTCTCCTCTCCTCTCCTCTCCTCTCCTCTCCTCTCCTCCTTCTCCCCTCTCCTTTTGCCCTTATGTTGAAGTGCCTTTTATTACTTTTTTAAAAGACATTTCCTTTTTTAGGTGACTTTCTTCAAACATTTTGGAGTGTGTTTGTTGGACAAAGCAACATGTGTGAAATAATGTTTCAGATCAAGCATTGTACCCAATATGAAAAAAGCACTTAAAGTTGGTAACTTTAAAGATTTTTCAAATTAGTTTTTGCAATTGATATTATTTTAAAATATATACTCTTGTTATTATTTTTCAAATAAAGTAATTGATTCTGTATTTATTTATTTTGTTTTGGTACACTTGTTAATATCTTTCTTTGTTCCCAGAAATCTGCGTAGTTCTAAATCTAGCTAGTTTCAGAGTACCATAATAGTTGCTTCATAAAGTACTCTCCAAGAAAGAAAATAGACTGATCTATTTTAATTTTTCACAGCAGGTAGATTTTCCAGACCTTGGACCTCTCTTGCAGTCATATTTCTGAATCATTCTAATATTTGAATATTTTTTAAGGTGTGTGAATACCATGTTGCTATTTGAATTACTTCTTTATAGTCTTACACAAACATAAGGACCAGAGAGGATAACTTTATGAGGAGAGATTAGATTATACACCCTTTTGTTATCAAAATAAGGGTTATGTTGTTTTCCCTTATGACATGACTATTTCAGTCTGGTTTTTTTGGTGCTATGCATCCAACTGACAAATGAAAATGGTAGTTTTATTGCCACCCCCTCTCAAAAATTTAAAGCTTTGCAGTCCATTTTAAAACCTCCAACATTTCACTGTGTTTCAGTATGAAAATTAAGTAGAAACATGTATAAACTTGGGAAATGAACGTTTTGGTTCAGTAGCTGTTCTCTGTACCTGGTGTTGCAACACCAAAAAGGACACGTTATGACAGCAGGGGCCCTGTTCGGGGATGCAGACAGCCCTGCCTTGCCCTCACAGCCCTGCTGGCTCTCCCTGCCCAGGGCCCAGGAGCTCCACCTCAGCTCTGGACTCGTCAGCAGCCTGTGCCTAGACCTGGCCCTGGCCCCAGCCCTCATTTCTCCTGGGGCCACCAAGGCGCCTGCTGTTGCCCTTGGCTTTGCCCACCACATCCAGGGGCTGGAGGGAGAGGGTAGGGCTCTGCCTGTGCCCAGGTCATCCTGGCTCCTGGTCCTATTCCCATCCTTATGGCAGCCTCCATCTTGCCAAGCTCAAAATGCTGATAACCCCATGCCCTAAACCTCCAAACAAAGAAAGGAGACTCGCTGGGTTCCCACCACCACCGCTGTACTGTCCTAGTACATCAGTACTCTCTTTTCTCCTCCTCCCTCTTCCTTCATGAGTCATCATCACCCACTTCACATAGCTCCTGGGTGTGAAGATACACAGGTGGATGAGCAAGCCCTGGCCCAAGGTCTCAGCTCCTGTAACACACAGCAATCACTGTGTGTTACAAAGAGTGAGAGGTTGATGTGTTACAGCAGTGCCGTGAGGAGTGGCTGGATGTTACAGGGGTTTAAGCTGTAGCTATGCAACAACAAGCTGAGCTTCAGGCGTAATTGCAGAGGAGTACTGGAGACCTTCTGGAGAGCACCACCATGCAAGGCCAGCAGTGCCGCAGCAACTTTATCAGTTGTACCATATAAGGCCAAGATTGCCCAGGTGGTGGTATCAGAAGTACCAAAGTGGTGTATGGTTGGAGCAAAATGGGGTCCAGTGGGCCGAGTTGTTTATTTGGGATGAGGCAAGGTCTGGGAAAATGAGGGATCAGGGTGGATAGGGGAAGAACAAAGACACAATAACGGAGCAAATGGGGGATAAACAAGGACAATTGCACGTAAACAAGCTGCTGGTTGATATGCTTCTCTGGCTGAGCCCTGTGTCTGATCACCACTGTTTATCCCATCTTCCTATTAAACTCTATTACTAAATATTTTAGTGTGATCTCACTCTGTATTCAGGAGGTGGGGGGAGAGTTATGTATGTATCCATTAGCTGATGAGCTTTGAAGTAGACTAGACAGTGAGTAGGAGGACACCTGCACCCTGAAATAGTAGAGGTCTGAGCTTGTGACTAGATAAGGGTCCTGCAATCTGGGCACAGGTATTAAGTAGACATAAAGCCAATGCTAATATTTAAGGGACCAGTGGATGTGTGCTTTTTTGTGAATCAAGAAAGTGAAGGTGTATGCAGATGTCACCAGTGAACTTCCAGCTGGTGAGTTTTCAGCTGGAAAAGAGGTACAGGGCTGGACCATCTCTGTTATTTCATGTTTATGTAAGTGAGGCTTGCATTTATCTGGATGTCAGTAAAGGCACTGTGCTCTGTATGTGTTGATCTGTGTGGCCGGCTGTCTACACTGTGTGTGTGTTCCCTGCAAATGGGAAAAAAAGTAGCTGCATTTATTGGACTGGGATGGGAAGAATCACTTGTGACTCTAAGGCCACCAAATTTGGCTTTCTTCAAGTATCATCATTCCCTTCTGGCAAGTCACATGGTGTTTTTGCATCTGCATTATCTCCTCCTCTTCCCAGACTGTATATTGCATAAGGAGAGACACAGGCACCATGATGTTGCTCAGCGGAAGAGAAAACAGGAATAATGTATCCCTAGCCTAAACTATGGGGTTTCTTTTCCTCCCTGTCCCTTTCACCCAGGCAGAAGGGGCTCCAGACAGAAGAGGCAATGCTTAATGAGAAGGGATACTCCTTCAGCTGGCAATAAAACCATGTACCACTCTATGACCTAGCTTGCCTTTAGAAGTTTTATTTTCAGCGTCTGGACTGAAACACTTTAAGTAATAAGCTCTAGATAAAGATCTGAGAATTTAATTGCTCTGAAGTACTATTTCCCTATTGAAAATCATGGAAGTGAGGAATTACTTTATTTCCTAGGTTTTTTAAGATCATATTAAGGTTTATAGCTTTTGTTCCTGAAATTAGTTTTCATGTTTTGCTGGCTCTGCTGGACGTTATGTAATTATGTTAAGAGTTCCTGTGGTTCTCATTATTCTTTCTTTCTTACTGTTGGTGCATATAAATAAATTTCACTCTTCCCTTGTGGCCTACACTGTTTACAGCCAAATTATTCTTGGCAGGACTGTATTAGGAAGGATACAATGAGTTCTGTTCAGTGAGGCCATGCAGAAGGCAGGTATATTCTACTGGATGCTCTCAAGGGATGGCAAAAGGTGTGCTGGGCACTGCTGTTAATTTCTGTGACTTCAGCGAGGCTGCAGGTGGGCATGGTGTGGAAGAATGGCTGATTCAGCAAGGCCATGATCTGGTATCGCTGAGCAACCCATGTATCAAAAAGGAACTAAGACATGCTGACACAGCAGGATGACCGCCGGGACTTCCCCGGATAGAACAAAGAACAATGGGGCCGGGTAAACAACTGTAACGAAACTGTATCTAGAAGGAGATGAAGTAAGCGGCTAACATGTCCTGCTGTCAACCGCCAATCGAGTAGAAGCAATAAGCGCGTGGACAGTAACTTTAACCCAATCATAGCTTATTAATTAATAACCATCCTCTGCTACCAGATGTCGGAGTTTCCTTTGTTCAGTGTCGACGGCGGAGCGGGAGTGCGATTCCGGAGTAATGACAGATCCCAATATGAGTATGGTCATTCTCCGGAATCGCACTCCCGCTCCGCCGTCGACACTGAACAAAGGAAACTCCGACAGGCATGGCATAAGTATGATCTTGACTTTCTGTAGTTGGGATCCCAGAGTGGTATTTCACCAAGACAATAACAAAAAACATTGTGAAAGTTATATATTAAAATTACTTTGATTGGCACAATGTGCTTCTTATGGTCTCGGTGACATTAGGAATACTTATCTTTGTGTCTCCACTTGCACAGCTCAGCACAAGATTTTTCTCTTCACTAAACACTCCACAGTACATGACTTAACCATTTGCTGTTATGAACAGCAAGAAGGAAATATGGTGCCTACCTGGAAATCCCCCTGGAAATCCTAATACAACTAACCATATGGAATAGAAGGTTTGATCTTGTGTCTCAAACCAGGAAGAGGAATGGGGTTTTTTTAATTATTATTTTTCTTTCTCATACACGTAGAAATCTAAGCAAAGAAAAGAGCACATTGAGGTGGCTTAACTTCTTTCAATGAATAGAGAAAGCTGCATCTGGCAGTAAATGGACCTCTAGGAAACATCTCTAGCCAGGCATTTTAATCTTTTTTTTTAATGACTGTGAAGCCAAGTGAGTAATGTAAAGGACAGCAGAAAACAGTATCAAACATGCAAGTGAATGGAAGAAGAGGAGACAAATGCCCTTTAAGCAACCTTAAATAACCATGACCTTACCTATAAATCTGACAAGTCACTGGCAAGACTTTGGTGAAGGGTATAAAAAGATAATGTCACTTATCTCTACCATGGTAACATTACTTATAAAACAGATAGAAGAGGAAATGAAGGAAAGATCTGTAATAAAAACTAATGCATTGACTCAGTAGAATGTTGTGCTAGATTGTATTACGTATTAAATCTGACAACATTTTTACACTATGAGAGTGTTACAGGATTAATTTTTGAATATTTTGTTGCTCGTATATGGCTCAGTATGCAAAAAATTATGATTCTAAGTAGCTTAGTACAAGGTGTACTCATTATATGTTTGATTATTCATGTTTGTAACAATAACAGCAAAGTTATAATCATGGATATAAAGAAAGAAATAGCATTTTAAATTATATTTTTACTATGGAATCTTGCACTGGTTTTGGCTGGGGTAGAGTTAATTTTCTTCATAGTAGCTGGTATGGGGCTGTGTTTTGGATTTGTGCTGAAAACAGTGTTGATAACACAGGGATGTTTTAGCTATTGCTGAGCAGGGCTTACACAGAGTCAAGGCCTTTTCTGCTTCTCACCTCACCCCCCCATCGAATAGGCTGGGGGTGCACAAGAAGCTGGGAGGGGACACAGCCGGGACAGCTGACCCCAACTGACCAAAGGGATATCCCACACCATATGACGTCATGCTCAGCAATAAAAGCTGGTGGAAAAAGGAGGAAGGGAGGGGACACTGGGAGTGATGGTATTTGTCATCCTAAGTAACTGTTACGCGTGATAGGGCCCTGCTTTCCTGGAGATGGCTGAATATCTGCCTGCTGATACAAAATAGTGAATGAATTTCTTATTTTGCTTCATTTGTGCATGCAGCTTTTGCTTTACCTATTAAACTGTCTTGATCTCAACCCATGAGTTTTCACACTTTTACCTTTCCAATTCTCTCCCCCATCCCTTGAGTGAGCAGCTGGGTGGGGCTCAGCTGCCTGCCGGGGTTAAACCACAGCAAATCTAAATAGTTACGGGTTTATAATAGCTTTAATTTTTTTTTTTTTAACAAGAGATATTCAGCTAGAACTCTAGGACTTTGGAAAAGATTTGACTTATGAGCATGAAGTCACCATTTATTTTTCCAAATTACATTCATTTTCACCTTTAGAGATTAGTAGGGAATATATGTTACTATTTACTCCTAAATAATTAAAATTTGACCTGCACATGTTGTTCTTTAATTACAATTTTAGGGGTTTTTTTAATGTGAAACTTAAGTTGCTGCTAAAGATAATGCAAGTAAGTATACCCATCAATAAAGTAGCAGAGTTGATTTTATTGTCACTGAACATGCTTACTCTTCTTCCGCTTCCAAAATTGCTCGTTCTTGTCAAGCTACTTTGCAAACACTGTTCTTTACCACTGCTCTCCATATATGACTGGGGCTTTTAACAATTTTAATTGAAAAAAACCCAACAAAACCCAAACATAAAACAAAGCACAATACATTGTAGTATTGCTTAATTCCAATTTATGTCCATAACAATTATAATACAAACTCATAACTGAAATAGATTTTTCTATTGTTGCTAGTCATTTATTTAAGTGATAATTAAACAGGCTCAGAGAATAATTACTGCAGTCTTGAAATGAATCCAGATCACATAAGACTGATGCAATACTTATTAAATTTTAAGTTTATTTTTCAGTACAACCAGAACTAAGAAATTTTGTGAGGAAAATGTCTTCATAGCATTTCCAGTCTACTGACAAAAACTTAATGAGAGGGCTTATATCCAGTTCAATTTCCTAATCAAGGAGGCTGATATAATTTGTTAAATGTCTTTCTCCACTTTGATGATCCAAACCAAACAAATTTCTACTTCTTCCCATCATTTCCTTAAGAATATGGAGATAACTTCAGACATTTTCATGGCAGGGAAAAGATGAAATACCAAGGAAGATATTTCAGGCCTGTTTTGGATCAAGACTGAAAAGTCAAATTCACATTTTATAGTGTGATATTTCAGGTTGTGGGGGCTAGAATTAGAAATTAGCAATCAGAGATTTATTATTTGAATACTTTGGCATGTGTAGTCATTTTCTCTTTTCTTACAGGCAGCATTTTTTTCCTATAGGTAGACATAAATGTTGGTGGGATGATGAGTCCCATCTTTGGTGGTTAGGCATGTTGTTTCACAAGGCTGTCAAATATGACTTTAGCTAGTAAACATGAAATTATGAGGGAAGTGGTCAATCTTAGACTCCAGGATAGGAAGGTTTCTTACTTTGGACTAGAACGTACTGCCTACCTTGTCTCACAATTTACTATGATAAACTCTTTTCTGGTGTTAGGAAACCAAACCATGCAAATCTTTCCTTTCATTTCTCCATCAAAGCACACTTACGATATTGCAAAAATCCAGGTGCTTCATGATTAAAGCCCTATCCTTTGAGATGTTGAGGCAAGATTGAAGTTCACACTTAATATGATCTCCAGCAGGACCAAATGGACCCAAACTCACATCATGAATACCACAATACTATAATAATATCAGGGACTAACATATCACAGATATTTTAAATTGCATTGCTGCAAGGAAATTTACAGTATTAAGTGGTTCTTCACTATTTCATTGGACCATGCTGTTCAGTTTTTTCTTGTTTACATGTCCTTTCATTTTTAATCTATATTCTGTTTGTGCTAAATCAGATACAGAAAAAGGCAATTTTATGGTTTTCCTCCAATCACCTGTTTTTTGAGAACTTGTTCTCCCTCTGAGAAGTAAAATATGTTAAAAGTGCTGAACAGAAACTATGCAGGAAAGAAAATTAGTAGGAGAAATCTTATTTTCTTTACATCTTAATCCCTTAGAACTAATTTGGTAGAAATTATACTTTAAAGCAATTCCTTGTAAATTTCTAGCTCTGTTTGTAATACTGCAACATTCTAGTTCAATCCAGTAATGACAGAATAGTCTAATAATTCAAAAAATCATAGCACACTTGTTTTACAATTCTAATATGTAGCTGTTGCTCCTCACAGATATAACAAAAGACAGCATATAAAACAGCAATATCTTATTAGATGAGAAACAAAGCTTATATTTTTAATGCTGTAAAATATCAGGCTGTGCCTTGTAGCTATAATCTTTGTGGTGGGCTGACCCTGGCTGGATGCCAGGGTCCCACCAAAGCCGCTCTATCACTCCCCTTCCTCAGCTGGGCAGGGGAGAGAAAAA
>NW_008795695.1:1896095-1906316 GCF_000699145.1 Aptenodytes forsteri
TTGGTGTCTGCAGAGTTGTTTCTCTCACATATTCTCACTCCTCTCTCCAGTTGCAAAATGCGCAGGTTTTTTTACCCCTTCTTAAATACATTATCCCAGAGGCACTACCACCGTTTCTGATTGGCTCGGCCTTGGCCAGCAGTGGGTCCGTCTTGGAGCCATCTGGCATTGGCTCTATAGGACATAGGGGAAGCTTCTAGCAGCTTCTCACAGAAGCCACCCCTGTAGCCTCCCTGCTACCAAAACCTTGCCATGCAAACCCAATACAACCTTATATTTAGTGCCATCCTCTTTCTGGACATATTTTACTCCTTCATCACACAAAAACTCCCTAACCTTCTTTTCTTCTTAACTGTCTCTGTCCTTTTCTTTCTTTGCACATGTTGTTTTAACAAGTACTAGAGACATGTTTCCAGATTTTTTTCTGAAAAAGAAATGTTACTTAAGAGTTGTTCTTAATGGGAAACTTCAAGATGGAACTCATTGTAGTCCTCACACAATTTCTATTTTCTACTTTCAAACTGCTCACTAGACTAAAGATTTTCTGTTTCACCTCATTCCAAGGCCTGCATATATGGAATTTCCTCTGGAAACACCAAATTCAAATGAAAGACAAAGGTGTAGATCGAATAATACTCAAAATCAGTCATTCTTAAAACCAAACATGAACATAACAGGAATCTGTCACTGCTCAAATTCATTTACACACCTAAAAATTTGTAAGTGTTAATTAATTATTGCTGTAGTTATGATTTAAAAATGTTATCTATGCAATCAAAACAAAAATACAAAATGCTAATCATGATTAATGTAGAACTGAAGCCTAATGAGCTTACAAAAGGTAAACTGATTCACTTAAACATAAGTGAATAAATTACTTTGCTAATCATGAATTTATTGTAAAATGTTTTGTATTTTGAAAAATGTCATAGCTTGAGAATGATAATGGGTTGCGAGTCTTCTGGGTATATATTATAGTTTAAAAATGAAAATGAAAAACTCCTTTACTCTTGCTGAGGTCTTATTTTTTTGTTCTTCTAGAAATAAGACACTTCCTTCTTAAAAGATGCTTCTATTGTAGCACCAAGAGAATGTGTTTTCCTGAAATAGTAATTTCACATTAATTTTAAAAAGCAAAAATTACAAAGTTGTGCAAAGACTTCTGTGCATGTGTAACTTTACATATGTGTGATGACCCAGTAATTGGTAGGAATAAGTTTGCCGATACACCTGTTTTTTTATTCTATTGGGCCCTCAAAGTAACCACAGCCAAATTATTGCTCTAGACACATTACTGTCCACACTGAATAGCTAGCTACATGTGCTTTTCAGTCCCTATTTAAATGATGTTGGGGGTCTGATATTAAAGCTACCATATGTGAAATTTGATCTCTTTTCGCAACTTTCCAAGCACCTTGTCTGACTGTCAGCAAAGTTCTTTATGTCTTGTCTTCTATATTGCAATATTTGATTATATGAGTAAGTGTAAAATGACACGTGAATTTTTTTTAAAAACAACAAGTATTGCAGAGATTTGATTATTAATTGCAATATGTTTTACGATTATATCCTATTTTTATCTGAGTAATGGATTTACTGAACTTGTGCTAGATATTTTCAAAAGTATTTCTTTTTCAAACATTTTCTTGATACTGGAGCAAACATAAGAACACCTTCTTTAAATGTCATTTTCCTCCAGCTGCTTAGGATGTTATTTCTGGAACCTGTCTGAATCAATTGATTATTATGGTACTATTCTTAAGTGAATTACTGACATTTAGAAGGGACTGGAAGAAAATTGCTGATAGGAATCTATGAACAGCAAATGATATTTCCTCATGTTAATATTATATTTTGAGGAATAATGACTATGTTCATGAATAACCAAAAATATCAGATTCTTTCATATGGCAAAACCAAGCAATAATTATTCTACTGTTTTCACTTCTCCAAAACAATTTATGTATCTGAATTTTAGATATGCTTTTAACTGCTCTAAATTATTCTTAATTTTGTTTTAATTTTACATTAAAACCTATCTTCACTGATACCTAAGCCAGGCCTTGACCTTGAAAATCTGGATTTAGAGTTCTTTTCCTAAACTGGAAGGGAGCTGAGTTTGGTTTTTAGCATTTGTCTCCCAATTGAGAACTACATTATTTAAAGGATTACTTCTCAGAAAAAAATAAACCCCCGAATTTTTGCTGGTCACTGTTACCTCATTTACATTAGCTGTGTATGTTCAAAAAATATGAAAATGTTTGAACTGAATTCTAAACCAGCACAGAACTTGCCAAGTTTGTTTAATAAGCAATTGTTCTCATGATCTCATGATTACATATATATCTAAAATTGGGACTATTTGCAAAATAAGTAATTAAAAGATGCCTTGGGACTTGAGTAGAAAGAAAGCCTGAAATTCTTTACTGTTGTACTTTAATGCTTTGCCAGCACTGACCAGATTTTATTTTTAGCCACTCACAACTTCTTTGTATATCGAAACTACTTAAAGAAACCCTAAACTGGGACCAGTGCTAGCTACTTTTTAAAGCAAGATGGAAACGTGAAAGATTTATTTTTCAGATCATCTAAATACACGTTCACCTTGCATACACATATATGAAGGATTATGTGGGAGAGTTTGAGTATTTTGGGACAGAACTTGGGGAAGGCAGGAGATCATAAATGAATACTTAAGGAAGGTAAAAGAACTTCAGACTTTTTATAGTGGGATTCACAGGTACTATGGAGTAGGGGTTATTGTAGTTGCAAGTATGTAGAGGATATTGTTGGCATACCTTTGTTTCTGTCAGTGTCACTGTACTTTCCCTTTCCACTTTATGTTTATGGTTTCAATGTTCAGCCTTCCTTAGTTCCATCACTTACAAAATGAATTCTTTGCTTTTTAATTGTTTTTCTTTCCTTTGCTTTTTAAAAGCCACTTAATAATTATTTCCAGAATGACTGGCAGCTGCAGTAGTCCTTCAAAAGAAATCATTTAGTCATTACCCCTTCCCACGACTATTTCGCAGCAAAACACCCGTGCCTTAACTTTTGAACTAGAGTGCAGTGTTTATCAGATACACAATTTCACATCAGCAAGCTTCTGTGAGTTTTGTCTTTCTTCTTATCCTCAGAGATAAGAGAGACTTGGTCTTTCCTGCAAGACTTGAAAAGAAAAAAAGTTGGACATCCTTTATCAGCTGTATTGCCGTATGAAGACACATTAGCGTTACAAGTGTTTTGTTTAGTAGAAGATAGTAAGTAGAAATAGCACCTTCTCTCCAGTCGTGCAGCATACATGTATACACATCTCGCATTGACTTCAATTACTTGAGCTTACACTTCATTTTTCACTGCAGTTGATAACATATAATATACATGCTTTTGTTAGTGTGTTACACTGGTGTTTCTGAAAAGTCAGACACCATCCTAAATTGATAGTTGAATCAGGCCTGGTATTTATAAGTATGACAAAAATATTGAGTAAATAAGTTTCTTCTGGATGTAGGAGAGCCAGTAAGTTTATTGTAGATGTTTGGAATGAAAGCAATCACATATTCTCACAATTTATTGATGCTTGGTTTCTGTCATGCCACCACACTTTTATTTTCCACTTCTTGTTAAGAATTTCAGTGGGGGAAAGGTGTTGCTCTGCTTTTATAGGACTTCACCTGGAGCATCAGAAATCTGTGCTCTTCTGTCACACACTCATGGTCTTGCAAAAGTCTCATTAAAATCTGTCATTCACTTATGTGCATGAAAGTATTAGCTTTCTTGTCATTTATAAATACAATATCTTAAATGAACTGTATACAAAAAAGCACTAGATATTTTACTGACTACTTTAAGAAGATAATTTAGAGCTGCTGCTTGCAATATAGTGCTAGAATACATCACACAGCTGTTAAATCCACTTAATCTCACTTGTATTAAGAGATGGTTCCCATTAATATAACTGAATCCTCAAAGTCTGGACATCTGCAATTAACTCTGCTACTAAGGAACTTGTGCTATTATTGTAAGCCTTTGAATATCACTGAGCATTCCCCCTGACCTCTTCCTTTTTGACTGCACAATCTATGTAATGTTGCAAAGAGCTTTTGAATGACTGTTTTTACTTAAAAATATTTTTTTTAATTAAAAAACCCTGCTAATTTTGCAACTTTGGTAACTTTTCTGTTAATGTTGCAACTTTGATTCCTATAGAACCATTAGAAATTCCTTTTCCTTTTTTGCTTCTTTGCTAGAAGAGAGGAAGGAAGAAAGGGATATGGACTCTTTCCTTCTGGAATAATCACTGTAGCCCATTCACCTAATTTTGAAAATTTCAGAGCATAATAAGTGACTGCTTAACATCCTAGTCTTGAAAGCTACTGTATAAATGAAGGGATTAAGCCTGTAGCCTTAGCTTATGTGAATAAATTTTTCCCAAGTAATCCCACTGAGAAACTGTTACAGGTAAATTCTTGATAATTATAGCTACATCACTATGCTTTCAAATAACTTTTTATGAGACAGCAGTGGAATGTAAGGACATTTTGACCACATTGCAGTTCAAGTTCCAGCATGCTTCATGCTTGGGCATTGCCAAAGGGTTGGACTTGTCACTGTAGCAGCTTTCAAGCGTTTAAGAATTTTCTTTTCCAACAAATGTCTTCAGAGCCAGATCCAGTGGAGGAAGGTCAGCTTTACATGATAAAACCACCTTTTTTTTTTTTTTTTTTTTTAATTGATGGTATTTTCTTCCATATTCATTATGTTTTCCAGGCATTAACTTTGTGTCTAACCTTAGTTTCCTGATACGCTGTGGAGTCTGAAGTTCTCTGTAAGATGATTCAGTCTGAACAGCCACCATCTAGCATGGTTTCCATGCTGAGCAGAGCATAGTTTTTGCTTGTTCTTTAACTGCATCAGATGTAGCTGAGACGCAAAGTATAGCTCCTGAAAACTTCAAAGTCAGCAAAGGATAATTAAGTCAATGTATCTAGTATCAAACCCAACTACAAATTTTCAATTAAAATGCAGAGTTTATATGCAGATATTCACATACTTATATATAATATAGAGTTATTAAATTCCTGATTTGTCAACAACAACAGAAAAATAAATCTCTCAATCCTAGGAGCTAGAAAGCACAAATAAAAGGGCAAGAAAAAGATTTTTTCTCTTTAAAAAGGACAGTAACTTGCTGTGCCCATGGAAACAATTTAAAACAGTGAACAGCATGAAAAACACAGCTAGGTACTAAGAAAAAACGTCTATTGTGGGTTGCAGACTTCTCTTAGAGTCTTTTTTGTGCTACAGAGGAAGGCTTCTTCAAAAATATGAATCCTATTTCTTCAGAAGAGTACCTTCCTTTGGCCCTTGCCCTGCTGGTTTTGCAGTGGCTCTGCTTCACTTGCCAAGTTTGATGTGGAATTCATGTAGTTCAGAAGTCAAAAGCTGGGACAGAATCAATGGAGACACTTGGACACTGGCAAAAAGTTAAAATGACCACATAAAGCTCAACAAAAGTTTTGTACAACAATCCCTGTGAGTTAGTAACACTTTCAGTTTCCTTTAGCACTCTTAGGATCTTAAATTAAGAGTATTATATGGTTTTGCAAATGTCTGTCAAGTGATCGCTATTGTAGATTGCTAAAGAATTGCAGGGTGTTAGATAATAAACTCAGATACAACAGAAAATTTGTTTTTCATCTACAATTTATGCTATTTTTGTGCAAGTTTCCTATATGTTTATGTTTTACAAGTAAGTTGAAAGTTTTACAGGTAAGTGATGTGTGATTTATTGCCTAAAAATGGTTACTAACCAGAGCTTTATTTTTTTGTTTTTATTAGGGAAAATGGAGGATAAGAAGAAAAGAAAAAAACGGTAGGTGAGTGTTTTGTTTAGAGAAATTGTCCATAGCATTGAACTAGTTATATTGTGCAAAGTAACATTCAACTGCATAAGAACACTAAAGTTAATTTTGCATGATAAATACCAGAAATAGATCTTATTAACACATTTTGAGAATAGAGCATTCAACAAAGCATAAAGTAGTGGTTTTATTAGTTAATAAAAGTGTGGAAGTATTCAGTTTAAGTATATTAAAATAAAATATATTTATTTCCAACACTTTAACCATGGAATGATATAGTAAGAAACAATATATCATATGAAGCAGTCCAAATATTTTAAAGAATACCTTGAAGGTGCCTGTTTTATGCAATTAATACATAACAAAACAGAAACAGGTTTGAATTTAAGGTATATGCTCTGAAGAGTGCACATTTGTCTGTTCTTCAAATTGAATTGAAATTCCTTTCAGCAAACAGTAAGTCCAACATTCATTCAGACACCGAGTGGAGAGTGCCAAGATTTCAGTCAAGCCATATGCAGTGTCAACCCATCACTGTTCAGAAACAAGCACAATATTCTCAAAGTCTACAGTCAGCAAAAGTAGCAGGTAAGTCAGTAAAAGACATTATTGGTACTATCTGTGTGGGGAAACTCAACAAGAGTATTTCAGATAATATGGGTAAAACTCAGTTTTGTATGAAGTGTGTTTATTGACTGAATTCTGAGTTACTGAAAACTGGATAAGCTTCTTAAAAAAGACAACCAAGTGCCTTTGTACCAACTCCTCACAGGATCATCAGTTTGCTCAGCTAAGCCCTCTTTGCTCTAAAAAAAGCAGCAGAGCACACAAAATAAAAACCTTTTGAGGAAGGGGGAATTATTGCTGACACGAAGCATGTTCCCAGAGGCCTGCCTAGCAGAGCTTCAAAATGCATGGTGCTGGTAACCTAGCTGAGTAGGAAAGCTATGGGTTATTTAGTGCTGCATAGATCTTCCTTATCTGTTTGCATATATTATGCTGGGTCGTACTGGTTAGTTATCGCATAACTGCCTCAGGAAGCAGGCTGGGACCATTTTCTACTTAAATTAGTGCTTTATCCACTGATTCCTCCACTTAGTTTTATTGAACCAGTTCAATAATAAACCTCATACTGCAGCTGTCAGATTAGAATAGTATTTTGAAGTCCATTAAAATCAAAGTGAAGTGTTTCACTAATGTTGACAGGTTTAGAATCAAGTATGTAGTGGTGTCTTCTCCAGATACCATTTAAATGTTTATAAATTATCATAGCATCATAGAATAATTCAGGTTGGAAGGGACCTTGAGAAGTCTCCAGTTGAAACTCCTGCTCAAAGCAGGGTCAGCTCTGGGATCAGACCAAGCTGCTCAGGGCTTTATCTTCTTGGGTCTTGAAAACCTCCAAAGACAGATATTGCACAACCTCATTAGGCAACCTACTCCACTGCTTGCCTGTCCTCACAGGGAAAAAGTATTTTACTTATGTCCAGCCTGAACCTCTCGTTTCAACTTATGCAAATTTGGCAAGCATGCACTCTGTCACCTCTTCCAGATAATGATCTTAAACAAGACAGATGCCAAATTAGACCTCTTCAATACTTCACTTGTTACTGGCTTCCAGTAGAGTGTGACCCACTAGCCACTAACTGTCCAATCAGTTTTTTACCCATCTAGTTTGTCTGTGCATCGAGACTGTAATGTCTCAACTTGATATAAGAATATCTCTGGAGATACTGTCAAAAGCCTTGTAAAAATCATGGTAAATGACGTTCATTGCCTCTCCCCTCATCCACAAATCCAGTCGTTATATCCTAGAAAGCAATCAGGTTGGTCAGGAACGATTTAGCCCGAGTCAATCCCTGCTGACTGTTGCCAGTGGCTGCCTTCTACATGTGCTGAGACATGTTCCCCAAGGGGACTCACTCAGTGATCTTCCCAGGGATTGATGTGAAGCTGACCAGCTTGTACTTTGCTGGGTCACCCTTTTGGACTTTTTTGAAAATGCGTAAAGACCTGCCTTTCTCCAGTCATTAGTTCATCTCTAGTCATCTCCAGTTTCCCTGACCTTTCAAAGGTGATAAGAGTGGCAAGGACATTGGCCATTTGTCTTCACACCCTATGGTGCACCCTGTTCGGTCCTACGGACTTTTACAGATTAAGTTCTCAAAAGTAGTCCTTGACTTGATCCTCATCCATTGCAGGTTGTTCTCCTACTTCAACCTTGTCTCTAGGCACAGAGGCCCAGAAGACTTTGTTGATGAAGACTGAGGCAAAGGCAGCCTTATCTGCATCTGCTGTTACTAAATCACCAGTCCCATTCGGCAACTGACCCACACTTTACTAGTTCAATTTCTCACTACTAATGTAGCAGTAGAAACTCTTGTTGACCTTAACTTACCTTACAGGTCTCATATGTAGCTGAGCTTTGGCTATTATCGCACCACCCCTTCATGACCAGGAATTGTTTCTAAATTTCTCCTTTTTACTTATTTCTGCTTCTGCCTTTTGTATGCTGCCTTTTTTCATTGGAGCTCTGACTTGAGTTGTCTGATTTGCCAAGCCAGCCTCCTGATACATCTCCTTATTTTCCTGACTATTGGGATGGGCTGCTATTGTAACTGGAGCATGCAGTCTTTAAAGAGCTGCCAGTTTTCCTGAGTTCTTTTGCACTTCAGAGCTGCTTCCCATGGGATCCCACCTACCAGTTTCCTGATGACAATTGCAATTACATTTATGATTGACTAATATCGGAAAACTAAATTGTGAAACAGATGCTTAGATGTGGAAACAGATGGAACCCTGTCATAGTATTCCTGTTTCTTCTGTTTTAGAAATATCTGGGGTGTTTTGTTTTTTTTTTTTGCTGTATGATAAACTTCAATTTTCAGTTTTACCTTTTACAGTATGAATTATATTTTGAAAATAATGCTTTTTCTCCAAATAAAATAAATTATAATTTAGCCCAGCTTCAGTTAATACACAAATAAAATGGAGATACCCTTTTTTCATCTAGTTGCTGCTAGTTGAACATTTTCTGTTTATCCACATATCAACATACACTATTATAATATTCCCCCACCATAATAACATAACTTGCCTCCTCTCAGCCATCTAGCCTGTGCTGCAGCTCTGATTTGGCTCCCAGCGACTGTGTATGTTTTGCTGTATACACATGTTTTAAGCCTTGAACCATCTTAACAGCATTTCAAAGACTGACTGCTAGAAAAGGCATTCTTTTTATTTTTAGTATTTTAACATCTTTCTTCCATATTTGCTTTTTTTGGGTAACAGAGGTGACCACATTATGCTCTTCATTATTCCCCCTACCTATGCTCCACCCCATCATATGCTACTTCTCCCTCTTTTGCAGTAGAGTTCTGTAACAGATAACCCCACTGTATGTGAAAGCTGTTGGCATGTAATGTGGTATAATTGCTGTCTCAATGAGATCACACTTTTCTCTGTTACCATTATCCTGCTGCAGTCATCCTGACCTGTTTGTATCTGTATCTGCTATTCATCTGTCATGTAGTGGAGAAAGGCCTGCCATTCCCTCTTTCACTATGCCTAGCATAGTGAAATCCGATGTAGCCAAACGGTATGTACTTGCCACTGTGTAAAACCCGTGTAATAACAGTGACGAAGGAGTTATGTAAAAAGAGAGAAGAGTCTATACTGCATCACCGTACCATAATCAAGCTAAATCTCAGGAAATGGTCATTCTATTTGTGCAGTTTGCCAGGCCTTTCTCTACATCTTGTATCTTGAGAGACACTGTTCAAGCAATCCTCAAGCTCTTAATTGCTGTGGGTTTAGTTTCTTCTTTCAATGGAAAATCTAAAGTGGAAGCTGTTCAGAAGATAATGCAAAGCAGAAGATGTAGGTTCCCATTCAGTAGTTCAATGGGAATGACAAAAAGTTTGTCTTCCAGCAAGGATGCTTGCTGGATATTTTGCAACTCAGAGTCCAAAAGCTTCTGGATGGTGGCATATGACTAGGAACAGGGGTTGTTTCCTCATTGGAAATACAACTTCCAGAGGATTGCACTTACGTTTATCACCTTTATCATAGGGACTGAAGAGAAGAAATGGGAGATGATGGCAGCTGATGTTTACTCTGTTGGCACTAATTCTGTATTTATAAAATATAGATGTGGAATATATTTATAGTTATAAATATACCTATTTTCTGGGGATAATAATAGGGAGGGTTTCTCTTTGTTCTTAGAGCTATTTCCTCATTAACCACCAACATACTTCAATAATACCCTCATTTGTGTAAACAGGAGATTAGAATTGTGGGATGCCTCTGCCCCAGAGATTTTACACAGACATTCATATATATATGTGTTATATGT
>NW_008795695.1:1906518-1916619 GCF_000699145.1 Aptenodytes forsteri
TTAAAAAAAAAAAAAAAGGATTTTAAAACTTGGAGATTTTATATTTTCAAAACACAATGTAATGCACAACTGGAGACCTCTGTTAGCTCCTGCTGAACCTTTCCATATAACCCCCCTAATATGTATTACTGACACAAGCAGGAGGGACTGGGGAAATCTCTTTGTTCTGTCCTTTAAATCAGAATGTTCTTATATTCGTAAAGGGGAAAGAATCATTCATTTGGCAAATAAACTTATTAAATCTCAGTTACTGGAAACATTTGTTGACTATTTATTCACACATACATAAATACAGAGAAAATGAAAGATGACCAGAAGACCATTACTCTTTTCTGCAGTAACTTACAAGATTTTGGATTAGTTCTCCATGAAGTAGGTAACAATGTTTTCTTGACTCTAGCATGAAAAAAAAATTTGATAAGCAGTTTCCTAAAAATGTTTCAAAATATCAATTTCAGATTAAAAACTAGCTCAGTAAGTACTTGAGGGACTTAAATATTCCTGTCAAAGCAGATGTACTAACCTTTAAAAACCTTAGCTCAATGATTAACATGCTGAGATGGATATTCAGAAAACATGCTGAAACCTGAGAAGATCGCACAAAGTAGAATTGCTACACTACCTTTATGAAGAGCAATGAAATGACTTAATATTCATCCTCTGTAATATAAATTATGCAGATCCACTGCCTTAATTAATTTTCCCTCTGTTTCCATACCTGGATGTGAGTTATCCTTCCCTAGACAAAATATTCCAGCATCCATTGATTGCTGGTTCTGCTTACTTGCTTAATGTTAAACGTTACTTTAGGCCGCTAATAGGGGCCTTGTTGCATTTGAAAAATAAAATTAAAAAAAAACCCCAAAACTATTCCTTATTTTTCTGTGCTAAAGGGTGTATCACCTTACCCACCAGTACTTTTGCAATACATAGGGTGAAAATGGATTCTGTCAGCGTAGGCTGAGTAAACTCAGTTACCTTTAAATTGTTACTATTTTTAGAATTCTGTCTTCTCTTACAACTGTTGTTAAAATGTTCAAGTAAAATATGATAGCAGCTTCACTGTTCTGGCTTTAGTTTTATTGTGAACAAGAGACATACCGGATAATGTTACAGATAGGCTACCATGCAGCAAAGCTGACCAGACTTCTCTCTCTACAGGAAGTGTTTCTGCTGGTGCCCATGCTGTAATCATGACATTGGTGATGTTTTCAGATTCTACAGTGCTGCTTTTTTCCCCTCTTCCTTTCTTTGATTTCCCCTGAGGAGATCTTGTTCTGGCTGGCAAGTTATGTCATTAATCTCTTTTTTTTCTCCATGACCACTCATCATTTCTGTATTACCTCTTCTTCTTATGACAATCACACCACCACAGATGTCGTCATGTCACCACATTTCTCTAGGGATATGCTGGGCTTTCAGACTGAAATGACAGTCACCATCAGTTAGACTTCAGCTACAGCAAAATGGAGGAGGGTGAGGAAATCATCGTACACTGCACTTCACACTTTGAAGTGGAAAACAGGCTCATTACATTAACTCAGATGACATTACAAATATACACACCTAGAACTCTGCAATGTGTAGTATCAGATCAGAACAAAAATACAGATAAAGGAAGGAAAGCTCTTCAGACAAATAGGAAAGAATTGCTGAGGCTGAATGAAAGTGGGTTTTAAGACTGTTTCAAAATGGCCACAAAATCAAACATTATTATGTGGTACTTTTGAAATTCAAACTCTGAACTGGGCACAGAATCAGTCATCACAAATCCAGGTCTATCTTATATGTTAACTCTGTCCAGATGGCAGGCAATATTTCCTGTCTTCCTATTTCCATAACAAATTGCTGATATGTCTTCCTGATGGTCTTTTAAAGCAAAAGAAATCAAATACTGCGTGCAGCTTTGTTGCAAGCCATGGCAACTGAACATAAAAGTTTTTTGCACTGCATACGGTTTTGTAGCCTCTTTCTGAAGAATGGATAAACTTATTCTCAGTGCTTTTTAAAGAAGGGGAGTTTTCTACAAGCACTTAAACTCACTGTGTAAATTACAAAAGCAGTAGCTATTTTGCTGACTTTCAGATGACCATAGTAAGTTCAATATGATATAGTCCAGCTCAAGACATGTTTATTTTCTCTTAAATTCTAAAGCGTGCAGTACCAAAATTTTGACCCTGATCATTGTCTCTAGCATTCTTGGAGAGTCTAAGCTAGGATGCCGATCTCCTGATTTAAGAAAATTAGAGAGGTTTATCATACAAAAGAAAAATAACTTACATAATTTGTAGGAGTTTGAGGGTGTAAACTGATTGTGTAGGTATAGGTTATCTGATAACCTAACCAGGAGCAAGTCATGCTCACTTACTTTCCTGGGAATTTGTTCAGTAGAAATTCCTTTGTCAATAGGGAAAAAAATTGACCTCTAATGCTTACAACACCTTTTCTATCAGTGAGCAGTATTTTTCCCAGTTGATGAAACTATAAGTTAACCCTGGCACACAAATTTGCTAGTACATCTCCTTGCCCAGAACACAAACAGATGTGTCCAGGGAAAGCTTTGCTTATTTGTGCAGATGTGCCTGAAGTTGGAAGCGACTCAGCTGAAAGACAACAGAAGAAATAGAACTACATATACATAGAAAGATATTTAAAGATAAGGCCAAAACAGCATTTTGGCCAAATTCTGTTAAAATCCATGAACCTGATTTATGAATCCTAGAGTCTGAGGCTCGTCTCTTGTATGAATGTCATGAAACAACTTATTTTTCTGACTTCGAATCCATCATATTTAATGGCAATTTTTACCACAGTGCTGAGTTCAACATTGTTTCCTGTTACACATTGCATAGAGAGGTTTATCATACAAAAGAAAAATAACTTACATAATTTGTAGGAGTTTGAGGGTGTAAACTGATTGTGTAGGTATAGGTTATCTGATAACCTAACCAGGAGCAAGTCATGCTCACTTACTTTCCTGGGAATTTGTTCAGTAGAAATTCCTTTGTCAATAGGGAAAAAAATTGACCTCTAATGCTTACAACACCTTTTCTATCAGTGAGCAGTATTTTTCCCAGTTGATGAAACTATAAGTTAACCCTGGCACACAAATTTGCTAGTACATCTCCTTGCCCAGAACACAAACAGATGTGTCCAGGGAAAGCTTTGCTTATTTGTGCAGATGTGCCTGAAGTTGGAAGCGACTCAGCTGAAAGACAACAGAAGAAATAGAACTACATATACATAGAAAGATATTTAAAGATAAGGCCAAAACAGCATTTTGGCCAAATTCTGTTAAAATCCATGAACCTGATTTATGAATCCTAGAGTCTGAGGCTCGTCTCTTGTATGAATGTCATGAAACAACTTATTTTTCTGACTTCGAATCCATCATATTTAATGGCAATTTTTACCACAGTGCTGAGTTCAACATTGTTTCCTGTTACACATTGCAAATGAGATGACTGGATTTAGCTCTTTGCAAGGAACTCAAAGAACTTCCAAGGTTCCTTGCTACAAAAAGAGGAGAAATCATTGAAAAGGAAAGTAATTTAAAAACAACTGACAAAGTATAGTTTTTTTAATAAAAATACTGAGTTTTAAACTTTTCCAAATGATAGACCCTTTCTAGCAATGAGAGCAACATGGCCATCTTAATTTACCTTGACAGCATTTATTTCCTGACCTTAAAGCATTGTTTGATACTGCAACACCTCTCCAACATCCTGTATCTTGATGGTGGTGTCTTTAATAATAGATGGTGTTTGTTCTTACTTACAAACCTAAGGGTATGCCTTGGACTTTGATATCGTTTATTTTCTCTTTATGCAACTATAGGTTTAGTGAGAGTGAAAACAAATCACTGTAAGAAAGTGCAGGCAGCCATATTTTGTATTATGATGCCACTGAGCATTGTAATGAACAGAGAATGACAGCAATAATTTTACAGTTTTTGCTTTCAGCATACAAATTAAACAATCACAGTATAGGCTCTTCTGGCACCAGTTCTTCCTTCTTTAAGGGAGTCTATAACACCTGGGTGAACAAAGTGGGTTTGTGCTTGCTCATGAACACACAAATATTAGATTCCCAAAAGTTTCAACAATTTAGTTGCGGTGTGTAAAGTTTAACTTTGCACATTTATATCTAAAATTTATCAGATTGTTAAATTACATTTCTTTATTAATAGATTTACACAACTGATTAAAAAACAATAAAATAGTACATATTGTGAAGCAGGAGAAGCCCAAGTGGTTAAACCAGTAAAGATACAATTTATGTTTCTCTAACAACAACTGTTTTCATGGGATTTTATAAGGGTAGGTCCACAGGCTCCTGTGTGCATTAAAGCCCAGCCAAATCCATAAAATGAAAACAAAGTTAAACAACTTCACAAAAGATAGAAATAGCCTTTTAAAGATTCACAAGAGTACTTTTTCTGTGTCTAATCTAAGCAGCCATCATGGCGAGATTGATGGGCACTGGCACAGATGCATTTCATGAGGCGGCTATCTGCTCGATGGTATTAGAATGGAGCTATCTGTCTTCATTGTGCTCCATTAACATGCCCCTCAGATCTATCAGGAAAATGTCTACAGTCCTACTTTATAAATTATTACCTCTGACAGTTAAATATTTTAGACCATATTTAGGAATATTGCTCACTGACAGTTCTTCATTCGCCTACATATTCTTACAGTTTAATTTCCATGCTTACTTAAAAATACAGGAAAAGATGTTTTGGTTTTTTTTCCTGATATAAAGGTATTTCTAGTCTGTGTGTGGCAAAAATGATTATCCACTTACTTGACTTCAACAGTGCAATGTATAGAAATGTGTCCATGGCAGAAAAAGATATGTGTTCACTTACCAGGATACATCTTCTTTAAAGATAGATTTGCCTGCAACAACAATTCATCTAAAGGTTAACAATCAGTATATGGAAATTATGTTTATGATTGTTTTCAGTGCTGAACATAAAGCAGACATCTGACTCAGTGATTTTGTTAGTGTTCGCTCAGCTTTGTGAGGTCTTCAAATGTAGGGTAGTGGGTTTTTTTTGTTTCCATTAATTACAATCTATTAATTATTTGAAAAATATTGGCATATACCAATCTTCATACAAAAGAAAGATTTTAAAGAAACCATTGTATTCTAGTTTGTTATCTTTGACCTGAAGGCCAGATAAGCTTTAATAACATGAAATGTTATTCATTTTATGTTTACTTCAATGTCCTCTCAAGCTGTATAACCAGCAGTTTACAGTGCGTTTTTGAAGGGAGGAAAGAGAAGTAGAAAAGGGTGCTCAGTGTTTAATAATGATCAGGCTAATCTTAATTTGCTATCCAGGTTAAGTAGGTTTTAGTCCAAAATGCTTTAGTCTGGCTTACTAAATAAATAAATCCTCTGTTAAATATTTTTTTCTGTTAAAGTCGCCCTGGGAGAGGCTTTCCTGTATGGAATAAAAGCAGTGTATCTAACAGCAAAACAGTCCTTCCTTTTTTGAACAATGATGAATAACAAATATATAGCAATGTTTGGTAAGGTAAAGTAGAAATTCAGTGTCCCGGAAGCTTTCAGAAAGAGACGACTAACACTGTCATTGCGCTGCCCCTTCTGTATGACAATGTCAGTGGTCCAGGTGGGACTTCAAAAAGAGCCCCAAATGCTCACATATATACAGGCGTTTCCTTAGAAGTCTCACTTAGATAACCTAGTTCCTTTTTTTTTTGTTTTAATGCTGCTTTCTAGCCCATTTCATGAAGCATGAAAAAAATACAAAAAAGATGAATGATATAAATGAGTTCCAAACCAGAAGGTTATCAACTTAACTGCACTGATCAGAGACACAAGGGACAGTAGCTAGGAGGAGGATATTTAATAAGCAAAAGGGTTTAAAAAATGGTAAGTACGCATAGAAAAAATATAACTTGATAATTTAGTGAGCTATAACCAAATAATTTAGTTCTAATGCAGCTGAAGAAAGAAAACATAGAAAAATAATTACAGAAACACTATTAAGACATTATGAATAGATATCTGTGAGATATGCTTACAGGAGAAAACCTAACCTAACTTAACCTGAATGACTGATTTTAGAACACCAGGTGACTAGCTGGTTCTACTCTAAGCTATATACCACATTGATTGCAGCTGAGGGAAGCTAAAAGGTTGAAAAAGTGAGAAGAATGTGGTGCTTAGATGAAGGAGTGTGTTAAAATCTTGTATTTATAGCACCAACATATAGTCACTTTTCTTTGTTCCTGCACCTAAAAAGGGTATAAATTAAAGAAACTTTTCTCACCTTGAGTTTTAAAGTTTTGAAGCCATGATCAACTTCCCTTTGAGGGCATTTCCTAACAAATACATTTTACTAGTACATAATCCATAAAATTCATCAGCATACAGTTTAGATGGGTGTTACTGAACATTAAGCATTTTGAAAACCTTAACTTTTTAATGTGTGACTCCAGCTTATAAATGCACTGTAACACTAAAGTAAGAAACACTTCTGCTTCTGGAATAGCACCGCTTGTCACATTAAGCATATATAGCATTTAGAAAAGGGCCCACAGAAGTAGGTGCCTTTGTTTTACCAATCATCATTATGTAAACTCACGTAGACCAATGAAGATAATGATAAAATGCATGAACATAAGCTTGCTTAATCTTGAGAATGTAGCTGCTGAAAATGAATTGGTAGATTACCTTATTACCTTTTCACAGAAAAGCCTGTTGCTAATATTTTAAAATCATTATTTGTTCAGACTAATTTCAAAGATGATTTTAAAATAGCAATTTCAAGATGGATAGTTGAATTTCATGACACAAAAAGGAAGAGTTCCAAATGAGGACAGATGACATGTTTTGATTACAAAAAAAAAAATCTAGATCAGATCAAAAGAATGGCAATTTTTTGTTATTTTATTTTGTTGTTTAAAAAAGAGTTCTACCATTAAAATAAAAAAGAAAAATCACTGGGATTGATTAGTTATTAACAACTAGTTTGGGACAATGGAGATTTCACTCTTTGTACCAAGTCCATAATTAATCTTGAACATTAAGCCATAAGAAACAAGAAAAGTACAACCTGCATAGAACTATCTTTAACAGCTATTTCAACTCTATTTTCAACTCTGTTTCAGCAGCTATTCGCTATTTGCTTCACTGGAAAGCTAGAAGCTGTATTTTGTTGAAACTGGACCTACATGATCTGAATCTTTCCAGTTTATTAAAAGAATGTTATTCAAACTCTTTGCCACCCTGGGCTTCACAACTTCTCTTCCTGCCTCAGCAAACTGCTTGAAAAGGCACATGGGGGAGTACAGTTGATCTACATAAGAACTTAGCACTGGCTATACCACAACAGGCTACATACAGGTCATCCAGCGTCTTGCCTTAGAAATCAGACAATACTAACACCAAGGGTTGATTATACGTTACTGAGCACGAGAGCAAGCCAAGCACTTCCACAGAAATCTCACCTTGCTCCCAGTCACATATTACAAAGCTGATGTAGTCTGTGTGAAATATAATGGAGATATAAAAATCAAACCCTTTATGGTTTTTCCCCTATATCACTTAAAGAGTGTGTCAATAAATGACTGCAACAACCAGTGGCATCCATTTAGCCTGTGTCTGAAGGGTCTTGAGTGTGATGGTAGTAAGGACTGGGTTGTGTACGGGTGGATTGTCCTCCTGGAGAACAGGGCAACCATTTGTCACAAACAAATCTTCATGTCTAATTAGCCACCTGATACAAAAGATCTAATTTAACTTAGTGCCACACTGGTAGAAGAGGAGGATATTTAACTGTGAGCAATGTTGATTGTGAATGGAGTGTTAGGCTTGTGAAAATCAATGAGAATTTAGGAGCCTAAAAAAAGGTGTAGGTGTCTGAACACTTTATGCCTTGATAAGCAACTTTAAGGGAAATAAGTTCACATTTAGTGCATTATGCCCTATAACGTCTACAAGTCTTTAGTAAATTGAGGCTAATTGTATGTCATATTTGCTTAAACAGATGAGCATATCAAGCAACCACGAGAAGAGACTCCTAGCGTTTTTTCTAGTTTCAAGATCAACATGAGAAAACTGCCGACTGGTGAGAAATGCTATTTCCTGTTCAAAAGGTATAGAAAGGAGTTTATTAATTTTACTGTGATGACGCACAGGAACTGCAAACCAGGTTTAGAGGCATGTAATACCAAGGATTGTACAGACAAAAAAAAAAAAAAAAAAAACAAACAACTGTGCCTCAGATAGCTTACAATACGGATTGTAGAGAATATACAATGAGAGACTATACAACTCCAGAGAAATTAAGGTAATAATTTAGCTACATGAAGATAACATCCAGTCTTGTGAAACTTAAGGTAACTAGTAAATCAGAGTTGACATCTGTCAATCCTAGTGAATGTGACTATTGTTAACCCGTATCAGCTGAAGAGGTAAGGGAGGTTTGAGGTTTGGAAGAAGTGTGGGTTTTCATATATTCTGATTCCACATTTTACGTTCATGGAAATCACTAATACCTAAGGTGGCTGAAAATACTTTCTTGAGCAAATCCCAGTGTAACATACTGTGGAATACCAGAGGCATACTGCATTTTTTTGAGGATGTAGGTAAAACAAGGCATTAAGCTGTCAAGAGAACATGACTAATTGGGAAATCAAGAAAAGATGATAGGCAAATAGTGAAGCTTAGATGTTAGAAAGCAGACTAGCAGGCAGCAGTCACAGGGAGTGTTTTGCAGTTACAAGCTGAGCAGATGCAGAAATGTAAAAGAAAAAATGAGAAAGGGGTAAATATGGTTAGGAAAACCATTTTAATTGCATATGCACTTACAGTATCACTGACTAACTTATGGGTACTTCTATTTTTAAAGCCCTATTCATATACTCAAGGGAAGGCATGTAAGTACTTAGATATTAAATTGGTGAGATACTGTGAGTGATAACATGACTCCATGACACTGCCAACCAAACTTTGCTCTATTACAGAAATGTTGAATGCGTGTTTTCCTGTTCAGCCAGCCCAGTCCAAAATTCTTCATTCCACTCTTCTTGTCGTTAAGAAAAGCTGACCATATTTTATTAAATACAAGTGTTGCCCAATTAAGTAATTCAATGAAAACTCTCCGTAACTGCCAGGATCCTTCAGAACTGCAGTATGAACAAACACGGAATAATCTTTCACAGGCAGGATTCCTCCCTCTGGATTATCGCATATATCTTACTTTTCAGAGAGCAGAAATAGCAAGCAAATACAAACTTGTGATAACTCATGCAGGACAAATGTGTGTTAATGCTTCCTAAAGCTGATGCTGCAGGCTTGAACAATTATGTATAAATCTAAAGGGAAAATGTAAAGGAAGAAAAAAGTCTTTAAAAATGAGGTTAAAAAATGGGGAAAATTATTAACCATTTTGAACAGCTGTAGGTGTATATTTTCTGCCTGAAGACAGAGTGGGAGAGGATGGTTTATAATTTTCTAGTAGTGTACTGCCATGTATTTTTCTTGATCTGGTATTTGCACACATCTATACTGCATATATCATATACACAAGCTCGTTAAAATGCAAACATACATATGTATACTTTCTTGTGATGCTAAAAAGATGCTGGATGAGTGAAAAGGTATGTTATTGCTTACTTACCGGAATATAAATGTTGCCTGCAGTTTTTATATTAAATGATGACTAGTACTTGGGAGGTTCACCTCATTCTAAACTAGTATTATTGAGACACTGTACTCTTAATGTCTGTGAGCCTGTGTAATTATGCATGAGAAAACTGGAAGAAAGGTGTGTCATGTAAAC
Organism: Aptenodytes forsteri; assembly: GCF_000699145.1. Lineage (NCBI taxonomy): Eukaryota > Metazoa > Chordata > Aves > Sphenisciformes > Spheniscidae > Aptenodytes > Aptenodytes forsteri. The sequence continues at coordinate 1,916,339 of NW_008795695.1, forward strand.
TGTGATATCTTAAAGGTAAATATTGCAGAATTGTATTGGGTTTACACGGTAAGCAAGGCTTAAGATTATCACCATCTGACTGTTGTGCAGTCACACATATTGTGTGAAATGATTTGGTGAAGTCTGATGAACATAAATAATAGCAAACAACTCATTACCGTATTACGGACACTAATGTATGGGGTGTATGTGTGTTATGGGGTGCGGGTGCCCAGGCGCTGGCGGGGGGGGCTGCAGGGCGGCCTCCGTGAGGAGCGGCCGGGGCTGCCCCGTGCCGGACA
>NW_008795695.1:1916911-1935935 GCF_000699145.1 Aptenodytes forsteri
CTGTGGGAAGGACCCACGCTGGAGCAGGGGAAAAGTGTGAGAAGGAAGGAGCAGCAGAGAGGAGCCGTTACGGACTGACTGCAACCCCCATTTCCCTTCCCCCTGCACTACTTGTGGGGGGAGAGGTGAGGTAGAGGAGTGAAGTTGAGCCTGGGACAGGGGAGAAAGGGGGAAGGTGTTTTAATTTTTGTCTTTGTTTCTCAGCATCCAACGCTATTCTAATTGGCAATAAATTAAATGAATTTTTTCCAAGTTGTATTGGGTTTGTGTGGCAAGGTTTTGGTAGTGGGGGGGCTACAGGGGTGGTTTCTGTGAGAAGCTGCTAGAAGCTTCCCATGTGTCCGATAGAGCTAATGCCAGCCGGCTCCAAGATGGACCCGCCGCTGCCCTATTCTACTGTTACTTCCTTACCAAAGAACTGTGACATTTAGAACTAAATCTTCTTATCTTTGTGTCACTCCTGGTTATATCAGAGGTGCCCACTCACACTTTTCGAATACATATTTTCAAAACTGAAAGAGCCCATTTCTGAAGGGAAAGATCTTGGCTGGTTCACACTGAGGCAGTTAAGGAAAACTGTTGTCTTAGGTATGCCCAAAAATATGGAAGATTGAAATCTTTATTTACATCTCAGTAATAAACTTTGACAAACATAACAAACATCCTACCATATGCAGCTAGTTTAAATCGTATTTACTGTCAGTATGCATTTTTAATAACAAGTTTTGATGGAAAGTTTCATATGTTACAGCCAGTCTAAGGAAAAGTGGATTAGCACACAGATTTTTCGTTTGTTTGTTTCAAATAAGGAGTGTTCATGCATAAAATAAAGTGTAGGCAATGAAAAAAAATTATGAAAAAGAGAGTTGGTCCTAAGGATGTCGTTTTTCTCCAGCAGTGGGAAATGACCTGCTAGAATATCTAGAAAACAATTGTTCTATTGATGGATAGACAATCTTTCTAAATAGACTTATTGTTTTATATCACTTCTGGTTTTGTAGACTTCTGGTTTATATCACACATAAAAGATACAAGCTATAGTTTAAGCTGGAATTTCCAACGGTAATTGAAAGTGTGGATGCTTAATTCATATTTAAATAATGGCAATTAGTATCTCAATTTCCATGATACGATTTGAGGATATCAACATTACAGCAAACCTTCAGTGTCAGTTTAATTACTGCAGCATTACTTATGATTGCTATCTAAAGGACTACTTTCTGTCAGAAAACTTAGAGAGTGTTAAATTTCAAAGATGAAAATTCTAGTGGTTCAACAAGACTGATATAAGTCAATTCTCAGTTCCACCATTTTCTATTACATTTTAAGAATACACTTATATAATGATAATTAAGAGTTTCTTGAAATTAATAATTGTTTTAGAAGTAATGTTTTTAGAATTGTTTTCTACTTTTTTAATAAATTGGGGGATTGGGTGGATTTCTTGTTTTTTTTTTACTGACGTCCAAGCTTCCTATGCTGCCAAACACATCACATTCTTATCACAAAAGAACAGAGGAATGCAAAGAGGTATGGATTATTTCCTTTGCTTTATGTTTGCACGTAGTGCTTCATGTTTGCACATAGTGCTTCAGAGATACAGCTATGATGAAAACTAGTTGAAAATTCTCTGGAGTTCCTTATGTATCTCTGAGTGCGTGAGGCTCCATGCAGAAATTTCTTTCTGTCAGTCCCCTTGGGAAAACTGAAACACGCAGGTATTGCAAACTATTGTTCCTAGCAAGCGGTCAACATTTTAAGCATGGCGAATCAGTACTTACTATGATCCTATATTCATTTGCATCATCTTGAATATTCCACAGCAATTACTGTAGTAACCATTGACAACTGTTTATATCAGCAATGTACTTGCACTCACTATTATTTTAGTTAAAACTTCCTCCTTACACATGTTCTTAACGGAAAAGAAATACTGCAAGTAAAATAGAACACTCATAAAGTCTGTACTTGTTAGAAAGTACCAAATACACAAACTTCATGAGTGTGCATGTGGGCAAAATAATCTTTCCAATATTCAAGGATTTCTCTTTTCCCCATCTATTCCTTAAATGGACCAGTGGACAGGAACGGATGGCATTGTATTAGATAAAGATAACAGAAGAATAGTCTGATTGCAATTTATGCTGATAATACACTCCCTCCCTTCACTTTCCTGCACTTTCTGCCTGAATGTTTGTTACAGACAATTAAACAGGTGATAGATGAACCCTTGGTTCTTGGATTATACTGCAAACTATACAAAGTTTGAAAACACCGATATGTAATATGAATGATGAGCCCTTACTGACTAGTTTGCATTTCAATCGGCCTTAAAGAGTTTAACGTGTGTGAGTGATAAACAATCCACAATAATGGTTGAATCTGAAGAAAATAAAAACCTTTTATCAACAGGCTAAAAATAGAAGGTTACACTACCCCTTAGCCTGTTTTTCTTTTGGAATATCCAAATGCTGTGCAGTATTTACTACATGTGTCACTGCAAGGCAGAATGACAGAACAGGTTATATGTATCTCAATTCAAAATTATTGCTAGTGTGTTAAGGAGCTGAACCAGCTCCCACAAGATATAAAAGTTTGCAGATAAGTTTGTCATTTCAGGTGTATGCTTTCCTTATTATGAGGTGCACAGCCATAATAGCATGTCTGCAGTGCAATGGGTGCACTGACTTGATTCACACCTGCATTAAGTACATCTCTTACCACTCTTCTTGAAATCATTGCGCCACTTGCTGATGATAGGATAAAAGAAATCGATGAGTGTTTGCTGCTCTTTATGTCACCACAAAAATACAGGAAAACAGATTTCACATACGTAAGAGGGAAGTTGGAGTTTTATTTGTTTCTTTTTAATTCCATGCTTTAGGGGAGTAAAACAAACTAAAATACAAACACTGTAAAATTTGATGGGTAGTTGATTTTCTTGTCTAAACTAAGAAGATTAAAACTCTGCCTTCAGATTGCTCAGGGAACACTTCTACAAACCCTTAGTTAGTCTAATCTAACTCCTATCAAGAATCCCTGCTGATTTACTGGAGGAGCAGGCCTTCTATAAGGAAATCACAATTTTATTGAAGATGGTTTTCCACTAAAGCCAAAATTCCTCTGTTCTTTGCCTCTGGGATTTGTGAACTCACAGTATAACTGGTCTGTTATTTGAATTTTAATGGTTTAGGCTTTTAATTTAACTTTTAAACTAATTCCAATCCTAATATATTAAGGTTTACTTTAGTTTACTCTGTTCTTAATGGTAGTTAAAAATAAGTAGAGGTTACAAAATAAAATCTTGAAAGGTGTGAAAAAATAAAAACATTTCATTGTTCTTTACCACTCATGAATTATGTTCATGACTTGTGATTAAATCCATTGAGTAAGACAAGTATTTCTTTACTAAGTTCCTGCTAACAACTATGTTATATGAGTATTTTTGTAAAGTTTATCTGCACTCTCTAGTAAAGCATAGCAGTGGGATATAATGTAACGCTTTAATATACTTCAGAATGTCAAATGATATTCTTTAAACCTTAGTTTCTGACTTTTTTTTTTATATTCATTCATTTTAAATGCCTCACAAAAACATAATGTAACCAGGATCTTTAATAGAGCACCAAATAATTGTTAGTACTTATTTTATGTAAATATATCCAAAGAGTAATTCTTCCAAGTACTCTAGTGGCTTTAGAGATTCTGTGTTATAAACTATTTATTTTTCTGAAATGATTGAAACAATTAATTAGCATTATAAATTAATCTTCTAATAAATGTGAAAACTAAACAATCAAAATCTGTACTGAAGTCTCACTATTACAGGAATGAAACATTTTTCAAAAGAAAGCGTTCCCAACTTAAAACATTGTACAGCAAAAATGTCTCTTCATTGTATAGCTAAATATCTAAAAGCAAGTGCCAGTTGGTTATGAAGTCCTTCTGAAGTGTTATTAAACAGAAACACTGGGCAGAATCTTGGCCCCATGGGAGGTGAAGAGGCTTCCCTGATTGATCTCAGTGGAATCATGGCTTAAGCGTCCAAGTCTCCCATAAAACACATAAGGAAATTCTGCCTCATAGTCAAAGTGGAACTCATTACTCAGTGTGAAGTGTGATTCTAGCATGGTCTTTTCTCTGTGAAGAAGTATTAGTCATGTTCATCTTCACTGTAATAAGGTGCTAAACACTGTCATTTAGTACCGCAGAGGTATAAAGTTAAACCTTTCTATACACTGTTATGTAAAGGCTACATTTCCTAACGGCAGAAGGCTGGGCCCATTCACTCCCTTTGATAAGAATACTTTTGCCCATGAGGCTGATAATTTCATTTTTACGGATATAGTCCTTTGTGTAATCAAATTTAGGGCTTGATCCTTTGTTTATTGCAGGATTGGAGCCAAAGAATATAGCTGTCTATTCTTAGATTTCATCCTGGTGTAATTACTTCAGTTAAGGGTACAATTTTCTACAGAAACTGTTCATTTTCCCGCAAAACCAGCAATATGAAATAATTTATAGAATTTGTCACATAGCAGTGCCTAAAGAAACATCTCTACTGGCTTATACGTATAGCAGAACAGCTGTGCCAATTTGAAGGAACTGTAGTGTGTTAACTATATCCATGTAATTATATTGGTATTATTTTTGTATGAAAATAAGGCTTTAAAAGTGCTAACGGTTTGGCATAAGGAAAAGCTAACGGTTTGGCATAAGGAAAGGTTTATCAAGCTTCAGAGGAACAAGCTAATGGGGTGTGTCTGAAATACACAAAGAGAAAAATTAGCAGGAAATCAATTAAAATACTAGTAAGAGTATTAGTGATGACAGAAAGCTTGAAGAGTGTTTAATGAACTGTGGTTTTTCATTTCTCAAATTTCATAGGTTTAAAAACGTGATATTTGAAATCAGTAAGGCTTGCAGATAAGTTAGAGGTACAGAACTGAATTCTACATTTGTAAGAATATAATTTCTTCGTAAGATTAATAGTATTCAAAATGAGTTTAAAAGGAAGTCATTGACATTTTCATTGTAATGTTGTAGATGTCAGATCATATACCTCTGTTCATCCTTCACATGACATATCAATTCTGTCATAAGCAGTGATTTCTTTCCAGTAAAACTGTGTAAGAATTACATGAAAATTCTTATATATATGTGTGTGTATATATATATAATGATGCTACATATTGCATATGTTCGGTTGCATCTCCAACAACGGTTTCTGCTGACTGGTTTCACTACATCAGGCTATTTTTGAAATGTAATGTAAAAGAATCTGAAAGGAAGTAGATCTTGTTAGAAAAAGAACTGCTGCAGCAATAAGTCAATAAGTCAACCAAATAAGTCAATATTAAGCTTGTTGATGCAGTATGACAGTTCCACAGGCAATTGAAAGCATAGTAGAATCTTTTTTTTGCAGTTATGAAATGCATACAAATATGTGAACATGTCTGTATGTGAATATACATGCATACACACTAAAGGAATCCTTCACTATTTCCAGGATAACAATTTTTTGTAAGGAACTCTTGTGTCTTAAACCCAAAACATTAGAAGAATGGATCATTTCTTGCATTCAGGCTGGCTTGGTCTATGAAGATTCAAAGTTCATAGCATTCCCACTAGCATGTGGCACAAGAGAGAATGTTTTGGAACCGCATGCAGGAATACAGTGGATGGATTAAACATAACTCACTCAAAATGCTCATTGCATATATCCTAGGTGTGACATCACCAACGCAGGTATATTTTGCAGAACAAACGTATGGAAGGGGAAACAAATGAGGGACAAGGTCCTTACCCATTATGTGTTACATTTAACACATAAAGTTTCATTTCTTACCAAAACTGTATTATAGCTATTAGCTATTAGCATTAGATAAATCAGTATCATCTTTCCAGTTGTACAATGGAAGGTTTTTAGGAAAAGTTACACACAAAAAAAGTTACACTAGTGGAAAATATTGGTATGACAAATATTACACTAAAAATCTTATAAGCAAAAAGATATCACACCCTATATGTTGTCAGGAATTGCTTTTTAGTGTGACTAATGTTTTAACAGGATAATCAAAATACAGAAGAAGTTACTATTCCTGGTCTAGTTACAAGGATGCTAACATTGGATGCTCAGAGTCCAAATCATTTAATTATTACAGAAAATTCCCATTACACACTTAAAATCCCCATAACACCCTTAATGTTGTTATACATTAACTTTTGAGTGTCTTTATCTCATCTTGGGTGTTATGTTCATCCTTCCTATGTTCCTCCAGGTCATAAGATTGACATAGCTAGTTTTCCTCAATAAATTGGAAGAGAACAAGAGTTAAAATGAATTTACAATGAGTCATCAAGCTCCTGAGTATTTTGCCAGACATATGATGCTAATCATCTCAGGTCAACATGGGTCTATTTTTATGGTATTTTATACATTTCATGGTTCTCTTATACCTATAATTTTCTTAAATTTGTGACTTACAATTTTATTGGTTTCTAATTCCATGTTGTGCATGTTTTTTCTGTTCTCTTTCTAATCTCTAAAGCTGTTTTTACCTGACCCACAGGATTAAACTCCTTTTGTAACCAGTAACCATGATTTTGTTTACAGTCTGGGGCTTCTGTCATCATCTTTTGGCTATACTTTTTATACCACAGAATGGAGCATGAATCATAAAACTATCTGCTGAACCTCAACCAAGTTCAACCATTGTAAAAACAGGCCCTTCATCCTTCTATAGTCAAGATTTAAATGTATTTAGATTAAGCAGCATGGTCTGTAGTAGTTCAATACCTAGCTGGCTGGTTCTGCAATGAAGAGGAATTGTAATAATTGTACTTCTGCTATACTACATATCACTATTTGGAATTGCTAGACCTAAAGAAAAAAAAAAAATTACTAGTTTCAATGTTGTTTTTCAACTAAAAAAAGCTATTAAAACTTAAATTTGGATATAAACCAGGTCAGATTATCTCAAACTTGTCATTACATTGTTATTATTTATAAAAATAAAAGAACCCTAAAAAACTGAAGAGAACAGAAAGCAGATTCAATTTATTCAGAATTTGAATCCAATGAATCTAAAATAAATGCTGGTTTGACTACCTGAGGATGTTGGTTTTCCTGGAGTTACCAACAAAAAGACACAAATATTTGTTCTTCTATTTCCAGTGCACAATTTATCTCTATAACCCTGGAGAATTCTACTATCAATATTCAACTATAACTCAATCTTTCTGACAAAGAATATTCTGTGGAAATCAATAATGTTGAATGTATCAAAGACGTACTGCAATTGTTTTATGAGTAAACTGTGCAGTTTCAAAGTGCTCTGCAAGTTCATAAAACTTCTCATTTTGCAAATGAAAACACTTGTTTTGCATATTTTTATGGCAATACTTAACCAGGAGCTAAGAGAAGAAAATATTAATTCTCTTTTTCTTTATATATTCCTTTCAGGAAATAAATTCTTCTCCAAAGACCGTACACTTATTTTTTACCCAAAAGCTTATGGAATTGTCATCTTTGGTGCTATTAAAAGCAAGGCTAGGTTTTAATCTAGCAAATGAATGTACATACTGGCTCTGATACAGCACAGCAGTTACTTACATTGACTTTTTAATATATATATGTTATTATTCAATTTTTACATATATACTCAAATGCTTTGATGGACTAGGAAAAGAAAAAAGAAGTAAAGATACTCAGAAAGAACTTCTAGCTTCTAGAAGTACTGTCTAGCAGCACTGTCAGCTTGATAATGTCTGTCAGGATAAAGAAGAATCAGAGCTCCAGGAAGGGAGAAAAGTACAGACGAATAAGCATGACTTTTCTGTTGTTACGTTTTTACAGTTCTTTTAAGGTAAATTTTGCATTTCCTTTTTTCTTGATGTTGTTGTTGAATTTATATATCATTATAATTATCTGTTTAACTTGTACTCCTAAACAGAGGCACCGGAATGGTACCGCTGCTCCTGTTTGTGTGCCTGGCTGCAGATTTGCCCTTCCCGTATTAAAATATCATCGTCTACATCAATGGAAATGAAGGAGTAGTTAATAGTTTGCAATAGTAATTTGATATTCCTTTTCTTAAATTTTCATATTCTAAACAAAGGTTTTAAAAGGTATTTGGTTGGTTTTTGGTAGGCAGTCAAGAAGGCTGTCCTAGAAGTATTTACAATTGTGTTTATGAGACTACCTGTTTTCGGGTGTGTGCAGAGGTATGTTGATACATTTGTTAGAAGAATGAATCATTTTTAAGTTTGCAACTATGTCTTCAATTAAGTTACCTCAGCTAAATCCAGCATATTTCTTGAATTCATGTTAAATGAATAGCACCGAATTCATGTTAAATGAATAACACTGAACAACAGTATCTCCTGCTTCTGTCTCAAAAACCCTTAAGAAAAGAAAAGCTTAATGAACTATTTTAAAGGTTTGATTTTTGATTTTGTCATACACAAAGATAGGGCTTAATTTCACTACCACACGTGAGTACAGTAAATGATACACTAACTTGTTTATTACGTTGGACAATCAGTTTGACATTAACTGAAACAGCAGAAACCTGTCTTCTTTAAATAGTCAGGCATAATGTAATGTTTTGATACCTGACAACTAAATACATATTCCTTCAAAAATGTTTTGTATAAGCATCTGAGGACCTTCAATTCTATCTGCAATGACAGAGAATTACACTTGAAAACCTGTCATATGGTAAGCTTGATTTAACTTGTACTTAACAGCTACATATTTATTCAAAAATGCAACAGAAAGTAATGACCATAGACTCATATTTTTCTAAAATGTCTTTTTTTTATTTTTCCAAAGTACTAAATTGTAGGTTTCCTGTAAATAACATCAGCAGATGTTTCACATTTTCGTAAGTGTAAACTTCAAAGAGTAACAAGGTAACCAAACCCATAGGAGAGATATCATGAAGTTGCACTATATGAATGAATTGCTTTATAGACTTTGATGGGATAATTTCACTTCATCTCACATCTCACTGCAAGTTTAGAGCTAGCCGAATCATCCACGCTTCTTCTGTACTTAGGAGGGTATCTGCAAAGGATGATTCATTCCACCTACAGTAGGTTGCTAAACTGAAAAGCATACCTCTCCCCATTGACCATAGAGGATGCCTTAGATTAGTCACTAGTTAACCTAATGACTAGCTTTGACCACAAGTCTAGCTCTTAAATAGCTAAAAGTAGATCACCTCATTTCTACCTTCTGTTTACATTAAAAATAGATCGTGTTTCAATCAGATTCTGTTCTCATTTCAGACATGGAGTGTTTTTCTCTTCTTAGTATTACTATTTATGAAATAAATGAAATGACAGAAATGTTTTTCTCTTAAGTTCTTCTTGCAATTCTTGTTATAAGACCTGAATATAAGCATTTTTTCTGTTCTCATCACATATTTCCTGTTGACTGGCAATATATAGGAGAAAGAAACACACAAGGCACAGAAACCTTTAAATATTCTCTTTGATAAAAAGAAGTTTAAGAATATTGGAACAGATTGAGAAATGATGAAGGGAAGTTAGTATGACAATTTTTATAGATTTCAAGTTATTGGAATTCACTTAGAAGTATATCAGGCAGCAGAAGTAATTTTGCAAATGGCAAGGCATCTTAAATTGATTTCCAATGGTCCCTTCTTGCATGTGATTGACAAAACATTATGTGTTTTGCACTTGTTTGTAGGTCATTTTCATAATCTGAAAACAAAATAAATCAAACCCCACACTTTAAAAACAAACAAACAGGAAGCAATCTATACAGCATTTGGGTCCCTGAATCAATTTATTTCTATTGTTATTTTCTTACCTCATAGTTTTCAACAGCTACCACTATTTTCATATGGTATATCTCCGAAAAAAATCGGAGGCTGTTTGAGCCAGAGGACATGTAAACACCTTGGGGTTACAGCCATTTAGGAAGTGGTTTTGAATCTGCGCTCGGGGAACAAGAGCTGGAGGCAAAACATCGATGAAAGAGCTTGGGTCAGGAGGAGTGGACGGCCAGGGGTCAGTCACGATAAGCAGTTGCAGTAAGTAGCCTAAGGGAAGAACTGTAAGGATGCGCATGGCAGGCACAGCAGAAGATCATCTGCCAAGCAGTGAAGCACATGGGTGGTTTAAAAGGTGATCTGAAGAAAAAAGGTAAAGGCTGAAGACAATAGCTTGTAAAGAAGCAACTCTGTGAAAAGCAAAAAAAAACCCAACAAACCCCAAAACCTTTATATACAGGGAATACTTCCATCTAGAGGTGATTCTTTATGTGCTAGAGAGAAATGATTTGGCATGAGGCAGACGTGCAGGGTATTGTATGTGAAATTTTTCAAGACTTACGTGTATTCTGTTTGGGTTGATCTAGATCTTCAAAAAGTCATGTCTAATTTCAGCTACTGCAGTTGACATGTTATATGAGATGTAGTGATTTTCCTTTCTGACAAGAAAGATTTTCTGACCAAGATATTGTAGGGTTTTTCTTTCCCTTTTTGTTATTTAAACAGATTCACAAAAAAAATGCTTTCAAAATTAAAGTTTAATTATGATTGTGCCTAGATTTAAGAGACAGGTAAGATGTTTTCCTGTTGAAAGAAGATAACCAATCTCCTCTGAAATATACAACAAATCTTTGATTCATTAAACTTTCCATTGTGAATTATATGTTCTATGTGCAATATATTATGGTCTATACTTCCAAGGCTACATTCCATTACCATCAAGACATCTGACACAGAAAGAAAATAAAATATCAGTCAAGGTATACATCACTGCAGTGTATACTTTAGAGAGATGACAGAAGGTGCTACTGCTGCTGTGTATAATTAACTATACAGTTAACAAACAAAGCCAAATTCATGCTAGCAGTTAATCCACAAATGCCAATGTATTTGGCTCATATGAGCATTCCCAACCCCCTTGCCGGCCAATGCTTGTGGTGCACAAAATACTTTTGAGTGATATTTAACCTGGCACAGAACCAGGGTCTGCAATTTGTGACAGTGGTATTTTCCACTGCATGCTGCTACTGCCAAAGCTGGTATTGTTAAACTGTTGAATAATAACAATGACAATAAAATTGTGAACTCTGCAGCATGGGGCACATTTTTACCAAGAGCAATTTGAGGGAATTCAGCTTGTTATATAATAAAGTCTATGGCATTTTTTCATTGCAGAAAGTTATGGTGGTGGACAGAGAAATGAACTGGTTCCTGGAGGGGGATAATGAGAGTATTTTTGGTTGGACCAACAGATATGTGAATACGAATGAGTTACCTTTGAGGCAAAAGAGTGATTGTTTTTATTATTTTTACAGTGGGCAATAAACCTTGAAATCTGTGTATTTGGGGGATTGGAATGTATTTAGACACATGATAGTGAGTATATTTTGGCTTTGTGTAAGAAAGACACCTTGAAATGACACCTATGAGAATGCACAGTTTTAACCACAAAGATTCTGATGTGATATAAATATGTTATTATTGTGGAAATTATATAAGTATCCAAAGGAATATGATATATATACATCATGGGATACATGTTTAACATTGGTTAATATATAAATTAGATGGCTTGGGTTATAGGAATAATTTTTGAAATGAAGCAATTTTTGAAGCAATGATTTTGTGGAGGCTTTCCCAAGACCAGCATCTGTTGCTCATCTTGTTCTGTCAGAACTTGAAGAATGTGGGTACATAAAGAGTAACAAATTCCTCATAAAGTTTCATTGTGTACAAGTAATTCCTTGATGCAAAAAAATAAACAATATTAACTTCACTTTTTAATTTTCTTCAAGATAAAAAACAGAGTTGAATCTTAAAAATTACCTATTCATTACTTGATCCCTGTTTAATTTCAGTTTAGTCTGATTTATTCTGTTTTAAAGCTCCATTTAATAATGTTACCTATCGTTAGAGAGGGACAATTCACAATAATTACAAAGTTTCACCTATAATAATTTCAGATTTCCTTACTTTGATAAATAAGTTACTTTATATCAAAGATGATGTGTTAAATTTTCTGTAAGAATCTTTTAAATTTTTAAACCCAAAATGCATATATGAACTCTTTTTGCATCTTTCTCAGTTTATTGAAAGCATAGTTGTATTGTAAGGAAAATACACAATTACTGTGCTCTAAAAAACCAAACCTAGTTCAATAAATATTTTTTTTCAGCTAGTGACAGACTTCATATATGATTATGTCAGAAGCATTTCCATTTTCATAGTGGTTGGGAATGTATTTTTCTATTTTATTAACAATAGAATTTAGATCAGAACAGTTTAATTTCTGTGTTAAAAGTATTTGAATTTGTTGGTACAGTGTACATTGATAGTCCTGTCAAAAGCTTAGATTTGTGAGTCATTAACATATATAATGACTTTTTTAGATCCATTAAAATATACATTACAATCTATTAAATCAGGTCATTGTACCTTTTTCTTTTTTTGTATTTTTTATTAAATCTTCATAAATACTACTGATACGTAATGGCCAGAAGTTTCAAAGACAGTCTAGAATTTAGAAAATATATATATCTAACCCTTATAGTCATGTATCGACTGTATTGTACTTACATCCCACTCATTTCAGAAAGCACATGCCTGATATTAACTGTTTTCTTAAGTAATGATATTAAGTGAAACCTTCACATCTGAAACCAGTAGCAGCTTGAAATTCTTGAAATACGTGAAAATAGGTGAAGTGGGGGGTGCAATAGGGATAAATAAAAATCTATATAGTTAAAACATTGAAAGTCTAAACATAGTGATTCATACTTTGTTGGCAGATCATGCCTTTTTTTCTTTTATGTGAAGAAGCTCATCTATATCTTCAAGTATTTTTTATTTCAATTTATGCTTTTATGTGTCAGTTTTACAATTTTACTTCATAAGAAAATATTAATATTTCATAGAAATAATTTCCTAGGCATTCGTTTCTATTCTTCAAAACATAGTGTAGGTTAAAAAAAAAAATCTTAGAATCTTCAGGGAGCCTTCATCCTTCAATCTTCATAAAATTCATTCTTTTACAAGTCAGGCTTTATGCCTTTATCTCATTGAAGTACAGGACACTTCGCACCAATGAATTTTATGTAGCAAGTTAAAATGAGCTTGTTGCAGCTTTTTTCTCCACAGAAATCAATTACCTATTTGTAGATCTGCATCAAAGAATAGTTTAACATTATATAAAAAATATTTAAAAGATAAAGATTTTAAAACAAATAAGTCTATATGTAGGTTTATTTTAGCTACAAGATTATCATCCCTAATCTCAGCAAGCCTTACTTTTGAAGACATTGCCACTAGGTTTTCCTCTTTGTCTGTTTTAAAAAAAATATATATTCGTTCTTCAAATGTTCCTTTTGATACTTGACAGAGTTCTTTATATTCCTGTGTAGCGCAATTGTTTCCTGAGCTGTCATTGTGTCTCATCAAAAATCAAAATTTTAACTGACATATTATTAGCTATTCCAGTTTTTTTTTTAATTTTTTATTTTATTTCCCTACCACTAATTAAAGAAACATAGTCACAGAGTTTAAGCAGCTCCAGATTTGGCAGAAAACATTCAAGCCTCCTGCTGGTCTGGTGGTAACTTCTCAGATAAACTGCTTAAGGATAAGTTCTTTTTTATCTGCCAGGACTTTTTCCTTTTTTCATTAGTGACTATGTAACCTACAGAGTAGTAACTCTTCCATCTGTCAAAAAAGGGGAGAACCTGCACACGGCAACCACCTTGTTGAATAGTTGGAATATATTAGCAGTCAGACAAACAGCAAAACAGCAATATTGGTCTCTGTCTTTACTCAATGAACTGCTGAATGCTTGCCCTAAGCAGACTTCTGTCTATGAGCATTACCTTCCTATGCTCTAGAAATATTTGGGTTCAAAACCTTGTGCAACTTTTTGAATTGTGTAAAAGTTGTATGAATTTTTGTGAGCACGTCAACTCTCCCCCTCTTTAGAGATTTTCCTTCAAGCTAACACAAGCTGTAAAAATTAACTGTTCAAACTGCTGGCCAAGCCATGTTCAATGCTGTAGGAAGAAATTTGTGCTTATACTTTACAATCAGTGATCGCAGATTATAGCAGTAATAAGTATTTTTTGAGAAAGATTTCTAGCTCTTCTTCCAAATGAGCTGACAAGTCTATTCTTGTGATAAAAGCAAGTTCAGTAAAGCTAAATATGGATCCCAACTGCCATGGCTTGCTTTCTGAAGAAGGTTGTTGGCAATGTAATGCTGGCTGCACTACTTCTCAGTACTTTGTGAATATCTGTAGAATGTGGATTGTGTATAAATTCTCTCTTCTTGAAAAACTATCATGGAAGACTTTGCTGGCATATTTAGGTCATCTCATGCACTTCTTCAGTATCTTAAATTTGCAGCACCTTGTTTCCTTTGTCAGTTATTGTGATGCTTCTTGTACCTTGTGTCTTGATAATTTTTCAAAGTTCTTCAAAATTTCTGCAGTGTTAGGACAGCAATCCTTGTCAGACCGAAATAAATCTGAAACAACCGCTTGTGATTATGCTTTGGTAGGAGAAGGTGATTACAGGGTCTTTTGATGGAGCATTTAAGTATGAGATGCAAGTTATTAATTTGGAAACCTCTGCAGTCTGCTTTTGACCACAATAAAAAAATATTCTGCATTTCTTCTCCAACCTCTCTCTTCTAATTTTTTGTTTAACTTATCCCATCTAATTGGAGAGGAGACTGAGTATGCTTGTGTCTTTCTAAAGTCAGTTATTTGCTACTTGTTCTATTTTCAAGTCTAGTTAATACACATTGCAGCCAGTACACTGGGCTGCCTTATCAAATCTGAAATATTGATCAAGGCTATCTTGAAACATTGCTTTGAAATTGCTTCCATTTCATATATGTGTACCTAAGAGCAGAATTTGAACCATGTCCTGTATACATGAAATGAAATATTTTCTTTACATTTCTTGCTTTAAATAATTTTAACAAATAGCACACTAAAACTATTCTGTATACTCCTTTAGTGTCTAGAAGCTTGCTGACAGGTGACTGATGTCCAGTAATGTTTGACCCTTTTGTAAAATCACAATTCCTGAAGTTCTTGCACTTACAGACCTTATAGTAGAAAACTAGGGAAGGAACAAAATTTCTTTTGAAAATGTTGATTTGTGAAAACATATTTCAGGGTTGATTTTCATGAATTTTCAAAGATTTTCCAAATTTTTGAATTTTTTACAGATTTTTTCATTTTAAAAGTTATTTTAGAAACATAAATATTCTTTTTTATTGTTCTTATTTAAAATTCAGAGTTTGGAACAGTTGTGATTTTTTCCATGAAATACATTCTTTACATTAATCTGAGATTTATTCAATTGTATATATTATATAAAAAAATTCCAGTATTTTTCCTTTCAAAAATACTTTTTTTTTTTCCAGAATTATAGCATTCCTGAGATGAAAAAAAATATTCGAAGTACATTTACTTTAGTGCATCTTGCCTTCGAACGTTTGGTTTGCTTTGTTTTTCTGGTTTCAGAACATAAACTGGTCCCTTAGTCCTTTCATTTCTTTCTTTCTGATCTCTGGTAAAATTTATCTTTCACTTGTAGTGAACTGTGTCTGTATCTCCACTTTTTCTATGCACTTTTTTCCATTCCAATTTAGACATTCTTATTTGATTTAGAAAGATGCCTCTGTGAATGTGTGCTTTTTGTTCCATTATGTGCTCCAGTTGAATGTAATAATCTTTCTTCTGAGAAATAATCTTAATCCTGCTTTTTGTATCTATCATATTTTAGAAAAATAATCATACTTGTGAAACACACTCTTATGTATTACATGCATACTATTCCTGAATATTTAGTATTGCACCTGTAGCCATAATAATGCTTTCATTGCTGTGTATCTACTTCAATATTTCTAATGATTTTCTGTGCATATTTTCTATTTCTCTACAGGTAAGTCTTGGCTTAAATAAACAACAAAATAAATCTCATTGTCTAAATCTTGAAGATCTCAAACATTTTCGTATAACTCATCTATCTCTACCTCTTTTCTTAATTATATATCTATAGATGCCTTGGCCTCAGGATTCTCCTATATACCAGTCAATAGTCTTAAATAATGGGGGTGTGTGTGTGTGCAATAACTTGGACAATACTCATTTATCTCAAAGAATACCACCTGAGATTGTAGCAATGTGCTGATTTTGGCTGGGGTAGAGTTAATTTTCTTCACAGTAGCTGGTATGGGGCTATGTTTTGGATTTGTGCTGGAAACAGTGTTGATAACACAGGGATGTTTTAGCTATTGCTGAGCAGGGCTTACACAGAGTCAAGGCCTTTTCTGCTTCTCACAACACCCCACCAGTGAGTAGGCTGGGGGTGCACAAGAATTTGAGAGGGGACACAGCCGGGACAGCTGACCCCAACTGACCAAAGGGATATTACATACCATATGATGTCATGCTCAGCATAGAAAGCTGGGGGACAAAGGAAGGGGGAAGGGGGAGATGTTTGGAGCGATGACGTTTGTCTTCCCAAGTAACCGTTACGCGTGATGGAGCCCTGCTTTCCTGGAGATGGCTGAACACCTGCCTGCCCATGGGAAGCAGTGAACGAATTCCTTGTTTTGCTTTGCTTGCGTGCACAGCTTTTGCTTTACCTGTTAAACTGACTTTATCTCAACCCATGAGTTTTCTCACTTTTACCCATCCGATTCTCTCCCCCATCCCACCATGGGGGGAGTGACCAAGCAGCTGTGTGGTACTTAGTTGCCGGCTGGGGTAAACCACAACAAGCAATAGTGCACTTCACATAAAATATGTTTAAATCCACGTAAGCAGAGAGATAAAATAGTTCTATTCCAAAGAACAAAATTCTCCTACTGTATGTGTTAGCACATCTCCCATGGGCATCCTTATGGCAGAATTTGCATCTGAACACAATTAGTCTAATTTAATGGTGGCTTTGTGTATAATTAATTATATTATCAATCTGTCTCCTTAATGTTGGCTTGGATTTACAAGTTTTTATTATATTAGCTGAAGAAAGAGGAATATAAAAACCTGTGGATTCTTTCTTACCTTGGATATCCAGCATAGCATGTTTGGATTCATGGGGAGAACACACAAGCAGGGAAGACTGCAGCTAAATTTAATTGGGAAACATATTTTAATTTCTTCCAAAAAATTTATTTCACAAATTTTGGGGTTTTTTTTCCTACTTGTGTTGACTATCTTAATTACAGTGATCTTCAACAAAAAGCCATTTTTTTCATGTGAGGAAAAGCTTTGAGAAAAATGTTATGATAAATGTTGTGGTAAAAATACCACTTTTGTTTGTGTTTATCTGTTTTATTCATTTTATTTTTACAGTGCAGGCAACCTCAAATATATTATGGTTTCATGTATACCTTACTTAGTCCTCTACCTTAGCTGCTGTATCTGCAAGCTGTGCATCCTCTTTCTTACTCTAAATTTATACTTTTATCTTTTGAATAGAGAGGTCTTATCTCTAATTGGAATGAATGGGTTTGTGAAAGTGCTGGATTAAAACAGTCTGACGCTTTTCAGTTGTCATCTGTGCTGTCTTAAGAGTCAAACCCCTAAATTATATTTTGGACTACAGTTTCAGGTACCTTGAAGAAAATAATTTTCTGTGAACTGTGACATAAACTGAGAGAGCATTCATGCTGATGGGTTAGGGCACAGCACCCATGTTCGGGGACCACCATTAATGCTTCCTAGGTACATAGAATTCGTATCAGGAATCATAGGAATCTACTATTCAGCTAGCCACCCCTCCTCCCTTTAAGCTCTGCAGTGAGAAAAGGACAATTAATCACAACCTAAAACAGAAGCCTAAAATATATCAGAATATAAAGGGAACTATAGGCTGAGATGTAGCTAGCTTCAGATGTTTGACCTTCAGTGAGATGAATTCCTACTCAAGTTATCCTCAACTTTACAGCAATTTTATCTTAAGACAGATTTTAAACATGGTCTAACCATCCAATTAATTCAAAAATGGTTTATGTAGTACAAAACATCTCAGCCTATGGTATCCAGACTGTCACAAAGGTGAATGTCTATCTATCCCCCCAAAAGCATAAGAAGGTTGTACACCAGAAAACAGCTGAACACAACCACTCATGCACATCACTACTTTCACCTCCTTTTTGTATTTACCTCTCTGGGATTGCCGCTGCCATCTCTTTCTTATACCTCTTAGGGTTTCTGCTGTGGCTGCTCACTTCACGTGGAGATATTCTGGCTCAGACACCTCTGTGCTTTTTCCTTTCTTTGCAGGCTGATCCCCAAAGGACTAGGTGCGGCAAGGGAGCTACAGCACAACCCCATTGCCTCTGCTGGTAGAACCCAAGCAAGCTTCCTTCAGGAAATGTTGCTATAACAAGAAAAGGATCTTTGTGTGGTGTGAACATTACCCAGAAAAAGTACAACAAAGCAGCTAAGCCAAGAGAGTTTTGCTACGATACTGATTCAATGGTGTTTGACTGTTCCACTGCATTTTGTCAGTAATTATACGGAGAGGTGCACTGACTGCCTAAGGTCATCCAGGAGTAATATGAGGACTAGATTACAGATCTCCTGAGTCATCACTCAGTCATTTGTTTAATAAACTGTGATGCCTCTCTGAAGCAAAAGAATTAAAGACTGCGGCATGACATGTAATTTAAAAAAAAAAAATCTAAGCCAAATTATCTTTTTTTCATGTAATTTCATTTATTACCAGGATACACATTCACAACCTAGAATTATGCCCTTGTCCTGGTTTCAGCTGCAATGGAGTTAATTTTCTTCCTAGCAGCTGGTACAGTGCTGTGGTTTGGATTTAGGATGAGAACAATGTTGATAACACACCAATGTTTTAGTTGTTGCTAAGCAGTGCTTACACTAGTCAAGGACTTTTCAGCTTCCCATGCTCTACTGACTGAGAAGGCTGGAGGTGCACAAGAAGCTGGGAGGGGGCACAGCCAGGACAGCTGACCCAAACTGGCCA
>NW_008795695.1:1936144-1936856 GCF_000699145.1 Aptenodytes forsteri
ATTATTAAACTGTTTTTATCTCAACCCATGAGTTTTCTCACTTTTACTCTTCTGATTCTCTCCCCCATCCCACTGGGGAGGGGGGGAGAGTGAGCGAGCGGCTGTGTGGTGCTCAGTTGCCAACTGAGCTTAAATCACGACACCCCTCTGAAAGCTTTTCCTAAAAATCTTCAGTAATTTCATACAAAGAGAAATTAAAAGAAAATCCACTGCTCTGCACTGAAGAATTTACAAACTAAGTGAGGAATGAAATATGTATTTCAAGTTAGGATGTTTACTGTTACACCCTGTACTTTTTAAGAGCCTTTTAAAGATAAATATCCATTTTAAAATATCACCACCATCCTCATCTATATCGTGTAAGGATAGATAACACTAAAATCTAATTCTATAAGTATGTGGCAATAAAATGTGAAAAAATCTTTTGATGTGCATGCATTGAAATAAAAACTAGTACATTGGTCACCCTAAGATATCAGATTGTTCTTATCAGTAAAATTTGGTACCTGCAACAGTTTGTCATGTAACTGTGTAAATATGTATACTCATATGCATAATTTCATATACATGTAAAATATCCTGAGAATTTTTTTATTTCAAAAATTGAAAATTGAAAAGGCTGAGGTACTCAATGCCTTCTTTGCCTCAGTCTTTAACAGGCAGACCAGTTATCCTCAGGGTACTCGGCCCCCCGAGCTGGAAGACAGGGACA
>NW_008795695.1:1938382-1946108 GCF_000699145.1 Aptenodytes forsteri
GGTTGGACTCGATGATCTTAGAGGTCTTTTCCAACCTCAATGATTCTATGATTCTATGATTCTATACATACACTATATGTTATACTATATAGTACATATGCTGTATGCATATGCTTGAAACCTTTATTCTGGGCAAAAGCCATGTGATCATTCATTAGTAATTTTAACAAGTATTCTGACTGTCAGATTTTAGAAAGAAATGCATTTGTAGGCATCAGATTTTTAATTTATCATCACTTTCAGTTCTTTAGTGAAGTAGTAGTAGAACTGAAACAAGTGTACATGCTGTGCAAAACTGATGAATCGATCTGTATGCTGTTGTTCTCTAGCCAAGGAAAGGTGGATAATGCAAAGTGAAAAGGAATTGTCTCACTTCATCTAGAAGAACACTTGAAAAGCAGCCTTAGGTAATTGCAAAAAATTTAATATTAAAGCATAAAAAAAGATATATTGAGCACATTACACCTCTCTTTAAAAATACAGAAGATTAAATTAATAATATTTTTCCCAGTTATTTGTTAAAGGGCTTACATTTTTCTCTTGTTACCTGAAAGCCTGTAGGATAGAATCCAGGAGCACTGTGCATTACTATCTGTCAGATTTTCTCCTGTAAAATGATCCAGATTTTCTAACTTGATAGAAATCATCTCACATATATCAAACAGAAATAAAAGATTGTCTGTGGGCAGAAAAGGAAGAGAAATTTAAGGCTGAAATCTAAGCTATGTCCTTTGTGCAAGAAGACTTAGACTATTCTGTTCCTACCTAGACTGCCGTTACAAGAGAGAGGACAACAGCAGTATTTCCTAGGGTGTCCAGGTTAGAGTGTTTGTGTCACAACCTTATACTGTGGCACACAACGACCATTGCTATTGTGCTGCTGTCGCACAGCTATAGTCTCCACCTGCCTCATGTGACTTTTTTGCCAAATGAGGCCAAAGTTCATATTTGTCCTTGACTTTAAGCCTCCCCGTCCTTTTGTTCTTTCTCCTTATCACTTCCCACTTGCCATGTTTTGTGACAGGATGATGCCTACGTCATCTTAGATTCTTCTTTTTTTTCTTTTTTTTTCTTGGTTTTTTTTACCTTAGTGAGAAAGTACAGTCCTCAGGAGAACCTTGCTATCAATCGGCCATGTATTAACATCTTCTTTTTATATCCCTCATCCCTCCAGAATAGATTTTTTTCACCCTCCCCAGTTTAAAAGTAATGTGAGTTAAGAGCAACACAGTTGAAGAGACATAAGCCTTTCTTTTCTAGATTGTTTTTTGGAAGAAGAGGCTTTCAGCTATAATATTAAAAATTTGAGTCATGCGCGTTTCATAATAGACCTATTTCATAGTCATATGTGTGTCTATGTATAGATATATATGCATATACCATTACCTCTATATAAATAAATATATATTCCCAAACACATACAGTTTACGTACATATATGAAGTTAGAATTGCAATGAAGGACAAAAATTGTGTGCTCTGTAATTAGAAAATGGGTTATTAATATATCATTGCCTACTGTCATATAATTGTCATGGAAATTGTTTTTTTTTTTCTGTAGATTTTTTTTTAATGAAAAGTAAACCTTTTCTCTCCCCCCCACCCCCAAGCTGTGCAACCACAAAGAATATTTACGCTTCAGTTATACTCCTAAGGGATAAATAGCAGTTAGGTGCCTAACTCTTACTGAATTTCAATGCAAGTTAGGCACATCTGTGCCTTTGCAAATTTCTCCCCTATAGAAACCTAGCTTTTTAGCTATAGCACATGCTTTCCTTTAGTAGCATTAAGGAGCACCATTATAATTAGAAACTTGCAATGAAATCTTAATGAGAAATATGAGACAATATATCATAATCTAATGTAATGACACCTATTAGAATGTTAGAGCTCAACTCATCAGTAGTATACTTACGAATACTTATCTTCATTTTTATGGAATTTTTGTAATTTAATGGATGGATGTAATCACTGAGAAGACTGAAAGAAATACCGGATTGCAGACTGACCCTGGAGCGAATTATGGTATAATTCATGTTTCAGGCAGGACAGGACTAGTTTACAGAGGGAGAGTAAGACTTTTTCATTTCAGTAGTTACAGCTGTATAGTGAGAAAGTACAGCAATTCTTGCAATCCCTGTTATCTTATGATAACAACAGTAGTAACAATAGGCAGGGTATGTCCTTTATTGGCAGGAATTTGGACAGAATGACCTGATCAGTATTCTCCACCTTCACATTTTTGGTCTGATAACAATAATGGACACCTAACAGCTGAAATTTTCAGCACTGATTTGGAAATATATTGCATATATATTAATCAAAGGATTTTTGGCTTTGAATTATAGATCAGAGACAATAGAATGATAAATAATACAAGAATCCTTTATTGGCAGGAATTTGGACAGAATGACCTGATCAGTATTCTCCACCTTCACATTTTTGGTCTGATAACAATAATGGACACCTAACAGCTGAAATTTTCAGCACTGATTTGGAAATATATTGCATATATATTAATCAAAGGATTTTTGGCTTTGAATTATAGATCAGAGACAATAGAATGATAAATAATACAAGAACAAGGTTGTTCTGAAGATAATTTCAGAAAAGGGTTCTATAAGCACAACAGGATATGCTTTCCCATCTGTCTGAAATATGTTTTCATGGAATTCCTGGGGATGAATCTTCTTAGAGCACTCATTTATTTGTATGATTACTATCGAGTCATTTGACAGAATTCGTAAGGCTCAGTCAATTGCAGATAGCTGCCATGAGTTTTATGTATTAATAGTCTTCTGTACTGCAAAATATTCAGAAAATGTGATTTTAGTAACCTACAGTGAATGAAAGAATGATATAGCAGTATAGCAGCCAACAACCAAAAAGGTAAAAACATTTGTTTTCAACATTATTATTTTTTCTTGTAATATATCCTTTCCTCCTATTGCCTATTTCTTTTTTGATCTCCCCTTTTCTGCTACTGCTCCTTATCTCTTTTCCCTTTCATCCCTTTCTTCTTTTCCCTTTCTTAATTATTCTTCCTCTTTCTTCTTGACACTCTCATTACATTTATTTTCATAAAGTTTCTTTGGAAAGGAGAGAACGTTATTAACAGTCCTGAGATTTTTGTACTTACGAATTTCCAGTAATGAATGTCTTTTATATCATGGTTTTACATTAAAGAAAATAAGCTGGAGCATGAAAGCATGGCTTAGGCCAAATGCTAATTTCCCTTTTAATGCTGCTGCTTCAGTCTCAGTTGCATTAGGGGAATGGACACAATTTTCTCCTGCCTGCAGCCAGCACTACCTGAAGTCCCTCTCTACTCCCGTGTTCAGTAACCCTCCTTGCTGCTCTTTCACTGAGTCACTTAGGTCAGGCAATTTGAAAATACGTGTACAGTGTGAGAGTGCAGCATAATTATTTATTGGCTAATACGTACATAGCAGATAACTTGGACTAAAAAGCTACTAGGCTAAGCATTAATGACCTCACTGGCCCTGATGGAGACCTGATGAGTGTTTGTTGACCAGTCAGCCATCAATCACTCATCAGCCTCCGTTGCTACTTGGAGATCCTTGATGTTGCTGAATTACTATCTTCTGATTCCTTGTTTTTCAAATGCCACCCCAAGGAGTTTATATCTTTTCATGTCAGTATTTTCCCTTTTAAAAGTCTGAGCTGCTCATAATGTTTCAGCAATGACACTTCTGGGTTTTTACTTTTCTTATTTTGTATGGCTTTAGCTCACATACTTTCTCATGCCTTAAAACCAGTTTCCCAGTAACACTGAGCCAAGGTCACAGGGCCGTAATGAACCAAACCCAGCCTGGGGACACAGACAGCTGAGTCCTTGGGAGGATGATGACTGTTGCTCCCTTCCTCAGCCCGCAAGACCTGCCAGCATCTCTGTTCCTCTGTCAGTGTCTGGAGAAGGGAGTGCTTCTTTCCCACATCCAGCCACTGCTTCTGTGCTAGAAACAGCTGTCGTCCTTCCTCCGGAGCTTCTGAAGTCACAGCAGCCACAGTTAATTCTTGTACAATTTGAGCCCCTTAAGCGGGATCATTTCAGCTATTCTTAGATTATATATTTTATTTCTGTAAGCTTATCTCATTCTCTTGAGCCTGAAAATTTCTACTGAAGATATCTGCTCCTCTGAAGCATTTCAACATTTCCTTTTCTCTCTGTTGATTACATGTGTTTTTTTACACTTTATTTGGAAATGACCTAACATAGGAAAAATGTATAAAATTCTTCTGATTGAGGAAAGTGTAGGATTTAGGGGTTTTAGATATCTTCTCTTGTTGGCTTCCTAATCTAAAATCCCTGTGTTAATGTTATATGAACAGAAAAAAACAGTTGCATAGGTCTTATCATGGCACATGCTTTTAGCAGCAGATCCTCTCTGTCACACAACTTATTTCACCAAAGTATCTATGTTTAAAGAGATTGCAAAATGGAACAGAATAAAAAGAAAGAGACACTAGTTCAAATGACATCATGTTTAAGAAAACAGTAAAAATCTTTTTGGGAATGAAAATTTTGCCATGAAGGGTTTGTTTGTTTGCTTGTTTAAAGAAAATTGGGGTTCAGGCTACCAAAAGTAAGAACATTATTTTTTTCCCCCATCTCCACTCCTAAAAACTATTACATTTCCTAAACAAATACTGACTAAAACAGAGAGAGGGCAGTTCAAATGCCGAGCTGTCGGCCAGAATTTTAGGGACACTGACTCTGCCAGTAGGCACTGACATGGGACATAGTTATTGTGAATTATGCTATGCCTAAACACTAGTGCGGTGCCTGGGGCCATTTTGTACCTGACCATGGGTGAGCTAGCTTGTGCCCTAGATTCAGTAACACTGTATGAACTTATGTGTGCATTTGCATACTTGCTGTGCCTACTCTCCAGCATGATCAGAAACTATGAGGCCACATTAATCCATTCCAAAAGCAAGTTAATGCACCTTGGTTTTCAGTAGGCTCATTTAACTTCTGTGTAGTTCTGCATAAATGCTTCTCTTTATCTCCTGGTCCCAGTATAAACCCAGGAAAATTGAGCAGCACTATTTGTTCTATAGCATACAGTTGCACAGCAGTGAGAGCTACGGTTTCAGCCAGAGCAGATGTCCCAAAGGTACCTCTAGATATCTGGCTCAGTTATTGATAATTATGTAGCCATAGTTGCATGGAGTTCAGCATTTCAGATGAGTTTACTTCCCCCCTCTGCCCCCAGCTCTGTTTTTTCTATAGTTTTTTCTATAGTTACGTGGGTACTTTGCTGCTCTGAAATCTTCACCGTATGTTTCCTCTTCTGTACTGGTCTGTAGGACAGAGATTAAACAGACGCCTAACTGTCTAAGTCATAACACCCATCAACAGTGGGTCCTAAATGTACTGACAAGATTTTCAGACTAATTATTTCTCTTAAAAAGGTGTGTTTAGGACTCTCTTGTGTTAACTCAAAACAACATGGTTTCTTAAGATTTTCTTTGACAGACTGCAAACTTAGCCAAAAAGAAACCTATGAAGTGATATTAGGAAAGCATTCTTTTAACAGGTAAGAAAAAATAATGTCATCTATTAAAAGTATATTTCTAATAGGAAAATTAGGGTGACTTTTCAGTTGTATCAAACTGTGATAATCTAGTTTCATTAGAGTGTTATTTTATTGTGATTTTTTCACAAAAATATACTCGGGTAGGCTTTCCTTTTTCGTTTCCCCCCGTTTTGTTTTTATTGCACACTGAGTAAACTAGTTTCTTGAAAAGCAGTGTCATTTAATACATAATTAGTTATACAAATGCTTTAATGTACCTCTCTATAAAATGTAAGAAAATTACTGTGTCATCTTAGAGACTTGATTAGTCACATAAAGCTGCATGAAAAATTCACAGAGAACCATTTAATTAGTAAACTTTTCCCTTTTCCTTCTTTGCAAATTTTTCATTATTACATTGGGGTCTTCAATATACATATCAGATAAACAGAAACTTTGTTTTGAAGGAGCTGATTCTGCCCCTCTAGTCTGCTCTGGTGAGACCCCACCTGGAGTACTGCGTCCAGCTCTGGATGCCTCAGCACAGGAAAGACATGGTGAAGAAAGGTGAGAGAGTTGGGCTTGTTCAGCCTGGAGAAGAGAAGGCTTCGGGGAGACCTTATTGCGGCCTTTCGATACAAAGATGGGGACAGACTTTTTAACAGGGCCTGTTGCAATAGGACAAGGGGTTATGGTTTTAAACTCAAGGGGGGTAGATTTAGACTAGATATAAGGAAGAAATATTTTACGCTGAGGGTGGTGAAACACTGGAACAGGTTGCCCAGAGAGGTGGTGGATGCCCCATCCCTGGAAACATTCCAGGTCAGGTTGGACGGGGCTCTCTGAGCAACCTGATCTAGTTGAAGATGTCCCTGCCCATGGCAGGGGGGTTGGACTAGATGACCCTTAGAGGGCCCCTCCCACCCAAAATGTTCTATGATTCTATGAATCTATGATTCTGTATCTAAATGTGAATGCCTTTAAGAGCAAGATTCAATAAAAAAACAACACCCCCCAAAAAAACCCCAACCAAACCCAAAAATCCCAAAACAACACTGCAGTCTTCATGAAAATTCTTACTAGATATTTGTCAACATGCTACAGAAAAATGTATAGCTTAAACCATTCTTGGTATGCTGGTTATTCAGAAGTAATTTCTTTCACTAGCATACAGTATTCACAGCTAGATCCGGACCTAATTATTTTTTATTAGTTACATATGTCAAAAAGAGCTACATTCTTCGGTTTTCTGATTGTGAATAGAGCAAATATAATCACTTAACGTTCCAGTTCCTAATCAGGGGTTTGTAATATTTGTATTGTGGGAACTCCTTTTTAAGTATGTTTCCTGCTATCAGAGGAATTATCTGATTATTCCTGTTGCTACTTATCCAGACTCAGTCATAACCTACGTTTTCCTAGGAAGTTGCCCTAACTGACTTCCACTACTTCCTACAAAAAAAAGTTCAACAACTGAGGATGAAAAACAAATGATTTTATGGAACTTTGTTATCCAAAGAGTTACTGCAAAACTAGGGCCCTAAGCCTCACCAATCAGAGGAATTATCTGATTATTCCTGTTGCTACTTATCCAGACTCAGTCATAACCTACGTTTTCCTAGGAAGTTGCCCTAACTGACTTCCACTACTTCCTACAAAAAAAAGTTCAACAACTGAGGATGAAAAACAAATGATTTTATGGAACTTTGTTATCCAAAGAGTTACTGCAAAACTAGGGCCCTAAGCCTCACCAACATGTTCATTCATCTCTTCACAGAGTAAACAATTCTTTTGAAATCTCAGAAAAAATAAAAGTGTTTAAAGACATATATATGTGCAATTTTGTTTGCAGATATTATTTAAATATTGTTATTTAGAGCAAGACTTACTCTGCCTATCTTCCTGTTCTAACTTACTTTTTTTCTATGCTATTTCAATAAAAATAAGTAAAAATATGACAAACACAGATACAGACAAAGAACAGATAGAGCAAAATAAGGTCTTTTTTTAAAAAAATGATCTTCCAAACTAAGTAATGCTTGCCCCATCTGAATTATACAGACACTTATATCCTGAACTCTTCAAATTCTTGACTGTCTTCTGTAGTTTTACATTATTATAGCCCCGGCTCATCTTTGAGCCTGTATTACAAATATTTTTCCACTTTTAATTAGTAATTTTAGTT
>NW_008795695.1:1946140-1952140 GCF_000699145.1 Aptenodytes forsteri
AAGTTATCTGGGGAATAATCTGAACATTTGTAATAAAAAAAATTCATTGACAGATGTAGCTCTTATGGGCTTCATAGTCCAATACTGCCAGGTGTGTTTCTTTTCCTCTCAGTGAAACTTTCTCTGCAAAAATAGAATAGCTACATTAAAACTTAACAACAAATGAAAGCAATGTGAGACTGGTTGTATGTGTATATGTATATCCATATATGTGTGTGGACAAATATATATATTTAAGACAGCAGCTGAGAGATGTGTGGAAGTGAAGGACAGTGAGGAAGAGTTTATTCATAAATATGTACTCAGTCTCCTGTACTCAGTCTCCGAGCTGTTGGGTGAAGTACCTCAAGCTAATACAAACAATATTTAATAAATTCCATTTTTGTTTAATGCTAGGGAGGTTTAATCCTATAAATAATGTTTTAAGGTGTCTCTGAAATCTCTATCCTTTTTTTTAGGTAAGGTTTTCTTTCAAAAAATCCAGAATTTTGTATTTTTATTAATAATTTTTTGTAATATATATGTTTTGATATTGAAGTTAAATTGAATTAGATACATTAAGGATTTCTGGCCAGTTTCCAAATTTGTGAAATACAGAAAACAGGTGGGAGTTAAACTGTAAACTCTTCCATTTCCCTGATGATGTGGCAGACTGAAATCCACAAGGGTCATCATGGTAAATACCCAGGTGAACTTTTGTGCAAATACTTAGTCACAAAAATTTGCTTCTATAAATTTTTGCAGAAATGAACAAAAGAAGCCAGTAAGTAGTCTGGCAAACTCTAGTCTCCTAGAAAAGCTTTGAGATTTTCAGTATCCATAGAAACTATATAAAATATAACTTTCTATCTGTGAAAAAAATTAAAAGCAATATTCAATTTGAAGATAGTAATACGGTCTTAATATAAAAAAGTTTTCTAGATCTGTTGCTCGTAGGTCTTCAAAAATTGTGACAGACTGGATTTATGAACCTCCCACAACTGATCAGTTGTTGGGAAGCCAGGAAAGGCACTAAGCAGTGGATCAGCTGTTTACTGATTGGGAACAAAGTCCTTGTAGGTGAAGACAAGTTCCTTTGGTTCCCAGCTTCTCCGAACAAAGATTGTTCATTCTGAAACTCTAGAAAGCATCTAAATTGGTAGTTTTCAGTCTGTGGCCTTAGAGGTCTAGGGGTATTTCTAAGAAGTCTGTAAAAGGTGACTAACAAAATCCTTTCTAATTTTGATGATTGCTCACATTTCCTCTCCACAGGTCCTACCATCCTCTGAAAACATTAGGTAACATCAGATTATGATTGCTACTTCCAATCAGTAATCATATCCCATCTGTCCTCATTGTGCAGGAACTAATAATTTGCTTGAAAGAACAAATAAAGAGGAGGCTTCAGCCACCACTGCTTAGGATGAAATCACAGATAAGTTACTTTAAAACAAACAAAAATGGACACAACTCTGTGGGGGTGAAAAAAAATGTACACCCAAATTTATCGTCTTTGACGAAGACTTCCAGGGCTAGAAAATTGGACCACATGTCACAGGACTTTTGTTCAGATAATTCCTATTCATTTTGTTTGATTTTTTTCATCTTTCTCAAGAATACTACAAATTCTTAATAACGTTATTATCTACTAACAGCTGCTTCCTACAGCAGAATGTCTTATTTCTGTTAGTCTGTTAGAAACTTTCTCAGCCACAGTTCTTCCCAATGTCATGAGTGATCTGCCTATTCCTAATTAGGAAAATATGGAGAACAGGAAAAAGACTGACTACTTGTTTTCCAGTACAGTGTACCTTAGAAATTTTTTCTTTAAAATGTTAGATAGCAATTTGCATAATGTACCTTCTCAGATATTCCTCAGTCAGCCACAGGGAGAATGCTTTTGAAAAGTATAATTTCAGCAGTACAATTTAGAACTGAACATTTTATTTACAGAAGACTCAAGATATTGAAAACATTTTCAAACTGACAAGTGGTTTCAATCAAGGGAAAAGAGGCACTTTTTTCTGTTTTGAAGTCTTTGATTGAAATATTTCAGTTTTTCAATTCTAAGCCAGGATTTTTACTAGTTTATGTCTTTGTGACTTGAGTATCAACATCTGTGCTTATCTTTAGAAATGTCATTCATTATTCTAGTGTGCACAAATGCTCATTAGAAAAAATGAAGATACCAGAGGAAAGTCTAAATAAAGGAAGTGGAGTCAAAAAAATTTCAATTCAAAATAACAAAAATTCAGGAGATTTTCTTTGTCTCTTTTACTCTTCCTATAGAAAGTAGACTAGAAGTTCTGTTGCCTTAGGTAAAGATTAACAATAGCTATTAAATATTATCAAGATATGAATTAAGTATTACAACATTTATAGACTTTGAAAATAAGAAAATCAATAAATTATACTTAATTCTTCCATTACTTGCTTGACAAGTGTTAAAAACTTTATTGCTACTTTATCTAAAATCACAAATGTCTAAACTAAGAAAGAGAAATCATGGAAAATACAATGAAGTGTGTCAGATATTATATTTAATGTCAGCTCACAGAGGCAAATTGGAATATTAAATCCTTATATTAAGTCCCAATCTTGTTGAGTAAGGCTTGTAAACAAAATAGCTTCTTTTTATATTGTGTCCTTCTAAGTCTAAATAAAGTTCAGTTCTATTACTAGTAAGCATACTTCATGGACCTACTGACATTTTACTAATTGTAGGACCAGATGAGACTTTAATACTAAGGGTGGCAAAGTGATGTCAAAGAACAGAAAAGAAGACCTTGCTTTGCTGACCATGGTGAAGGAAGAATGAGCTGGAATTACAGCCCATAACACCTACTAAAACACCTGGCTCATGCTCAGCTCTGCAATTTCTCCTTTGAGGTACCAGAAGTCTTCACCAGTGTGAGAATTCTGTCAGTCCTCAGCACGCTAGACAGAGAAAACCACCCCTTTTATTTTCCCTTCTTCTCATCTTCTATTTAAGAAAACATTGGTGCTAATTGAAGAGGAAAAATAAAACATGTAATCAATACTTTAAAATATTACTTAGTTGTACAGCTCTTATGTTTACCCTAAACCTTCATTTACACAGAATAAGATAGAGATAAAAAGGAAATTCTTAATTTTTTTATGTGTTAGCATGAGTCAACAAATGATTTGCTTGAACAGGACAAAAATCGGCTTCAATAAAGAGGATTTACAACCAAATTCTGCTGATGTTCTGTTACTTTGTCTCTGGGAGAGGACATTAACTAGGATGATATACTACATTGTACTTTACAGTAATAAACACATTCTCAAGTACTATGTGACCTAATTTTTCTCAAGGTTAGTAAAATGGAAGAAATACAGAACAAAATAGTTAAAGCTGCATATCCTTTTATGCTCAGACACCTCTTTAAAAGTATTCTTGACTATGTATCTGTTTTACCCTTTTTGTTAGCACTCTCCAGAATGGTGATTGGAAGATTTTTATTTGCTATAAATCTTCAGACTTTAACAAATAATCAGGTTTTAACTAGGATAAACATTATGATCAACATTTCTCATTATGAAAAGGCTGTTTTTCTGGCTAAATTTGCACTGATAAAATCAGACACTGGGAAATGCACATTTGACATGAGAATAGCCTTTAATAAAGGAAAACTAATTTTAAAATAAAATCAAAGTTGACAAAACTATTAAAATTTGTAAAACTGTTCTGTTCCACAGCATAACAGATATTACAAATATTTTTTAAATTGTGGTTTTAGCCACCTAAAATTATGCTTGTGAAGAAACAGACAGGACACTACTCATCTGTTGATCCATAGTAACTGAGTGGAGATTCTTAGAGCAAGATGAATGACATATGAGAGAAAGATGTCCACCTATGATTTGTGATATTTTACACCTAGCAGTTAAGCTCCATTTTCATCTCATCTAGTAATTCAGAAGTAACTAGAATCTCTAGACTGTGTTTTTCACAAGCTTTTTAGAATTATCAGCTGAGATTTTGGAGCTTTTTGATAGTGTCTGGTTCACATTTGTGCAAGGCAAAATTCAAATTCCAATACAATGACAAAGTTTCAATGGCTTTTAGTGAAGATGAGTTTTGTTAGATGTAATAGACTTTTTTCACCAA
This sequence comes from Aptenodytes forsteri, assembly GCF_000699145.1. Classification (NCBI taxonomy): domain Eukaryota; kingdom Metazoa; phylum Chordata; class Aves; order Sphenisciformes; family Spheniscidae; genus Aptenodytes; species Aptenodytes forsteri. Next base: position 1,950,252 of record NW_008795695.1, read on the forward strand.
TGACAAAAAATAGGTGAGAAAATGAATCAAAATACGTGTGTAGAAAGTGAAATACAGCAAGTGCTTAGAAAATTCTCAGAGAAATTACATTTTAAATTACTTTTATTGTGGAAAAGATTTTTCAGGAGAGTTTCTATTTTTCTTATACAACTTCAGATAGCAATGCCAAAAACGATGCTCCTGAGTAGATACAATGAATGCCCAAGAATGTCAGCTGTTAAAAGGTTAAGTAGCAAATAAGCAACTAGTCTGTATTCCTGGTTTCATTAGCACATTTATGACTAAATGTGAGTATTCAAGCTAAACATTCAGCTAAACTGCATTCCCTAAAAAGATAATTTATATAGCTAATATATGTACTACTCCTTCACTTTAATTCATGCATCTTAAAATCCATGTAGCCTTGAAGTTAACATCAACAGCAAGTTATATGTACTTCAATAAGCTTCTTCTGAAGTCTTCTGCATCTAAACTATGTTGACCATGCCTGATTGGTCTTTCATCATAGCTTCAGTCCCCAAAACTCCCAAATAATTTTTGTTGTTTTCTGCTGCACATCTTTTAATCTCTCCTTTGAATGTCCTTTCACTAACGTTGTGACCTAAGCCATATATAGTGTTTCAGATAAAAACTTATCATTGTGTTACTCAGTCCCTGAAAAACATCTGTTATTCATATTCTGCTTTTAAGAGGCAAATTTCTTCTCTGCAAGGGATAACTGAAATTTAGGAGAACCATACGAAGGATACACGCCTCTTGTATCAAGTAGAAATTGGATCTAGGGATCATCAAGGTGGCAACATTCAAATGTGTTTGATGCTTTCCCTTAAAGAAGTCTTTCTGCAATGTGCAGAGGATTAAAACTGCAAGGATTATCCCAACTATTATTTATTGTTCCTTCATGCTATGATGTTTGGGTAAGGGGATGATTCCTCACTATATCTCTCATGAACTTCTATAGCACCGTGGCTTATATTTCAAGCTGAACACTTGGGATTTCAGTTATCAAACAATATAGTTAAAGAGGCTGTCAATGTGGTGGCCAAGTTTTTGTGCCTTCAATACTAATCATGAGAAGTTAATCCACACTGAAATATTAAGTAGAAATAATAACATTTAGACATTTACCTTCCTTCTGCTTATACACCACAACTGTTGAAAGACACTCAGAATATGGATTCAACCTATTTGAACCTGTAAAATTTGTCTACTCCATTTTTTTTTTCTTCTTTTCCACTGTTTCATCAAGCAATTTTTTTTACTCTTGAAAGCTAGGAAAATTTCTTTTAATTTTAAACTCTATGCTCAACTCTTTGGAAATAAATATTTAAAGCACCTTTTTATTTAGAAGTCTGCCTTATTTCTGTTTTCAATTTGTTCGCTGAAATTTTTCAAATGTTAATTGAAAGAAACATTAATGATAATGGTACTAACTAGTAATGTACTGTACTAGTTTCTCAAGGTCCCAGTTTACCATTGTTTTAAGCATTGCATATACACACAGTAAGTGGAAGTCTTTCCTAAGGTTGTTTATAAGACAAATAGACAACATGCAAATATGTTAATTATCTTATTCTTACACAGGGAACACTGAGAAACAACTTGGGTTAAGTGGCAAGAATTGGAAAGAAGAATGAAAACAAGTTTCCTGAACAGAATTCACTATTTCCTGAAACTTTTAATTGGTTTAGACCCTTTCTGTCTTCTTGAGCTGTCTGTCCACAAGATGCATAAATTTGCTCTAAATCATTTATGTGGTTAGTCTTTTGTGTGTATATGATGTTCAGTATATTGTCTGTATATAGTTCATCACAAGCTTTTAAAATTATTACGTAAATTACTTCAAAACATCTGGTAAATTGCAAGCTGGAAGTCACTCAACAACACTC
>NW_008795695.1:1952150-1971264 GCF_000699145.1 Aptenodytes forsteri
ACAACACTCAGAAGTTTCACTGAAAACATCTTTATGTCTCAGGTTAAAAGTGCAAATATACATATTTATAAAATAAAAACTGCCATTCAGCAATACTCTTGCAGTTACATTTGCCATTGATATTCATTGAGAGTATTATAATCATATATTCATTATACGGTGTGTTCATTGAGAATATTAATATGAATCCCAATATTCTTTTTTCATTCACTGTTCACAGAATATTAATGAAAATGAACACAATAAATTAGAGAATACACATTAAAGTGAATATTTTTTATTTTTTGAGAAAATATTTGTGAAACCTTTCTGAAGATATTTGTACAATTCAGAGGAGGGCCATGTGTCTGCAAGAGAGTCTAACAAGTTTAAATACCATATTGCTGTAAATATAGGAAAGAAGGCAGAAGGGAGAAGAGTAAGACACGATATGCATCTTCTTTGAGTATTGTCATGCAGATTTCCTAAGTAGAAGATGAAGTTAAATCAATGAATGGTTGGTTCTTCTTTAACTAAACTTTATGCTTAGCCTGAAAGGCTTCAACAACAGTGTACTCTGTCTCACCAGGTACGTCCAGGAGCTGACTGTGGGCAACAGATTAGAGCTAGCAGTGTGGAATTGCTTTCCTTCAGCAGCTCCACAAGGAGCTTCTTTATCAGCTCCTTAAGCTCAGAGTCTAAATCAAATAAAACAAAAATTACATCTGAAAAAATATCCCATAACACAGAAAGGGCTAAGTAAGTTGTTTAATATGGACCAATATTTCCAGAGAAAATAGAGTATTGCAACTCTAGGAATTATTGTAATATGATATATTATATATTGATTCTTCTTCAGCTTTTACCTTATTCACTGTATGTACATATGCACACACATGCATACACAAAGAACACTTGAATTTTTTTGAAAATTAAGTGTGAGCACATGCGAAGTTATAGCACTGCAATGCTAGGATTTGTTTAACTTTTTTCTGTTTTACCAAAATTTTTAATTGAGTAAATTATGAATCCTGATATCTAACCTTATCATTTCATATATTGAGGGTGTAAAAAAAAGAAAAAAATCTTTGTTATTCACAGCTAAATTATTTCATATATCCAACTTCTAAAAATTTTGTTTAGAAATTAGACATCTAATTGATTTTGAATAAATCTTTGACTTCTTTTCCTCTAGCTAAATTCTTGAGTGAAGCTTCAGTTAGAGATTTAACCATGAATCTTGAAGAAGAAACCTGTATGCAACTGAATTCAGAGGTATTCATTTTTCCTCAAAAAGGATAACTATGCTCTAACTGATATGACTACCTACATTTAAGAATGATAGTTGCCTTAAAGTGTTAAATTTAATTTTAAAGTAAGTAGAATTTTTGACTAAAGCGAGGCTGATAAATCACGGCATGCTTTGTCATAGGTGGGTTTACTACAATAATTTGCAGTGCTTGTTTCTGTCGTTACTCAGTACAGTCTGAGTTGGACAGTATTGTCAAACTGCCAAGTAATTTTAGCTCATGAACTTTCTCACTGACCTCAGCATTTGCAGAAATGGACCCTAAGTCTCTCTGCAAATATGCTCCTGAAACAGCTAAAGTTGCAAGGATTAAACATGTAGGCTTGTTACTTTAATATTTTAATTATCAAATGAAATGCATTACAGGAGAGGCTGAGAAGGATAGCTTGCCAAAGCCAGAAAATTTTGAATGAAAATATCCACAATTCTTAAGCTTGTCTGTATAAATATGTTGAGACCATATACAGTAACTTTGAGCACAGTGCAAATTTAGCTGAAATCAAGTAGGAATTTTACGTAAAAGCTAAAACGAAGTGCTAAGTGATACTGGTCTCTAGCAGCCCTATAGGAGTGGTAGCTACTGTGTTACAATTGCCCTTCCATTGCATGATAAACCATCTTAGGCAGTGACTCGCCCTCTTCCCTTAGACAATGAATTAACAAGCAGGAAGGCTACAGAGCCCTTGAATCGTGCTACTCCATGTTTCAAAGTTGTGGCAAGGCTAAAATGTCTGAACTCAAGAGCTGGCAAACTGTGCCTGCAATTAATGGCAAATAGTTGTCTAAAGTGTGGAGTAGGCATGTCTTTGAGAGCAGAAAACCAACATATATCTTATGTTTCTTACATGTGTGAGTGTCAAATCCATTAGTATTAAAGTATCATATGTAATGGGCTGCTAAGAATTTCACCAGTGCAGACAGATTGGGTGGATCAATATGTTACTACATTGTCAGTACAACCTGGCTTTGAGTTTAGGTAATGGCTGACAAAATGATTCAAGATGAGCATGTAGAGGAAAATTGCACCTCCCATTAGAGAAAGCCCCCTGCTTTAATCAGATGATGCCACAGAAGGCTGTAACTGCTGCTAGTCTGCTGAGCTGGCAAAAAAAGCAGTGAAAGCAGGAGGTCGAGGTACATGAAGCATTATTCTCCCTTTGCAATCACAGAGTTAAAGAAGATTTTAAAGATGTCAAATACAGTGAGTCAGAAATTCAGCATACTGATTGTGCACATCGTCACAGATTTTTCATCCCCAAAGATCTATGAAATGTATTGAAGATAACTGCAGTTGTCTGACAAAAGTAGTTCGGCAGAGACACTGCATAAAGGTCAGATATTTTGCTCAGCCATGTCATAACGCCCAGTTCAGGTAACAATTATATGTAGTTACCACTCCAGGGGTTACAACTGACTGTGATAGTGGCAAACACTTTGTGGATATTCCATCCCATGCACCGTTAATGTTCTTGCTGCAATATTAATGATTATGAACTCAGCACTGCACACAGCTCAGCAGTTTCTGCTTGGGAAGAACCTCTGTATTTATGTTGCTTGAGAGAGCACTGCCTCATCTCTAAAGAGCTACCTGACTGAACCTATTCCTATCCCTGGTTATTTGCCTGTAAGCATATCCTGATACACATTTGAAAATCTGCCCTAGTCTGTCGATATATATACAATCACATGATAGGTCAATGGACTGATGCAACACCACCAAATGATGCTACAAGGGAAATTCTTGTTTCAGCCAAAGCTCTCCCTGTGGCATCAGCCCCACAGCCAGGTATTGGTCCATGGTATGTATCCAATTCTTTCTCCCATCACTGGCAGGACTGAGGAGATCCTCAGTCCCTTGACCCTCACTTCCAGAGCTCCAGTCAGTCTCCCTTGGCACGCTTGAGCAGTATCATTGGTGTCCAGATGGATGAATAGCAGAGGTTAATAGCCCAAGGGTAAAGTAAGACTTGGTATTCTCTCCATAACATCCCAGATTTGGGCATGTATTGGGTTTACATGGCAAGGTTTTGGTAGTGGGCAGGACTGCAGGTGTGACTTCTGTGAGAAGAGACCAGGAGCTGCCCCCATGTCAGAGAGCGCCAGTTCCAGCAGGCTCTAAAACAAATACACTGCTGTCCAAATATAATCCTGTCAGCCGCACTGGTGGTGCCTCTGTGATAACAGATTTAAGAAAGAGTAAAAAAAGCTGCACAGCACCTGCAAGAAAGATAAGTGAAAAAAAAGTAAGAGAAACAACTATGCAGACACCAAGGTCAGAGAAGGAGCGGAAGGAGGTGTTTCAGGTGCCAGAGACGAGATTCCCCTGTAGCCCATGGTGAAGACAATGATGAAGCAGGTTTTCCCCCAGCAACCCATGGAGGACCACAATGGAGCAGATACACAGTCTGCAGCCCCTGGAGGGCCCCAGGCTGGAGCAGGTTTATTCTGAAGGACTGCAGCCTGTGGGAAGGACCCACACTGGAGCAGGGAAAAAGTGTGAGGAGAAAGGAGCGACAGAGCGACAGAGAGGAAGTGTCCCCCCCTATTCACCGTCCCCCTGCACTGTTCGGGGGGGGAGGAGATAGAGGTGTCCAGGAGTGAGGCTGAGCTTGGGAAGAAGTTGGGAGAGTGAGAGGGGAGGTGTTTTCACTTTTGTTTTTATTTCTCACTATCCTACTCTGTTATTAATTGGCAAAAAATTACATTAATCTTCCCCAGGTCAAGTCTGTTTTGCCCATGACAGTAATTCCTGAACAATTTCCCTGTCCTTATCTTGACCCACAAAGTCTTTCACCTTATTTTCTCCCCTGTCTGCCTGAGGCAGCCAGCCAAAGTTAACCCACCACAGGGCACTCAGCAAGAAACAAGCCTCATGAGACATGCAAGTCAGAGCCCATCAGGTGGGTATTTCCATCCTTGCAGGGAGCAGTCTCTGACAGCTATCGCCCACCTTTTCCTCCTCACACAGCTACTCGGCTCTGGCTCCCCAGGGCACTATACCTGTTCTGAAGCTACAGATCTGCAGCTGGTGGGGAAGCAGTCTTCCTCCTCTTGCCAGAAGTCACAAGTTTCCAGCCTTTCTTTTTGTGGGAATCTCCATCTGCTGCTCATCTGAGGGTATTTTCTAGATCTTTCCTTAAACCATGGGTCTCAGGCTCTTGTCTCTGCAGGGCCTCTCCAAAGATACTGGGAATCTTGCTCAGCTACCCTGAGGGTGCATAGTCAGTTTGCCTATTCCTGCAGTTTCTTCACCTAATGGCACCATTCTCCTAGCCTGTAGCATTACCTGATTTTGTACAGTGTCTTACTCTCTAGGATAGAAAAAAAAAAAAGACCAGACCTCTGCTGTTGAAACATGAATTAAATACATTTTGTCTAGGTAAGATACTCACAACTTATATAACATAAAGTATTAAATTCTACAAGCACTATTGGTTATAATATTCAATGATTTCAGAGATTCAGTGAATGTCAATAACATGTATGTGACTATGCATGTATCATAGAATCATTGAGGTTGGAAAAGACCTCTAAGATCATCGAGTCCAACCGTCAACCCAACACCACCATGCCCACTAAACCATGTCCCTAAGTGCCTCATCTACTCATCTTTTAAATACCTCCAGGGATGGGGACTCCATGACTTCCCTGGGCAGCCTGTTCCAATGTTTAACCACTCTTTCAGTAAAGAAATTTTTCCTGATGTATGCATGAACACAAAGCTGTTGTGCTCCGGATGTGACTATATTAGCAAATGATATACAGGACTTTATATAAATAACAAATGGTAGCGAAATTTCATTCATAATGTGTTTAAGGTAATACAGTTTGACTGCAGAAAGACACTATCCTCCACAAAATCACAAATATTATATGCTGTAAATGTCAGTTGTTTTCTTTTTAGGATAAACACATATGGATCTAAATATAATGACCATGCTAAACTACTTTTTTAAGAAAAGTTTATATACAAATATGCAAGGGCTGCTGATATATGGGCTGGTAAGATTGTAATGTTGCATATTTCATGATATGTTGTAATTATGTTTTAATACAGTGTTTTCTCATATCAATATAAGAATTTGTATTTCTTTGATCATTATTAGAAAATGTGCTTATAACTATTTTTATGAAAATTGAATAAATATTAAATTAACATAAACCTTTGAAAATTAAAGTTAACAGCTTTTATATCTTTTAATAATGAAGTGATAGAGGCCTATTCTGATCCAGATTAAATTAATGCAATTTTTGCTTGTGACTTCTCGAAATGCCACAAGGTAATCATATTGTGTTTCTAAGAGAAAAAGAAAGGTTGGAAATATGACTTAATCCTCCATACTATGTAAACAAAATAGTTCATAGTCATTACTACTGGAGATGACAAATCTTATAGTTACCAGGGTAAATCAGTCAATTTACAAATAACTTCTTACACTTAACTATGGCATTCTGGTGTTACTATACTCGGTTTGTTTTAAATGCTTGTCCCTCAGCCTTAAGAGCTCTATTACAGGGGAGGATGTTTCCTTACAGTCAATAAAAGGAATCTCACTCACTCAGATCTATATACATATTTAAATACATATTACTCAACTCTTACTCTTGAGCTAATACATTTGGATGGACCTTTTCCCCATAACACAATCATACATGCTTTTTTATTTTGTTATATTGTAGAAAGCTAGATAGACATAAACACTTAGATATATTTCTGGGATGCTACATTGCACCAGAGAGAGACATCATGTATTTTCTTTGCTCTCTGTATATGTTATGTTCCATTAAGGGAGTGGAGCAGTGTGAAACCTCTGTATGCTATGAAATAAAAAACATAATATGTTGAAAATATGTCACTAAGTATGCTAAGTGTCAGCTAAGTATGAATATGCTAAATTATTGGATAAAGTTTTTTCTGCAGATATGATGCAATATCATGGTGTATGGATGATCTGATAAAAATGTAATCTTGCTCTTTTCATAACGTGCTGGAAGTCACATTTCTCACATGGGTGAGAATGTGCTTTCCTCAGGGAGCTACTCGCCATGCTCAGGGGAGACAAGATTTCACAGAATGCAAGATGTAGCAGGCAGAAGAGCCAGCAAAATGCTGGGGAAGCCTGAAGGATCAGGATACTCATCTGAGAAAAAGACAGAACAGCTGGCCAGGCATCAGAGATAATAGCAAAAAACTTCATGGTGATTATGGAGAGTTTGTTACAATTTGCAGTCATGGGTTAGTTCAGACCAAAGGTGGATCAAGGACTATTTTCAAAGACACAGTGAGCAAGCAGAGAGAGTCGTGATTTTTTTTTTTTATTGTTTCCACTCTGTCTGCTCTAGTTACCTTTAGTTGGGTCTACTTAAAAAAAATCAAGGATTTTTAGTATTTAATCTGATAGAACCTGTCCTTTTTATTGTGTGGGATTTGGGGTTGCACCGGATTGGGTTGTTTTTTTGGGGGGAAGGGGAGGAAGTGGTAACTTATAAATTCACCTTTGCTCTTATTTGGGGAATTTAGAATAGGAGACAGGCTAGGCAGATCCACCTCAAAGCTCTGTCTAACTCCAGGTCTTTTTGAAGCCCTTAGGGCACACAGGGTGAAAGTGTGCTTCCAGATGGAGACAAAACTACCCTTTTTCCCAGAGGAGCAGTGAAAATTTGCAAGCTGCATCAAGTTCCATATTATTTAAACCAGTTATTCACAGACTTATGTTTGTGCATGAGCGAGTCAGTGTCCTGTGTCTTCTCTATCCTTTTTGAAGTGATTAGTGCCACCAGGATTTCCAGGAGGAAACATGTTTCCTGTTCTCTCATGAAGCAGCTGTTTAAGGACTGTCAAAATGTTTGTCCTTTGCAAAGGATCTGTAAGTGGCAGAACATAAGTTTACACTATTCATATACTCTTTCAGGAGCATCCACAGTAGTGTCAGACAAACAATAACTTATAATATCACCCATTGTTAACAGTCTGATTTTCCAAGAAGATATCAAATATTTGCTACAAATAACTTCTAATACTTTAAGAGAAAATGGCAGCATTCTGTATCTTACCCTGTCTCCTGTATAATGTTACCCATATTCTAAATACTTATTCTGTTTGAAGTTCAGTGGGAAGTGAATTCCCCTAGCTACCATGGGCATTTGGGGCATGCAGCCCCTGATTATGAACGCTTCAGGGAAAATAAGCAAGGATTTCATCTGTAACAGGAAGTGAGTAAACCAAAACTGTTTCAGGGGTTTAAAACTTAATTGCTTTATTTCCTGTCATGAAAGTTAGAATTAAGTGTTCTAGTAGTCTTTTAGTAGAGGATCTCAAAATCGTTTTCTGAAGTGATATGTAATGTTGCATTGGGTGTACTATTAATCACTTCTTAGTTTATAGTGGATCACTTAATTGATAACTGAACTAAGTCCATCTTGTTCACATAAAAGGTCCACCTTGCTGTTGTTAAATATCGCATAAACTACAATTAAACTATTAGACGGTAATTATACTCCATAACTGAGGTCACTCTGTCTCCAAAGCAATCAGAGATAATGCATTAATACTATGAAGTCTTCTTTCCATATACAGAAGCTCTGACTGTTTATCTTAAACAGAAACCAATTCAATTGTTGTTGTTTCCAATGCAAAATAAGATGTATTACACCATGTCAAGTGAGACCGAGAGTCCCAAAAGCACCCTTATCTTTCCCGTTAACCTTCTACATGGCAATGATACCTAGACCTAGAACTACAGATGTCAATACTCAAACAGCAAAGAAGTACAAGGGAAATTTGTACAACAAATCTGCTTCCATTTATTTTCTATACTAGTGAAAGAGCCTTGACAGTGTTGATGTGAGAGGACTTTTTGCAGATTCTGATTTTTAATAGGGATGTAATCAGTTGCCTTTCAGCTTCACTACAATCAGCTTCTGCCTTGGTTTTGTAATAGTAGTTACTGTACCCAAGTTATCATTCTGTCTCAAAACTTTAGGTGTATATTGTGTAATGCTTTTCTTTAACTTACCAGATAGCAGGTTTGCATGGTTGTAAGTGAAAGGCTATTTTCCCTCCTCATTGATACAGATATGGCATGAATGCCATGGCACCATAGAAGACACATGATCAGACTACAGTAATAGTCTTAAAATACTTAATCACATCATTCTCAAGAGAAGTTACACTGCAATCAGTGGAATTAAACTTACTTAAATTTTGTGTGTGATGGAAGTTCTTCCCAACAAAAAAATAATGTTCTTGTATTTAACACCTTCCATTTCAGGAACCCAAAGTACCGTGCTAGTCATTATAAAAACAGTATTTGCTGTACTGAATAAAAGTCTATCTTCTGAATTATCTATCCTATCTACTGTAACCAATAGTAACCAAATATTTTACAGAAAAGGAAAGAATCATGTAGCAAGTGGATGCAAGATAATTTGTCATACATAAATGTCCCATCTTAATCCTGAATATTTAGAGATTTACATTATAAACCATGAATTTTATCAACCTTGTAAAACATTTCAAGATATTAAATATTATAACCTGATATTCTTATTGTCGGCATATACAATTCCCATATCTTCCTGAGGACAAATAATATCCTTGCAAAGTTGATGTTACCTTCTTTTCAGCCATGGCAAGTAGAAGCTAAGGGAACAAACTTCCCTCTGATCTGTACGGCAGCCTCTTATTTTGACACCCCATAGACATTGGTGCAAACTTATTCTTCCATTGTTTAAAATTTCTAGTCATTACAAACTAGGTAATAATCTAGGTAAAAAGCTCTTTTTTTCCCCCCCCTTTCTTTTCTCTTTTTTTTTCTTTCCAGTATCATCCTTTACCAAATCTCCACTTAAACTAGAAAGAATGTCTATTCTGTAGTTGTATGGTGACTGACTTGTACTGTATGAGTATCCCAAAGTTATGGAGCTATGCAGTAGAAAGGCTGGGATATTTGATCTATTTTAGTATTAGTCAGTAAATAAGGGTCCTTTCCATGCAGTGGAGGGTTTGACAATATTTGCCATATGAGTATGACAAAACAACAAATAGTAAACAAATCAGTTAGTGTTTTTCCCATCAACTTCTTCCACCTTTTAGTCATTCCCATAACTAAGAGAGTGCAGTTTAGAGCATGCCAAGAATATAAGACTGTGAGAAGCTAAGGTGACAGATAGGATATAAAAATATGAATAAAATAGGCTGGTACCAGTTCCAGGTGGGCGCCAAGGGCTGCAAAGAGGAAAAGATGATATTAGGGCCCAGTGAACATCAATGATGAGCTGGTTCTCAATCTTTGTGATGTCACAAGGGGGAAAAAAACATACAAAGTATACGGCCTCCTAAAATCCAGCATAACTGCTCTGGAGTGTACAAACAGTCCCAAAATGGTGTTATATACTCCCAAATGACAGTCAATGTCAATACTGTGCTGAGGTGCATGAATACAAAACTCCACGGTACATAGCTAAGCACATAATATTCTTTTTAAAGACAATAGGTGAAATTGTTTCCATTGTTCCTGTGGCATGTTGGGCTTTACACCTGGCATTACAGGCAAAGATACAGAAAATGTTAGAGGGGTGAAATAAAAAAAAGATAATATGATTTATGACAACGAAATGTAACTTTGAGCAAAATCATCACAGTTTTCAGGAAGAGGTTGCGATAAATGGAAACACTTTTTTTTAAGCGATGATCCATTAAAACTGGAGGGGAGGAAGAGACACATTTCAGTAGATGTAAATGTTAGTTTATCATGGGAAGAAAGTGTAATCTTGCAATAAAAGGGGCCTCTTCATAATATTGGTGCCATCCCTTCCCCTTTGCATTGCCTTGGGCAAACCATTCCACTTCTTCACCTCTCTGTCATCAACATGAAATGAAGATGACAATATTTTTACACTTTGTTCACAAGCAGGCTGGGTAGGATTAATTACTTAACCTCTGTACTATGTTTTGAACATAAAATGTGTTATATAAAGGTTAAGTAGTATTATTATGGTAATCAGTAATAAAAAGCTGTATTTTTTATATGAAGGCACATCAGTAATTTTATTTAATCTTCATGATATTCAGAAGAAAGAAAATATATTTTCAAAACAAATAATGGCTATCCAATTAACCTAAAACTCCTTCAAGACTCTTTGTAGTCTTGGAAATAAATTGAATAGCTTATTAAGTATCAAAAATGTTAATATAATTTTATTTGTAAATGTTATTGAATCCATTCAGTTATTAACATAAAAGGAGTTTTAGTAGTTTTAGACAATTAAAATAGGAAACGTGTATTTCTTTAAGATTTTAAGTGGATTCTTTTAGAATTACTTGAAAGAACTGATCAATATTTCATAGAGTTTCAGCACTATATGTAGTTGTTTAAGGCACCTTGATCAAATTGAGTTATGGGTCTTTTATTTCACTGTGGAAGTCAACATTTCCAATAGATAACTGTTGACAACAGTGATCCTGAGTCTTTAATTATATTGTCCACAAAAAAAGACAGCTTTTTGAATAACAGCTGAAACAGTCATGACCTGGCACTACAAAACCAGCCAGATTTATGGACATCAAATGTAAGGAAATAACTGAGTCGCTGGGAAAAGTGTAAGAAATAATAAAAATGTTAAGGGACCAAACAGCTGTCCGGTGCTGTTTCACTAAGGTTTTAAGTAGTTCAGAAAAGACACAGAGATAACAGGACCATTTAGACAGTTTTCAGATACCAAGGAAAGAGCAATCTGGTATTGTAACTACCTCTTCTGTATGTATGTCAAGGCTATCTGGATTTAAAAGTACAATGTGTTAAAGTAGACAGACTAAGTAGGTGCGAAAGACTAAATAAAACAAAATCTGCCGAAAGGTTGGATTAATTTTAACTTTGTTGATGCATATGGCAATCAAATATGTGTTACAGTATTTGTTTTCTTATGAAACTCTCTTTGCTTTACTGAGAGTTGTTAAAGTTTAGTGTGCCAAATGAAATGCTATTATAGGAAATGTGAGTTAGAAATTGGTAGAAAATAAAATGAAGTTTTACCAGCCAAAAGTTAAGATTTCTGAAGATCAAGAAGTTGAGGGAAAAGCTGATTAAGTTTATGATACGAGAACGTTACTTGAAAGTAACTGTTACTGAAGTAGAAATCAATTATGATAAAGAAATATTTGCTACTTTTAAAGGCCCTTTAGACAAGTGCAAAAGGACATTCCCTTTTCATTGTCTGAAACAGATCTTTGAAGAAGGTCTCTGATGTTTCAGGCAGACCCTGTATTGATCTACAAATTGGTAAGCTACATACCACTCCTTTGCAGACTCTGACTCCAGGAGAACTTTTGGATTATTTAAATTTTAAAGAATTCCATCAGATTACACATTTTTATCTAGCTTTGGATACTAATTCTTCATTAAATATACTTCTTTTTTTCCCTCATTTCATTCACTATGTGCCCACATGAATGTAGGACACGCATTTTGCTGTGTTTTCAAAAATATTGAAGAAAGATTTTTTTTTAAAAAAGCAATAAAGGTTAATGCCAATATAAAAACCAAGGTCAGACTGTAATTTGCTAAGTAAACAGGAACAATTTAGAAATGACATCTTCTGCCTAACTTCTGATGAGAAGTTTATGTTATTATTTCTCAGAAAATAATAATTATTGGGAAACACTAAGGAAACCTTAGGCTAATCAGTTGTGCCCCAAAAGCAAATGGCTATATTCATAAACACCAACAGTGAACAGGGTTTCCAAAGTCTCCCCAGATGAAATAACCAGTAGTAGATGAAGGCCTTGAAAAGAATAGTTATAGTTAATCAGGCTTTAGTTTATAATTATGCAGTGTAGCTTTTTTCCTTCTCAGTCTCTGTAGTTCCTTTCTTCCATAAATTATTTTCTTTTGCTGCTATATCTACTATAAAAAATCCTCTTTTAATCCTTTTCTGACTGCATAACAGTAAAAAAATTGATGTAGGGTTCAGTTGCACTGTGGTTTTGGGGGTCTTAGTCAAGATCCAGTCAAGATCTCGGTCAAGATTGCACATATCAATCCAATGTATCTACATACATTACTTGTGATTGTCCCTATACTTATTAATGTAAAATGAACAATTCAGGGAAAAAATTTACACTGAGAGACACCCATCATCTCTATGGTTTTACTTTGCAGTAAGTAATCAATTCGGTAATAGCTTAACAAGTCCACTAGATAACACGTAATAATCCTGAGGGTTGTTAGCATTTGCAAAATCAGGAGGACATTTGTGTTGTGCCTGGAGGAATGTAAAACTCCAGAATTCAAGATCACTAATTCTGGGACGAGACAAGGGTGGAAGAGTTAACTGGAACCCTTTGGAAACTGCTAAAAACGATGTGTATACTGACTGTGACAGGAAAAATTTTCTTTTCTGTAACAGCCATCACACAGGGCATGGAACAGAATTGAGTCTCTGACTGTGGGATTAGATATATACAGTATGTCAAACAGCTACTGAGGAAAAAAAAACCATGTTGTGGTTTCATTATGTCACATGTTGCAAAGAAAGATGTTGCTTTCTTTCCTTTGCATTGTTTATACTGTATTTTGCAATTAAGGGCTGCTACTTGCTGACATAAACTGAAGCTAGCTAGGAGCAGGATTTTAAATGTTTAAGGGAATGGCAAATCTCATTACTGGATTTTGAACCACACACAGAATCCCAGTCTATCTTTTTCAAGGTTAGCAAAGACATATCTAAGTGCATGTTTGACCGTGATATATGGCTGGAAATACTTGAGTAACAAATCAATTCCTTTTTTACTTTAGTAACAAAAAAAATTTGTATCTTTACAGAACATAGTCACATCATTCCAGCAGAATGAATATACATACCACACTTACTTTAACCAGCTAATTTAGGAGTGCAATTCTGGGTTTGGAGGTGATTCCTCTGAATGACTTGTGACAAGTGCATTTTTTTTTCCTGTTTTATTCTCATTGCAAATTATTTCTCAAGTAAGTCGTGCGGATTTCATGAGAAAATCCAAACGTATTATATGATTATATAATTAGATCTTGTATTGTAATGAATATGCTGTGAAAAACAATGAATTAAGGTCATAGAGAATAAACTTAGGTCTGACATTTCCTACTTTGGAGTGCTTGTTTTTACAGCTCTAGTATTCTATTAATAGCTTTGTTTGCATAAATGTGTAGATGTGGCATGCCACTATGGCATTTTCCTCTCACAGTCAAACTCCAGAAGGAAGAAAATTACTCTGAGAGGCATCATTTCAACTACTTTAAAGATGGTGTGGTGCTCCCTTGGAAAATGTTTCTGCTCAGCTGAAGATGCTTAAAACAATGACAGGAAATACAGTACATTTGACATCTACAAGTGAGCTACTTCTACCCGTGTATGATTTACAACAAAGAAAGTGGTGACTACAGTACTCAGCTGGGATGATATCAGAAAAATCTGGGAAGCTGTTTATGGAACACAGATTCACCAATTAATTCTTATCTTAAGGAGAACGATAAAGAAAAATCAATTTTTAGATCCTGACTGTGCTAAGGCTTACGTTATCTGCATATCTTATTGTTATAAGGCACAGAAGCATAAATTTAGGACTTGAATAACTTTTAAGAGACAATAATTGAGATGGTTTGAGCACTGCAAACTCTTCTGGCTTTAGATGGCTGCTGACTGAAATTTTGGTATAAAAGTCTCAAAATACAGCTAAATCACTCTGTAAGTCTCCAGCTATGCTGTGGTTTGTTTGGTTGGTTGTTTTTTTAAATTCTGTGATTCATATAATGAAACAAGATCTATCAAATAAATTATTTGCAGTTTGGGAAGCAGAAATGTATGGATTGACCAGATACTATGAAGGACTTGATATTTATTTCACTACAAGCAACCTTTGAAATAAGAAAGTTCTCTCGTGTCCTTTTTTTTTCAAAAAAGGTTCTTTTCTTGGCTTAAAGCCAGGTTTATGTCTCAGTTACTTTAGATTCCAGAAGCAGCATTCTTGTTTGTTTGACTCTCTTTTTCTGTATGCAAATGGAGTATATCTTAGCAATAGGTAGCATTCAGGTTTGCATCCTAATTGGTGACTTAGAATGCCCAGCATTATCCTTCAGCAAAGTCAGCCTTTCATATTGAAATTCTGGAGTGTCAGAATGACTGAGCATAGATGGATAACTATTAATTATGTTTATTTTAAACTGTCCCAGAGTTTCAATAACTCTCTCCAGGGGAAGTGAAGAGCATAGCATTTACCTACTTGTCTAGATGTGAGTTTATATTAATGGTTTTATATGTCCTATTTGTAATATTAAAAAAGAGACTGTGTGACCTCTTAGATTTACATTTGCTTTTTAAAATATTTTAAATGTTTACTAGTATTACTCTCTCTTTTGGGGTCACTGTAGTTGGTTGTCTTTTAGCTGAGCAGGAAGAGTCTTTGCAAGTAGAATATTGATAGATACATGCATATAGATTTATATATGTGCATATACATACACACACACACACAAGAATAAATAAAGGTGTAAGGCAATTATGTATTGGCTAATACACACACAAGAAGTGTGTGTGTATTGGGAAGCTGCTAGGGTAAGCAGCAGTGGGCTTAACATCCCAGTAAGATATCTGAAGAGCCTTTGCTGGCCAGGCAGGCATCAATCAGGTAGGAAGGAGTCTTCAGTGTTGGCAGCTTGCTGTCTTGCAAATCCTCTGACACTGATACTTTTCTGCATTTTCCATTTAGGGTTTTAAACCTATCCATGTCATTGGTTTTACACCTGGAATTTTTGAGGTACTAATAATCTCTATCTCTACAGTCCTACTTCTGTTTATATTTCTTATCTTGCATAGCCTTGCTACCCAGACTTTCTCATTGCTCTTTCTTAAAATGTAACAAATTCCTCTGATCTCTGAACCATGGTATCAGTGCTGGGCCCTGGATCCTTGAAAGACAGTTGCAGAATTCCCTGATTGGGGTGAGAAGAAATTACAGAGTGATTTAGGAAGGAAAAGTTATACAGGCATCCTGATTATAAAATTCATTATAGTTAAATCAGTTAGCTTTATTAAAAAAATTAGAAGTTTCCATTAGAAAGAAAACGTAGTAAGGACAGAACAAGCAAATGGGTCTTTCTCGTATAATAAGAAATGTTAAAATAGTCCAATAATTTTTGAAGATCACAGGAGGCAGCTCCTGCTAAGTGGTTTATTAGACTTGGCACTAGACAAAAAAGGACTAGCCGTGGCACACAAGATTTGATCAAATCCTGTCATTCTCCACTTTCTATTTCTCTCGCATTTGAGCTTAAGCAGCAACATCTTGGAAAGCTGGCAAATGTCTGGCAGCAACAGATGTAGAACTGGAGTATGACAATGTTAGGTGCAATACATATGGAAACATCTTTTCCTTCATGTAAGCGTGCAATTTTCTATATATAGCACATCTAGTACAATAATAAAGCCTACTTTTAAATCTTCTGAACTTAAGACTTGTTTTAAGAGAAGCAACACTCTTATTCTCAGCTTACAGATGGGGAAACTAAAATCACAGAGCCAGAATAACTTACCCAAAGTCATACAGGAAATGAAGCACAGAGGCTGCAGGGAAGCTCATACTTTGAGTCTCAGTTCAGTATTCTGTCTGTGTGGCTTCAATGCACTCTTATCCACACTGAAGGCCCCTGTAGTACTCCAAAGTAGATGGTAAAAATCTGATGCACGCAAGTCAGACCACTGAGTAACTTCATATCATTAGCCATTGCAAGTTCTATAGTTTGAGAAGATACACCATTCCTAAATTAATTCACTAAGGCTGTCTAAATCAAAACAGATTCTAAAATGACATTTCAGTAGGGTTATTGGAGATGTTAGGTGTTTTCTTTAACCATCTATAAAGTTCTTAGTCAAAGGCAGGAGGATTTAGAAATGAAATCTTTGCTCTTCTTTCAGCTTTGGTACTAGATCAGGATGCATCCTTCACTTTTCTTGCTTGCAAAAGGAGGATACAAATAAAGTATTTTCAAATTACTTGAAATCTGGACCAAAGTTATGATGGTTTTCAGATGTCAATTAAAAACAGGCCTGCTTCAATAGCTTCTGATATTTATAATCAGCATAAAGCATAATACTTTTTTTGGTGGGAAGGGGTGGGAGGTCAGGGAGTTGAATATTAGATGTATAGGATAAGGAGCAAGGAGAGTGAAACTGATATGTTATCCTCTACATGTTTCCTCATAATGTCCCTATACCTCTTAAATGTGAAAAGAGACACTGTTCTGATATATGGTGCAGAAATAATTGCCTTCTGTGTTCTTCTAGCACATAATGTAAAATAAAAGAGTATCTAATATTTTATACTCTTTCACCACACATGTCGTAGAAGGCCTTTAAAAGATTTGTAAGATCCTGTAATGTGATTTATTTTTTTGGAAGCAGTGGGGTCATTAAAGTACCTCAGACTGACTTCTGAAGGTTAATTAATTTTATGCTAAGAAGCTAGTCTTTCAGAAGCAGCCATCTAGTGGAAATAGAAAAGTCTTTAATTAACAAACATCATATCTCATACTCAGTGGAGTTATATGCAGACACACAAACCTGCAGTCTTTATATTATCTCACCATATAATTATTTCTCCATATCCTCCACTACCCCTGTTTTTCATCAAAAAAACCAAAAACCTTTGTGCTTCTTCAAATTGGATCTTGCTTTTTATTAAACTGCTGCTAATACTAGAAGAATACTTCAGAATATAGAATTTCTAGGAAGTTTGTTTCTTTGGAATTTCATATAAAATAATGAATATTAAACACTTTGCTTTTAAAGACAGACTTTTATATCTGTGTTCTTAATTCCAAACATTAAGAAACAATATTCTAAGAAACTATTGATCTATTTTTTAAGTAAATCTCAAGAGAAATGCAAAAATATTTTGCTGTCAATATCCAAAAAGGATATTAATACATTACACAGCACAGATTGTGTAGGACATGAATCACTACAATTTGAGATAAATATTTAATACAGTTGAGCTTTAAAGTTCTGTCTTAAATTACAGCTTCACTTTGCTAAACATTTAAAATTTATATAGTGAGGGTTAGTTATCTCTTAGCTTATAGTTTTAATAGTTGAGATAGATTATGGCCAGGGCAGGGCATAGGACTAAAAGACCAAGAGAAATGAAATTACCTTCCCCCACATCATGCAGTGCCCAGTGCCTGGTAGTACCCAGGGGGTCTGCCCAGGTCACTGGAGAGGTTCAATTTACTCCCCTACACTTTGCATTCTGTTTTCTCAAAGGAAAAAAAATGAAAATCTGAGAATGAAAAGATAGGTAAAGTAAGCAACGAAACACCCTGTGGGCTTTCCAGAACATATTAAAAATATTTGCTCAATGCTAAAATAGTACTTGCTGGTAGCGGTGTGGGAGGGTGTTTTGTTCTGTTTTTAACAAAAATTTACCAGTGAGTAATTATAACTCAAAAAATGTAAAATAAGTTAGTGAACTCCTTCATTTTATACACATCAGAAAGATGAAAGAAAATCAGTAATACAAACCAAAAAATACAGAGCCACCCTATGTAATAAATCTGAAGCTCAGTGCTCTGCAGAGGGTCAGTCAGGGTACACTTAAGGTTAATGCTAACTGCTATTTCAGATGTGTACATTCCTTCTCTAAACATTGACAGAACTGATTATTTTAACCTCAGATGGTGATTAGGAAAAGCATTTAGGCTTCTGTAGGTTCCTTTAGTGCTGTAGATAACACCTTTGCCGCACAGACCCTCAGGGACAGAGTGTTGGTTTAAAAAAGAAGCCAATTTATTGAGATCTTGGCATAGGATAATGCTCACATGGGGAGTCTAATCTCCTGAACAGGATGGTCACTCACTGTTCAGTGGAGGTGAGTGTCTCCATTGCTGACAGCAGCATCTTTAGCTTAATCAGGTAAGACTCCCCAAACTGCTGTTTTCCTCATTTCTTATTCTCCAGCTGACCGAGGTCCTATAAGACACCCCAGCACATGCACCATCCATCTCTATTAATTATCTTACATACAAAATAACTCTTAAATATCTCAACTGTGTATATAAGACTGTTCTCTGTAACCATTTCTGCATCTACATGAGTCATTTCTACTGCTTATTGTGGTTCACCTTGACTGGCTGCCACATGCCCACTCAGCTGCTCTCCCACTCCCTCTCCTCAACAGGAGTCGGGGGGAGAAAACAAGATGAAAAAGCTCATGGATTGAGATAAAGATGGAGAGATCACTTACCAATTACTGTCATGGGCAAAACAGACTTGACTTGTGTGGTGGGTTGAGCCTGGCTGGATGCCAGGTGCTCACCAAATCCGCTCTATCACGCCCCTCCTCAACTGGACAGGGGGAGAAAAAATATTATGAAAGGCTCTTGGGTCAAGATAAGGACAGGGAGAGATCATTCAGCAATTACCATCACAGGCAAAACAGACTCCACTTGAGGAAAATTAATTTAATTTATTACCAATCAAATCAGAGTAAGTTAATGAGAAAATAAAAAACTAAATCTTAAAACACCTTGCCCCCACCCCTCCCTTCTTCCTGGGCTTAACTTTACTCCCAAATTCTTTACCTCCTCCCCCCCCCCCAGTGGCACAGGGGAACGGGAATGGGAGTTGCAGTCAGTTCATCACACATTGTCTCTGCCGCTCCTTCCTCCTCAGGGGCAGGACTCCTCACACTCTTCCCCTGCTCCAGCGTGGGGTCCCTCCCACAGGAGACAATTCTCCATGAACTTCTCCAATGTGAGTCCTTCCCACGGGCTGCAGTTCTTCACAAACTGCTCCAGC
>NW_008795695.1:1972426-1973848 GCF_000699145.1 Aptenodytes forsteri
CAGCCTCCCCCCGCAGCACCACCATCGTGGCTGCGGGGCTCGGCCGTGCCCTGCGGTGGGTCCATTGGAGCCGGATGGAACCGGCTGTGTCCGGCACGGGGCAGCCCTGGCCGCTCCTCACAGAGAGGAGAGCCCTGACCTCTCACCCCACTGCCAGCAACTGGGCACCTGCACCTAATATAAATGTCTTATCTACATAAAATTTGATAATTTCTACAGCAGGAACTGTCTAGGACTCTCCAGGTCACTCCACCAAGGATGCTGACCAGCACATTTAAGGTGCTGAGAGCTCAAGTGATCATGCAGTTTCAAGTCAGTCCTCTCTTTCAAACCAAGCCGTTATCGCCTGTGCAGACAACTACCCGGGGAGTTGCTTGTTCATTCAGGGAGTTAACCTCGGCTCAAAAGCAGCAGGTGTGCACACAGGCCCTAAAAACTATCTAAACCACAATTATAACTCTAGGAGAAGCCTGAGTCTCATCCTTATATCTCACTTAAGCTCCATAGCTCTTGTCACGCTCTACATGCTCACTGGGAGCAAGATTCACCATTTCATGTGTAATGCTACCTCCCCACATGAGGCAGGAAGACTTCAAGCAGGGCAGTGCACCTCAGCCTCTCTGGTATCCCTGGTTCTCCATGGCAACTTCCTTGCCAGGCTGAGAGGATCGCCAGAAGGCATGCTATCATTGCACACCACGTCCCACGGTAGTTTATGAAAGCAATCCTGAGTCAAGTCCATTTTCTTAGCTAGCTGCTGAGAAGACTGGCTGCATTGAGGTCTGTTCCCATTTTAGTTACTCAAACAGGTGCCTTCAAGTCTGTCTTACAGAGCTGGTTGCAAGGCTAATATTTTGAATGTAATCATTCGGTTTAAGAATCTTTCAACAGTTACTGTTATCTGAGCCCTCTCATCATGTCTCTCTCATATAAAATTATTTTAGGACTTAACTTTTAAGTTTCTGTAGCACTTCCATTTTACTTTGAAATCATTAGTATGAAGATAGCCTGTGCTGGTTTTGGCAGGGGTAGAGTTAATTTTCTTCACAGTAGCTAGCATGGGGCTGTGTTTTGGATTTGTGCTGGAAACGGTGTTGATAACACAGGGATGTTTTAGCTATTGCTGAGCAGGGCTTACACAGAGTCAAGGCCTTTTCTGCTTCTCACAACACCCCACCAGTGAGTAGGCTGGGGGTGCACAAGACGTTGGGAAGGGACACAGCCGGGACAGCTGACCCCAACTGACCAAAGGGATATTCCATACTGTATGACGTCATGCTCAGCAATACAAAGCTGGGGGAAGAAGAAGGAAGGAAGGGGGTGACATTTGGGATTATGGCATTTGTCTTCCCAAGTAACCGTTACGCGTGATGGAGCCCTGCTTTCCTGGAGATGGCCAAACACCTGCCTGCCGATGGGAAG
>NW_008795695.1:1974118-1975224 GCF_000699145.1 Aptenodytes forsteri
TCCTTTTGGCGCCCAACATGGGGCTCAAAGGGTTCGAGATAACAACAGGTTTGATTGGAATGTGCTAGACTGAATTTATAGCTGTTATTGCTGTTTGGCTATTAATCAGCAGGCTCCTGTGCCTTCCATGGGGCTTGCTTGCCTTATCATCTATTAGAGTCTAGTGCTCATTAGTGGCTGCTTTTTGCTTACGCTGCTTGCTGTGCTGCTGTACTGCTTATCATCCTACACTACTGTGCCTGGGAACATTTTGATAACAGCAATGGCGATGCGCCTGGGCTGGCAGGTGGCCAGGGCATCGCTGCTGTTTCTGTGCTGCTGTACTGGACAGGCTGGAACTCCTGTGTGAACTTGAGTTGAAGGGACTGTGACCTGTGGATGAGTCCACATGGGAGCAGGACACCCCGAAGTGTCTGTGGCCGTGGATAATTCCAGGCCAGAGCAGGTATACCTTGAAGTGCCATGGTTATGCCTGTGCCACAGCAAGTATACCTCTGAAGGGATTGTGGCCCAAGGATAAGTCCATGCTGCAGCAGGTACACCTTGAAGCATCAGTGGCTGTGCATGAGGTCATGCTGGAGCACCTCAAAGCGTGTGGCCATGGATAAGCCCATGACACAGCAGGTACACCCCTGGAGGGAGTGCAGCCATAGTAAGGCCATGTTGGAGCAGGTTTACTTCTGAAGGGACTGTGGCTGTGGGTAAGGCCATGCTGGAGCAGGTATATCTCTGAAAGCATTGTGGCCCGTGGATAAGGCCATGATGGAACAGGTGAACCTCAAATCGACTGTGGCTGTGGATAAGTCTAAGCCGCAGCAGGTGCAGCCATAGTAAGGCCATGTTGGAGCAGGTTTACTTCTGAAGGGACTGTGGCTGTGGGTAAGGCCATGCTGGAGCAGGTATATCTCTGAAAGCATTGTGGCCCGTGGATAAGGCCATGATGGAACAGGTGAACCTCAAATCGACTGTGGCTGTGGATAAGTCTAAGCCGCAGCAGGTATACCCCTGAAGAGACTGTGGCGCATAGATGAGGCTCCACTTGGAGCAGATACTCCCCTAAGGGACTGCAGTCTGTGGATAAGTCCAAGCTGGAGCAGGGGCAAGGG
>NW_008795695.1:1976731-1982692 GCF_000699145.1 Aptenodytes forsteri
TTCCAACCACACCACAGCCATATGTCTTGATTTGGATGTAATATTAGAAATTTAAAGGGTAGGTAAAAGAGAAATACATTCAAAATTCACAAATTTAAGTATTTAAAACAGGCAACTTCTGTTTCACCTAAATTAACTGTGATTTTCCTGTAGGAAACATTTTATTTTGGGTCAGGCCAGAAGAAACATTTAATTACTTATTCCATGTCTTAATTATCTATCTCCCAGATAACATTCCTTTTTTACCTCAGCCAAATTCATCTTGAACTTCCAAGATAACTGTTTGTTCTTAGTAGTTTTAATTTGGACTCTATCCTTAATCTCATCCAAGTTAAGATAAAGGCCATACCTCCATGGAAGAAAGCTGTTTGAAGTTATTTGCCCAGTCTCAGAAAAAAGTTTCTTCAGCAGAAATATTCTATATATCATCATTATTATCAATTGTCAAGATTAAATCTTGGAAAAATTTTAAAGGCCTTTTTTGGGGAGGAGTAGGTATAAACTGGTATAAACCATCTTATATACAGCTGGTTTAAATTCTTAAGAATGACTATAGGCATGCACTGTGGTATTTTTGCATTGTGTATTCTTGCCTGTCTTCTGTGCTTTGCACAGCAGCATGTCAATATTTTTAGGGACAGACATCTCGCAGTCCATCCTCACCCTGGCTTTGCTGCTGTTGAGGACACTTCCAGTTTGTTCACAGTGGCTAATGATTTGTTTGTCAGGGAAGGGTTTTCTAATCCGGGTAAGAGCTGTCACATATGGGATAACTTTGTTCTCAGAGACAATTAGTATCGTGTTGCAGAACTTCCTGGGGTACAGGAATTGTTTTATTGATTCCATACAGATGGGGAACACAACTTAACTAGTAACCTGATTGTTGGCAGAGATATTTAAAACTGAGTACATGCTCCAGTGGCTGAAATGGTATTAGTTAGAATTAAGTAAAACAAAAGAATTATGTGATTCACATATGTGATTCACATACTTCTGTCCAAAGCTATCATTGGCTCTGAAAGTTTCTTTATTGGCACAGAACAAAAATGGTGGGTTTTTACTGTGTTTCTTGCTCTTTTGTTACTTTTTTAAGGAGATGATACTTCAACAGAAAAAGATCACTGCATTTCTGCAGAATTTTAAAAAATAGCAAGATTTACAGTGTAAAAAATTAATGTACTCTGAACTCTGTATTCAGACAGCAAGTTGTTTCTCTCAATGTGTTATCTCAGATGTTATTAAAAATGCAAAAGACTCAGCAAAACACATTTTCTAGGCATATGCTTTAGAATCATCAGAAGTAGAGATAATATTTTTTCTTTTTTTTTTTTTTTTTAATATAGATATATATATTTGCCAACCTTCAAGATGATTTCCCAGAAAAGAGTCAAGAAAAGCCAAAATATAAATATTTCTGGGGATATTGTTGGACTTTCAAAAAAGGCAGCAGGGACTTCCTAGATTTGGTATGTATGACTGTAAAAAGAAACAATAAGTTTGGAGCATCTAAGGGTAGACACTGATGTTTAGATTTCCATTCTGCATCACTGGGATTTAAATGATTAAGTGTAGGAATTCTTGCATCACAGTTCTTAGTTCTGTGATAATTCTTCTCACTAATGGCACAGCTGGAATCTTGCAAAAATGAATAATAAAGACTAGCAACTTCCTTTTCTGTTATTCATGAAATTTTCAAGGTTCAGAAGTTTAGTAATTTCTGGCCAAAATCCAAACAGCTACAAAATGCTAATAATCCAGTAACAGTGAAATGCATCTAATAATTAGTGTTTGAACCTCCTGCTGTTAGAGGTTTTGATGTTTTGTTCTCAGTCAATTTTATTGACAATACCAGTGAAAGCATCCTGATGCAATTCAGTAAAATGAATCCTAAAGTTAGTCTAGATTTTGTCCACTGCATCTACACACACTTTTATGCAAGGTCCTCTCATGGATTTCTGTTTGATAAGTAGAATGACAAGGAATCTTGTTGGTGTTTTTTTTTTCCCATCCCTAGACTTTTTTAGAGGTGGCATGAAGGAAAGACTCCATGAACAACCTGCATCCCTCTGTACTTGCAAGGGTGCAGCAATCTCAAGTTTTATTTTAAACTTAGTGAAAAGCTAATGGATTATTGTGCAAATGCTGGTATCTGAAAATGAGAATTCAAGGGGTGGATCTATGGCTAGCAGCTCATGCCCATTATTACATCAAAGATAGTGCTTATTTCATTTTCACCAAGGGCTTGAAACTCTAATGTAATACTAAGGTAAGACTTCATACCTGTGCTGAAGGTCAACACAATGTCTAGGATCACTGCAAGCACCTTTTAAATATGAGAGCTAAAACTAATGCAAGGCCATTTCCTGGATCCTCTGCAAGGGGTAAATTTTGTTCATAGTGCGAAGAAGAAAGGATGCTCTACATGCTTCAAATATTTAGCAATCCATGCCAGCGTGCTTGTTAGCACGATTTTGACTCAGCTGATAACCAAGTTGTGAAGAACAGGGTGACAACTGTTGATAAGGACAAGTATGAGAAGAGAGAACACTTAAGGAGTGTGAAAAAGCAGTGCCTACAATTAACACAGAGAGGGAACTGAAATGAAAATAGATTTTCAGATTCCCTATGTTTTCAAGTTCACAGCTCCTTGCTATCCCACCATTACAAATATAATGAGAAATGGTGGAAGGCACAATGAACACAAGCTTACCGTGTTGTTAGCCTGTAGGCTTCATTCACCCAAGCTAACAAATAGGCTGACACTTTCTCCAGCACAAAACCTTTCCTTCTGTTTAAGGTGAGCATATGCAAATTACTCAATTATGCAATTTTTTTTTCCTGAAAGAATTTGCATAGATTCCAGACATGGAGGTGTGCAAAATGTGGTAGTTATATAAGACAACCAACCTCTGAACAGATTAGTTTAAAATATGTTTCTCATTTCTATGTCCTGTTCCATAAGTTATCTAAGCATATGTAGGATTTTCAGTCTTGTAATTATAAAATGAATTCCATTTTATTTCAGTTCTTACTGCCACCAAAACTAAGAACTTGCTATTCCTTGTGTGAAGATTCACTACAGAAGCAGATCAAAACTCCATTGGGGTCAGTGGGGCTCTGGGAAAACAAGTGGCCTTTTCCTGCCCACTCTATTCAGTCTCCACTTACATCCACTCATTCAGCACTCACTACTGCTGTTCAGTCAGCAGATCCAAAAGAAACAAGCTAGCTGTTAAGTTGAAGAGTTCTTTCAATCTTTACATGTATACATTATCAATATAATAAATACCAATATACTTAACTCATAGATGCGTATACAATGATAGCTCAAAAAATCGGAATAAGGTCTTCTTGAAATACTGCTATTAACATTGTCCTTTCTTTTCCTCCTTTCAGAAAGCACAAGAACAGCAGCTAAACAGCTCAGGATTTGTCTGGATTTTACTTCTTTTGAGAGGCGGGAATGAACTAGAAAGGGAAAATTACTTTTTTTTCCCCCCTCTTCCTTAACAAAGAATTTCTGAAAAAAAAAGTCTACATTTTTTGGTCATTATGAGAAATGTGTTGCCTTAAAATGCTACAAACTTCTGAGGCCAGATCCTGTCACCCTGGAGTATTAGTAGCCAGTGAAATAGGTTGTAGAGCCTTTGTGTTAGGTTTCCTTCACTAAAGCCATTTTGTGGTTTGATTCATTCGGAAAATAAGTGACAGAACAGGGTAAAGTAGATCAGAAATGAATGAATTAGAGTTAAGTGGGAAGGTGTGAAGAGCACCTGTTCACTTTCTGGTTAGTACAAGCCAATGCTTCAAGTCTCCCTGTTGACCAAGTAACTATAATTACTTTCCGAGTAACACATAGGCACAAAAAATGATTTACAGAACAGAGGCATCATAGTTTCAAAGAAAGTATTGATATGCTGACCTTATATGTCATTTTAGTTTTTAAAAAGTTTGATAAATATTGATAAATTTATATTAACCTTTTCTGAACTGAAGCTCTTGAAATGGCCATGTTCCCTATTGCTGTGAATCAAAGGTGTTAGTGAGCAGCTATGGCATAGCAGCACATTATTAACCTACTACAAGCTACCGAATGCTCTCACAATGGAAGCTTATCAGTTTCCAAATGTCCTTGAGCATCTAAAGTTCTGAACAGATGTGACTACATCCAAACTGCTGTACTAAGTAATGTGCAAGTGCCATAAATATTTCAAGATTTTTATATATTGTCCCTAAATTCAAAAAATGACAAAATTAATACTGTTTGGCACTACTCCAATGACATAAGTATGGCTTCAAGGGAAAAATTTGGATAATGGCTGAATCAAAGATGGCAAGACAATGGCACAAAGCCTTGCTGCTGTTTAAAAGGTTTAAATAACTTTCTACTGAGGCTGGATAAAAGGACGAGTTTGGACAATGGAATTAAAACCTGCCTGACATGATCCCATTAAGGTAGAAAACTTACTGGTTAGTTTGGGGTTGGTTCTGAGCATTTTTAGTCCACCTTTAAACAAGTGGAACTCCAGTGACTTCAGTAGTATTAGTTCTGATTTATGCTGGTATAAATGAGAGAAGAATCTACCCATATGTCTTCCTGCATGCCTGTAATAAATCCTGCAGGCTATTAGTGCAATATAAATAACATGTTGGGTTAAGGATAAATTGCCAGACAGAGGGTTACATATAAATATTGTCAGAAATGGGGTTTATAAGGTGATTTTTGTGTCATAGCTTACAAATAATGTCATCACATGCAACTATTTCACAGAATATTCAGGAACAGGATGAAATAGCAGAAATTCCATTTCTACCACAAAGGCAAGAGAATTTGGGGTTCAAGGGAAATTTCTAAGCACTCTGTGGCTAATTTCTGTATATATCTTACTATCTACCTTTTTGTTCTTTTTCTTGTAATACTGGTTACAACGATATAAAAAAGACAATTGTCCCTTGCAGCCTTCAGTTAGGAACACTACTATTAGAGCAGTCAAAGAGCCTTTGTAAATGCCGGACTCAGATGCATCTAGATTTCAATAATGGTTTAAGAGTTTGAGTTTTTTTGCTTTTGTCCCCTTCCACCACCACCACCCCTGCTTAATTTGGTGTTTAGCTCCAAGAAGATGTCAGTGTCGTTTAGAAAGCATTTAACTATGAAGATCTAACCACTACTTTTTAATATATCCCTAAAAGGCTGCAGTGAGAGCCTGTAATTTAGTTGTTTGCTAAATTGTAAATAAATAGACAAAGAGATGATGAACTTCAAGAACTGTTATCAAATTTATACCTCACTTTTTATTAATGTTCTAGACTCAGGCTTGCCTGAAAGTTGGTTTTTTTTGTTTTGTTTTTGCTTTTTTTTGCATGTGTGAATACATTTAAGCACTGTAAATTTGACAAAAATTTCTTTTCCCTGGCAATCTCTCAAGTACTAGCACAGAAAAATAATATCTACTTTATTTCATCCATGTATACCATGTTCACTGAAGTCCTGCTGGGTGACATAGGGACCAGTGCATGTACATTTTTCTGATTTAAGGTTTTTGTT
This sequence comes from Aptenodytes forsteri, assembly GCF_000699145.1. Taxonomy (NCBI): domain Eukaryota; kingdom Metazoa; phylum Chordata; class Aves; order Sphenisciformes; family Spheniscidae; genus Aptenodytes; species Aptenodytes forsteri. The sequence continues at coordinate 1,982,280 of NW_008795695.1, forward strand.
GGGTTTTTTAAAAGTGATTTCATATTCCATTGAGAATTGTAAATTCTTAAAAATTCAATCAAATTAGAGCAGTCTTAAAACATACTCCGCTGTAGCAAATGGAAGAGCATCTTCACATGCCTGACCTTATAGAATCCATTCTAACAGATGAAAATATTCAGCTATTAATGGAAGGAAGAAAAGTATAGAGAAATATAAAGCCTTGAGGTTGGCATAAAGAGGAAAATTACTGCAGAGGATACAATACTTAGGAAAGGATACCAAAAAATAGAATCACAGTGCTGGTCTTTTTTTGAACACAGGCTTTAGAATCATAGAATCATAGAATCATTGAGGTTGGAAAAGACCTCTAAGGTCATCGAGTCCAACCATCAACCCAATGCCACCATGCCCACTAAACCATGTCCCTAAGC
>NW_008795695.1:1982783-1983742 GCF_000699145.1 Aptenodytes forsteri
GTCCAATCTAAACCTCCCCTGGTGCAACTTGAGGCCATTTCCTCTCGTCCTATCACTTGTTACTTCGGAGAAGAGACCGACCCCCACCTCGCTACAACCTCCTTTCAGGTAGTTGTAGAGAGCGATGAGGTCTCCCCTCAGCCTCCTTTTCTCCAGGCTAAACAACCTTGCTAGAGATTTGGGTTTTTCTGTGGGGATTTTTTGGTTTTGTTTTTTTTTTTTTATGTAGAGACCTTTGAGATGTTTAAGAAGAAATGAAACAATGTTTTCTGGGATGAAAAACTGTATATTTGCTTCTCATGACCCACTAAGAAAACAAAAACCTATGTCCCCATTCACTTTCTTTAGTTAAGGAAATTCTAGGACATGTTTTAGTGAACATCACAAGCTGGGAGAAGTTTATAGCATGCCAGAGGAAAGGAGTGAATAAGACACTAATCTTGGGAGAAATCCCAGTACTTAAATCTGAGTAGACTAATATAGAACTTTACATTATTTAGAGTTCATTTCAACCCTAAAAGGCCCATTTGTAGAAGATCTAAGTGACCTATTAAGAAGGAAAAATGGCTGTGTTAGCAGTGAGCTTGTCTATGTCTTCACATAGCCCTGAATTTAATGCGAAATGCAAACTTTCAGTACTTCTAGAAAACTGAGTCAGTGATGTGTTTTCAACCAGGCAGCAAAAGATATTTTGAATTTTGGGGCTTTTCCCTAAGTCACCACTAAACAACATCTAGACCAATTCAGAAGCCTTAGACCTCTGTCTTTCTCAACACCTAACATAGTCACATGAAGCGGATTAAGTCAGTAAGTTTGCTAATTAGTATTATTTTGTGACCAGCTGCAGATCTAAGCCTTCATGGATTGCCCATGGCCACAATTTATGAATACAGTTATTGCCTCACAAGTTCAATTTTTTTTTTTTTTTTTAATTATCTCAACCCCAGCTTGCTTTATTT
>NW_008795695.1:1983760-2008429 GCF_000699145.1 Aptenodytes forsteri
GTGTGACAGTTAGGGTGGCCTTTAGTTCTTCACTTTTTTATGTTACAATTGTTATTAATTGATTCCAGTTAAGATGAAACTTGTAATTAATTGGCTTATTTTACTTTCTGTACATTTTAGTAATGCACTTACATTTTGCTCCAAGCTTTCTTGCATAAGACACTATGTATCCTGTGTCTGCAGAATCTCCATTAAGGCTAGAATGATTTACATATGCACAATAAAAGGCATATACTGTGGCTACTTTTGATTCCCCTCTGCTAAGTAAACTGATTCCCAGGAATCTGTAGAAGTAGAGGTAGAATAAGTTCAAGATAAGTTCAAATTTCTTGGTTATCATCAGGAAGATTATTCTTCCTTTGGGATGTAAATTATTTTAACACTACATTCAATACAGTTTTGTATTGCTGTTTCTTTTTATAGCTATACCCTATCATTTTGCACAAGTTCTCAATGACACATCTGTTAAAGGATGCAAAAGTCTTGTGGAATATTCATGTGACTGATGGATTGGATCCCTGCTTTCATTTACTTTCAGAAGAGCCAAGCTAAACTCCTGCTATATGCAAAGCCCACAAATAAGTTTTATGGTCTTATTTTGTGTCCTACTAAGGAAAAGTTAACATTGGTTCACAGTTTATCTGAATAATGATGACTATTTAGCAAGAGCTATCTTGATAGACTTTGGATCTTACTCAAGATTAAGCAGAGCTGTAAATTTTGAAATTTGAGGTATTTATGTAAGGAGCACATTCTACCCAGCTCAGATTGCCTGTGCTTTTATTCCTCCAGACATTAATTTAAATTCATTTCTACTTTTTGAGATTGAGCAAGTTCTATCTTGTTAATACATATTCTCTCACTTGATGAGAGAGGCTGTGATCCCTCATAAGCTGCCAACCCAAACCTGAAGGGATGGATATGGATGCAATCAGCTAAGTGCTGTCTTTATGCTGCCAGGCACCAGCACAATCAGATGTGGTGATGGGACTGAAGGAAAGCAAAGTGCAGATTTCAGAGTAGGAACTGAAAAAAAAAATGTTTTGCTGTAGTGACCAGGGAAAAGGACAATTACTGGGAGTAACCCTAGAAAAAGCATAATAGCCTACAATAAGCTGAGCCAGAAATCCCAAAGCTAAGATTTACATGTGGTCAAATACAGAAAAAAATTATATGGTTCCTTTGGAGGCTTCAGGAAGAGTTGAGCTGGAACAATAATTGTCTTACAACTTATTTATGTGCTAACTGAATGTATAATTTTCTAGAAAACAAAGATTTTAACTTGAAATATGTGTTTCTGTGATAGCTGCTTAACTGAGAAGGCAGAAACTGGCACCTCTTCAGATGTCACTGAGGAGAGAAAGTGTGGTACTTCTGTGAAGATATTCTATTACTGTGCGACAGGTATGAAAGGTAGTCTTTTAAATGTAAGCAATCCATCAAATTAATTTTTCAAGAGATTATTGATCATAATGCAAGGAATGGGTATGATCTCAGTTGATCTTAGTTCTGTGGCAAGTCTTAGATGTCTGATTTCAGAAGAAAATTGACTGAATTTATTCTGAGCCATGATATGTCTCTTTTTGTGGTATTCAAGACGGGGAAGATTTCCTCTGGCTTTTGTTTGTTGTTTTCTCCTTTACTTATTCCATTATTCCCTGCAAGCCCTACTAAGAAAAGGGGAAAGGGGCACAAATCTTGGTCTTGATTGTGGAGTTCTTCCACAATAAGGAAAAAAATAAGGAAATAAGGAAAGAAAAAAGGAAAATAATAAGGAAAGATATAAGGAAAATAAGGAGGAAGAGAAAGTATGCAATGTTCAGGGAATAGTATCAGAGACCTCTTCTAATAATTCTTGAAAGAAGACAGGAAACCATTCTAATGTGACTTCTTGATTCTTCAGAAATCTTGGATTTTATGGATAATAACTAATGTATCAAGCACAGAGCCAATTAAAAATTCCAGAATTTGAAACAGATTCAGAAGTTAAAAGCAGTTTTCTACAGCATGAAAAGTAACAGCTTCCAAAGAAAGTAAACTGTCTTGAAAGGCTGTATACAGGGGCATGCTTTTTTTTTCTTTTTTTCTGTGCAGAGTGACTCCTTAATTTAGTCCTGTCAGCGTACTCCCATTTATATTCATTATGCAGATTCCTAACAATTTTTCTTTTAGTATGCATCAGGTGGTTTCCTCGGTGATACTGAAATGTAATAAACGAAAGTGTCTCACAAGGTCATTTGTTGCCACTCCTATGTTAATAAGCTGAGTTTTGTCCCAATTCCATATGGAAGAATTACTTCTGCTACAAAGGTGCACCATAGATTCTGAGAACAGCTCATGGTGATCTATCCTAAGCCTCACAACATGACTGAGCACAGTCTCCTGTCTGATAAACAGTTATGGTAGGTGTCCAGTATTACTGTTTATGCAAGTAAATATTTCCATTGCCATGAGAGATACTTGTAAGAAAAAAAAACAAAACACTTTTTTTTTTTCAAAACCCCCTTCTTTTTCTTTTTCAAACTGATTTATTGTTTTTTGAATTCTTATAGTTTAAATGGTGCAGTGAGACAGAAAATGTTAAAGTTGTTAGCAAATCATTACTAACAAGTTCTAATTCCTTACAGTTCAACCTGTTTATTAATTTATATTTATTACTATAAATGTTCATGTGTCTGTGCTTTTAAGAATCTTTGATCTAAAGCAGAGGTAGCTGAAAGAAATTTCAAGAAGAGACACTTCCAGCAAGGGAAACTAGGTTTGTTTCTTCAATGAGGAAGAAATCCATTTGGAATAGCCCTACTTTAGACATAAATCAACAGTAGACAATACACAAAAGTAAAGGTATTTATCTTCAGAAAATACAAGTTCCTGGAAAAAACTGAAGAAAAGCAGTTCTAATTTTAAACTGCCTTATCAAACTGCTTACGTTTGTATTAGTCTTCTGTGTCTCCTGGATAGCATATGAGTATAGGAAAGTGAAGGAGGATCTTGAAATTTTAATTCATGACCCGAAGTATAAATTGGTATAATAGAGACAGAATAGGATAATTCAAAAATGGAATATTAATTTGAAGAGGAATATCTTGGTCAGGTAGGAGAGGAAGGAATAAAGAAATAGCTGCTGCTTCAGATATCAGAGATGTATACACTTGTTCTTAGGTCCACCACAGAGGGAGACTGAAAATTTCTGATAATACCCTACATTGCCAACCTTAGGTATCAGATGGATGGGGCTTTTCATGCACAAATGCAAAGTCATTCAGAGCACAGGCTTCAATGTAAAGGTGAATCAAAACGTCTGTTTGGAGGGAGATGCTGTAGGACTTGGGATGAAATTCAGTGCCTAACCATGACCACTGAATTTAGTATATTAGGTGCTGTACAGAGGGATCTCTTGCTGTCCCTCCAAAAGGATGAGAACAGTCCACTGGTCCCAAGTCATATCTCCAGCCTCATATAGATATCTCAAAAACCCTGACATGTCTAAAATGAGCCAGATGTCTTCTGAACTCCTGCTTGGTTATAGGAAAAGTGGAAAAAAAGAAACAGGAGAGTTCTAGATGTGCTTCTCATCTACCGTGAAGGGACCTTTAATAATGCTGAACAGAAGGTAACTTGGACAAGGATGGCCAGCAGGTGACAGACTTGAAAACTTTTAGGACACCAAGGAGAATGAACAAAAAAGTAAAATAATGGATATAGGAAAAGTTACTTCACTTGCCTTGGAAAAATGGCTGATGAGCTCTTCCGGGAATCTGTTCCAAGACAAAATAATAGTGAAGATGGTGATGATGGTGATGATGATGATGATGATGATGATGATGTTGTTTCTTTAAGGAAATGCCAGTTCTAGAAGGTTCAAATGTAACCAATTCAATTAAGAAGGAAAGATAGAAGGAATAGCAAGAAATCAACTTGGCCAATGCATAAATTATCTTCATTTACTTCATATAAAACAGTGGAGATTAGGAAGGATGAAGACAGAAATTCAGCATAAGTTTACATGAGCAAAATCAAAAGGGTCAAGGCACACTGTTCAAGATGGTGTGAGCAAAGGATGTCAAGAATATGTAATAAAATATTGTTAGTGTATATTGTAGAGAGAGAAGAAATAAATAGAGGATCGTGTTTCTTCTTCCCAAAGAAGGAAAATTATTGGTTAATAGTACTAAGAAAGCCGAGGTATTTAATACCATTTTGCATTAGTTTTCACCAAAATGGTCAACTATGACCAGATGGCTGAAACAATTAGAAACAGTGATGTAAGAATAAAACCTCAGCCCACAGTAGTTAAAGAACAGATTAGAGTGTACTTATACGAATTAGATGTTTTCAGATCATCCGGACTGATAAACTGGATGGCTAATGAGATCCTTAAGTCATTAGCAATTACCTTAGAGAACTCATGTAATATATATGCAGAATTACAAATGTCCAATAAAAAAGAGAGATCATTGAAATTATTTTATTTCCTTTAAAAATTCACAATTCATTTCTTCCTCTCCCATTGTTCTTCTCCATTTCTTCCTCCCAGATCATCAATTGCCCTTCTGCTGTGTGTGTTGAGCATTAGTATGAATCTAAATGGATCTTAATTAACCAAAAGATGTAAAGGTTTAAGACCTGATTGTGTCCAAATGTACAGAAATGTGCTGGTGTCTCAACCCTCACCAAAAGTTTCATCTGTTCCAGGTTATAATCACAATTTAAAGAAGGAATATAGGCACAAAAATTCCACCTACAATGGGGAAAGAACAGTGTATTCACATTTTAGTTGTTCTGTTCCCTGGGCTCGAGTCTCACTTAGTCTGAGCGGCTGGCTAATGAGTGGGAGCATGGTGACACACCACCTCTGCACACTGCTACAGAAGGTTAATCTGTGGGTGGGCAGAGAGTTGGGCACAATTTTTTCTTAAATTGCTGATGCCAGAGCTCATCTGCCAGAGCCTGAAATGACTTCCCCCAAGGTGCAAAGCAATGTATTATCAGTTTTGGGAATGATTCATTTTTCTGAATTCTTTTAAATATGAATCTGGCTGTAAAGGAGGGCTGATTAGTCAGTTCCTCCCTGCACCAAGTTCAGTCTTTTGCCCACAGTTCAATACAGACAAGAAAGTGACTAACTTGTAATTTTTCTTTTACAGACAGCTGCTGGGGTATAATTGGTGAGGGAGAAAATGAACAGGCATCTATAATTTGTAAAGTCTTGAGGCTAGCAAAAAAAAGGGGACAAATCAATCGAGGGAAAATAGGAGAAACTGCAAGGCAATGGAAAATTGGGGGAGAATTGGAAAATGATCACTTTAAAAAGAAAAAGAGAAAGTAAGTTGTGGAGAAACTGGAAAAGAACAAATTCAAGGGAAACAGGGTAAGAGTCACTAAAAATGTGTTATCATTGCTCTTTAAAGTTAAGTAGGTGAGAAGAAAAGTCTTTGGGTACATATATAGACAAAAGTAGAGACACAGCAGAGCTACCTAGAAGCTCACCTAGGAGCTCTTTAAGTACATAAATATTGTTCTAGTTACTATAGTTTGCCTCTCAGTAAGGATTTTTGACTCAGGCATAGTATTGTACTGTGGCAGGTGGGGACCCTATTGCCTTCATACTAGGCTGATTAGTCAGTTCCTCCCTGCACCAAGTTCAGTCTTTTGCCCACAGTTCAATACAGACAAGAAAGTGACTAACTTGTAATTTTTCTTTTACAGACAGCTGCTGGGGTATAATTGGTGAGGGAGAAAATGAACAGGCATCTATAATTTGTAAAGTCTTGAGGCTAGCAAAAAAAAGGGGACAAATCAATCGAGGGAAAATAGGAGAAACTGCAAGGCAATGGAAAATTGGGGGAGAATTGGAAAATGATCACTTTAAAAAGAAAAAGAGAAAGTAAGTTGTGGAGGAACTGGAAAAGAACAAATTCAAGGGAAACAGGGTAAGAGTCACTAAAAATGTGTTATCATTGCTCTTTAAAGTTAAGTAGGTGAGAAGAAAAGTCTTTGGGTACATATATAGACAAAAGTAGAGATACAGCAGAGCTACCTAGAAGCTCACCTAGGAGCTCTTTAAGTACATAAATATTGTTCTAGTTACTATAGTTTGCCTCTCAGTAAGGATTTTTGACTCAGGCATAGTATTGTACTGTGGCAGTTGCATACCTTATTGCTTACATCTGACTGATTAGCTCAAACAAATGAGAGTTTGGGTACCATTGTTTTCCTGGAACATCTTTGCAATAGCGGCTTTTTATCCTTATTACAGCCTTTGAGAGAAATTTTCACTGAGGCTCCTGATGACTAGTGTAGCATCATGTAGACAGACTGTCATAAACAGGTAATTGAATGTAATTTGTCACATCCTCGGCCAGGTCAGATCCTGCTGAATAATTTTCTTTTCTTTTAGGGCTGAAAGAAGGTAAGGTTTGATTGCAATAGTAATTGCAATAGTACCTGCACATACTTACATATGCACCATACACGGTACTGTTGTGTGTTAACCCCGGTAGGCAGCTAAGCCCCACCCAGCTGTGCGCTCACTCCCCCTACAGTGGGATGGGTGAGAGAATCGGAAGAGTAAAAGTGAGAAAGCTCATGGGTTGAGATAAATAGTTTAATAGTTTAATAGGTAAAGCAAAAGCCGCACACGCAAGCAAAGCAAAACAAGGAATTCATTCACTACTTCCCATCTCCAGGAAAGCAGGGCTCCATCACGCCTAACAGTTACTTGGGAAGACAAACGCCATAACTCTGAATGTGTGTGTGTGTGTGTCTCCTCCTTTCTCCCCCCAGCTTTTATTGCTGAGCATGATGTCATATGGTATGGGATACCCCTTTGGTCACTTGGGGTCAGCTGCTCTAGCTGTGTCCCTCCCAAATTCTTGTGCACCCTCAGTCTACTCGCTGGCGGGACAGTCTGAGAAAAGGCCTTGACACCGTGTAAGCACTGCTCAGAAATAGATGTAACCCTGGAGTGTTATCAACACTGTTTTCATCACAAATCCAAAACACAGCACGATACAAGCTACTATGAATAAAACTAACTCTATTCTAGCCAAGATCAGTACAAGTACCTACATATTGTATCTGTATACTAAGCTGCTTTACTTTCATTTTGTGTAAAATGAAGTAAACTAGTAATTGCGATCTGCTTTAGATTGACTTCAGGAGAAATGTATAATCATACATTTATAATCATTATCCATTTAGGATGTTCAGAAAAAATAACGCCTAGATGTGATGGTGTTGATCCATAATCAATTTATAATTAAGATCTTATCTTATTTACCCAACTGGACACAGTCCTGGACAACCTGCTCTGGCTGACCCTGCTTGAGCAGGTGGTTTGCACTAGATGGTCTCCAGAGGTCTCTTTCTGCCTCAGTGATTCTGTTATTGTAACTAGGCATGGGTCCCAGCTGTAACAAGCATGATCTAATAAAAAGGGATACAAAGGAAACATAACTCTTTCTTTTCTCTTTCACTTTATTCCCATCCCTTCCAGTGTCTCCCTCTACTGTGTCTCCTGGCCATCTCTTCCTTTGCAGCTCAGTAATAATGTGTTTTTAAGAACCACATTACTTTCTTTACTTCAAACTGGGATGAAGCACACACTGTGACATAAATCTCACAGTTCAAATATGGATCTGAACTTTCTCAAAATTAAAGCATATTTGAATCTAGGCTTTTTTGCAGGGGGAGGTCTGGGGGCTAGGGTCAAGCAAGCAAAAAGACAAGGAATGGACAGATTAAAGACAAAATACTACTGTGTCCTTTCATAAAGGCAAAAGAAAATCTCTTCAATGTTTTTATCAATGCCTGGACACAAGACTTGAGTGCACATTAAGGAAATTTGTCAATGATACTAAATTAGGAGGAGCCATTGAATCCCTCAAGGGTAGAGAGTCCTTACAGAGAGATTTTGATAGATTAGTGCTGGGCAATCACCAACCATATGAAATTTAACAAGAACAAATGCTGGATTTTGCACATGACATGGTGTAATCCTGGGCGTACGGCAAGACTGGGGGACAAGAGGCTAGCATGCAGCCCTGCAGAAAGGGATCTGGGGGTTTTGTTTAATGGTAAGCTCAATATGAGTCAACAATGTGCCCTGGTGGCCAATAGGGCCAAGCGTATCCTGGAGTGCACTAAGCACAGTTTAGCTAACCAGTTGAAAGAAGTGATTGTCCCACTATAGTCAGCATTGGTGGAGCCTCACCTTGAGTACTGTGTGCAGTTTTGGGCTCCACAATATAAGAAGGATATAAAAAAATTAGAATGTGTCCAAGGAATGGCAACAACGATAGTGAAAGGATTAGAGGGCATGACTTATAAGAAGAAACTGAGGATACTAGGTTTGTTCAGCTTAGAGAAGAGGAGACTGAGGGATGATCTCATTGCTGTCTACTGCTTCCTCATGAGGGGGAGCGGAGAGACAGGTGCTGATCTCTTCCCTGTCTTGTGTCCAGTGATAGGACATGATGGAATGGCTTAAATCTGTGCCAGGGGAAGTTCAGTTTGCATATTAGGAAAAAGTTCTTCACTGAGAGGGTGGTCAAGCACTGGAACAGGCTCCCCAGGGAAGAGGTCATGGCCCAATGACTGTCAGTGTTCAAGAAGCATTTGGAAAACTCTTTTAGATGTATGGTTTAACTTTTAGTTTGCCCTGTGTGGAGTCAGGAGTTGGACTTAATGATCATCATGGATCCCTTCCAGCTCAGGATATTCTATGGTTCTATGAAAAACGTTTCACATTTTTAGGTTTTAGCATTCATACTTCGGTAGTAGACAGGTCTGCAGTCTGATCTTTGTGAACTTTCATCTTCAGATATTCATTATTTGAGGTGTGGTGGCACAAGCCAAAGTTATCAAGTAACTTTGTTCCAGCTGAGCCATCTTGACTGAGAATACATGTACTTATGAAACACTCCACTTTCAAAATAGTATGTATTGTTCTGTTATAATACTGACTTTGTCTGGCTGATACGCTATACTTCAAAAATGGAATATGCATTAATAAATATTAACATTTTAAGTTGCAATGGCCACCTAGTGAGATTTGGATCGTTTTGCATTGCACCAGAATACCTCAAAATATGATAAAATGTCAAATTTCCTTCATTTCTTTGTTTTTTTATTAGAAAAATAATTCCATGTTTTTCCTCATGAAGAAAAATAGACTTAACCAGTTAATGGAATTGGAAGCTTTTAGCTTTTCCTATGGTTATTCATGGTTTCCACAGAGTCAGCCGGGGTTACTCTTTGTGGTTGAGAAAAAAGACCAAAAGTAATGGTTATAGTCACATATCTAATTCAGTTTACAGTAGAGATTTCTGTATTTTCTACCTCTGCATCTACCTGAGGCCTTTCTCCTGCTGAGCCAGAAGTGATGACAGTAAAACAACATGGGCTTACAAAATTAAATAAGTGGTTGTGAGATGAAATTAATTCCTTCATCTACCAATTACTTCTAGGCTTTATCAAATGCAGATTGTCAAATGCTTTCAGTTTGGCTAAAATTAGACTGCTACCTTAGTAAGATCTGAGCACAAGAAGATCAACTTACAAAACCTGGGTTCCTCAGTATTTATCTTTCCCACATACATAATTGCAAATGTTGCCCTTAAAATTCACAGATGTCATGGAATCAGTGATCATCTATGGTTCTGCCTAGACAGAGTTTTGCAAAGGAGAACCAAATATGCTTCATCTACACATTAGAGATGCAAGTCTGCTCTGTCTCTGAGACAAACTGAGGCCTTGTAAACATAACCAGTGAGGTGCTAGTCCAAGCTAACAATCCCCCTTGAGATCTTTAGGAGTGGACTCTATACCACATTCAAAGGAAGAACGGTATTTTGTGGATAGCAAATTGCCTACTATAGTGGAGTTAAGACATAGTTAAATATTGTATCAAAATTACTTTTATGTTCACAGATCTGCTGCTCTGTGTACACCAGTAGCAAGGCTACCTTGTCCAATGTTAAGCAATGACAATATCATCAGTTCCTGTTTTTATGGTTCTGATCTTAACACTTCACTGATAGTTACAAGATAACTTACTATTGGGACAAATTGAAGCTACAAACATATTGTTAGGTATAGTATTTTATTCAGCATGGAATAAATTTATATCCCTATAAATACTTTTTCCTTTCTGAAATTCATCAAAAGGTTTTCAGTAATTGAATATTACCATAAAAAATGCAAAAGCATAATAATGATTTAGGGAGCTATTCATAATGTGAATAGGACATTCTGCCTAGATTCAGTTCATAGCTAGTAGAGAGGATGTCCTCTGAGGGGTGATTTTCAACCAGAGTCTTAGTTTAGGTGCCTTGCCTTACCTCTTAGAGAAACTAACCTTCGTCCACAGACTATGAAAGTGCTTCTCGTCTGTGTCGAAGACAGCCCATCTTATCCTAATCAGTCAGCTAAAGACAATGAAGCTGGTTATCCCTACACTGTGCCAAAATGTCCTCAAAAGAGCATTCGAAGCCTGCATAGTGTATGCTTGAGAAAGTTCACAATAAGTATATACCAGTTAATAAATTGATAAGTGAGATTTTTCTGAGACCATCCTCAGTATCTATGTCCTTACCCTTGAAAGTGCTTCAACATTTACCTTTCTTAGTGGAATTTAACCTCTTAATACTTTTGAGGTCAGGGTCTGAGGGCCTGTTGATCCATAATGCTTTCAGTTTGAAACAACACCAAGTTGGGCAGGAGTGTTGATCTGCTCGAGGGTAGGAAGGCTCTGCAGAGGGACCTGGACAGGCTGGATCGATGGGCCGAGGCCAACTGTGTGAGATTCAACAAGGCCAAGTGCCAGGTCCTGCACTTGGGCCACAACAACCCCATGCAGCGCTACAGGCTTGGGGAAGAGTGGCTGGAAAGCTGCCCAGCAGAGAAGGACCACATCCTTCAGTTATTCATACTTTGAAAGTGGCCTTTGTATTGGCTTCCTAAAGCAATGCAAAAGATATATTTTCTAGAGAGAGCCCCAGACAAAAGGGCTGATTGTTTCAGTTTTGGGGACATTTCTGTACATATTCTTTAAACGCACACATATGGCATATATTGACCGTGACCTAGAACATATGCTTTCTACCTGCAGACATACCAGGATTTCTGACACCTCTGACTTTAGTTGCATGGTTTTTTTACCATTATTTCCTTGCTAGTCAATAGGAATAAATAATTTCTGCTCTCTGCAAGGCCTATCATCCATCTCTGCTATTAGTAAAAATGCAACAGCAACAACAGTAACAAATTTAAACAAACAACTGCTGTATAAGCTTCCGCATAAAAGTGCCACACAGATGACTGGTTACACTTGGAAATGGTTTTCTTAGTTGCCAGGTAGTAAAACAATCTACAGAAAGGCCAGTAGATTAACAGGGGTCCTAGGTATTTGGCTGTCTTCAGTGCAATTCTGAATAGTGTTAAAACTTTTCTCATAATTTTAAGGATATGCTAGTTTGATACTGTGCTTACGGGACAACGCTGCATTGCACTTCAGTGAAATGGTCTCTTGCACACTCTCTCTTTGTGTAGATGCGGCACTTAGGGACACGATTTAGTGGGCATGGTGGCATTGGGTTGATGGTTGGACTCGATGACCTTAGAGGTCTTTTCCAACCTTAATGATTCTATGATTCTACGATTCTACGATTCTATAAATACATCTCAGAAGTCGGAGACCTCAGATGCTCAGCAGGTAACATGTAACCAGAAGGCTGAAGGTTAGACAGCCTCAGACATTTATACAGTGTAATAAGTGAAAGGAGTTCAAATCTGCTAGAAACATTTTAATGTTGGGGCTGCCATTAGTAAGAGCTAAAGTAAATCTTGAACAGTAACCCTCCTTTAACAGTGTAAAGGCACAAGGATAAACAGCTGTATAGGGAAAAAAAAAGAAAAGTAGAGTAAAACAAAGAAAACACACCTCCAGATTTGCTAATTCTTTCCAAGAATAGGGTCATTTCCAGCAAGAATGTAACACTAAAAATCAGATTTTGCACACAAAGACAACTTGCCTGTAGCTATTACTTTATTTAAGTACTTTTTATGAAAGATAAATGTCATGGTTAGAATCCTAAGAGACCGAGAAACCTGCAAGTAACCCTGCATTCAATCTTGCCTAGAAAGTCATCCCTTTAAGCAGAGTTGGCAGAAAACGAGTCAATAAAATCTTACTATGTGACATTTAATCCCTGGCGTAGACCACAATATTGAGATCACCTACAACTCTTTCTTACTGATGAGTTACTAGAATGGCTTTGCAGAAATTTCTTCTTTCTTCTTTTGTACTGGGGAAAGTCATTCTGTGCCAACTTCACATGGGCTGATGTCGTGGTATATCTCTAAAGATATCAGAGACTTCTTGTACAGCAGCTCTTTAGCTACTTACCACTTCAGAATGATTGGTTATGCTGGTTTTCAAATGATTCAGCAATAAACCACATGCTGTAATTCCAGTTACATTTTTTTACAGTTTTTTGCAAGTTAGTGAAAATGTAATTCTTTTCAAACATGAAAAATATTTGCTGTGAGACTTGGGCATTTTCTATTCCAGTGGGAAGGGATGTTTTGTTTCACAATAAATAACCTGATATGGCTTTACGAAGCAGGAAGATAATTATTGTCTGAACTGTTTGAGTCATTTCAAAAAGACATTAGCATCTCCAAACCAAAATAGAGCAAACAAAGGTGCAGTGTCAGGAAGGACTAACCAGGTTGTTTGATTAAATAAACAATAATTAATCTGGTGAAGAAGTTATTTAAGTTGATTGATCACACAGATGGATTTGGACCATAATGGGACTAAGGTTTCCCTAGGTTAATAGTGTATTTCAAAACCACAGCAGAGTCTTCAGCTAGGAGTGCTCTGAACAGAGGCCTGGTCTGTCAGCTGAATTGGGGAGATGGAAAAAATTTGAGCTGATCTTGCACATAGACTGTTTATTTATCTGTTGTGCTGCAAGTGCGGTCTTTGTTTTCAATTATTTTATTTTAGCCTTGCAAAAACCTTGAAAAATAGGATATTGCATGTTCTTATAAATAGTGTCCATACCTGTAAATTGAAAAATGCCAGGGAAAATTCCCAGGGCTGGAATTTGATCCCTTGTGTTGTTAACATGTTAAAAGTATCCCAGTGTAGGTTTAGCCCATGTCATCCAGAAGCCTCTGAAACAAGTTGCAGGTACTTTCCAGGAGTCAGTGCACCAGCAAAGGATGTTTTGTCAGTAGACATTTTGACATGAACATCCTATTTCAGAAGTTAGGAGAGTTTAATTGTATAGAGACTGGACTCTCTGTTTTGTCTGACTCAGTGCCTCAAAGAACAAAAGTTTAATTTATTAGTAAAGATGTAGCCATAGAGATGCATTTGCCTGGATATTTAAAGACAAGGTGTTTTTCCACCTATCCTCGTGAGCCATTTTGATACCTGCTAACATAAGTCTCTGTAAGGGTAAAGTGAGCATAAGCATGGAAAGCTCTGTGACATATGGCAAAGCAGTAGGGAAGTAACCTGTACCCCGAGAGTCTGAAAGCCCATGTCACAGTGGCATAACAGAGCAGGATTTGTACCCGTTAGTCCGTTAATCTGCTTTACAGTTTATTCCCAGTGACATGAGGCACTTGCAAGTTTTAGGGGAGGATTTTTGAAAAGTTCTACCCAAAACCCCCAGGTCAGAGAGATGCGTTTCACTTCCATACTTTTACATATCTAATCCAACAGACCTTTAAGCTGCCTAATCTACCACCATTTGGCACTCTTTCCCTACTGTTACTGTAAGTAGAGGGAAACTCAAATCACATGATACAATATCTACTAAATCTTAAAAATGTACACACAAAATTTGGATTGTATGGGTGCACTCAATTCACAGGCTATATGTCATTTTTTCAAGATCTGTTTCTCCAAATCCTTAATGCTAAAAACTCTTGTCGCATGATTTTATTTCAAAACTCGTTAAAGACAGTAGAAGTTGGACTGGGCCTATAGACAGCTTTCCAAATTATCATTATGTATTTTAGCTCATTGGTTTGTTAGGTTTTTTTTAGAACAGGCAAATTCCAACCAGTGAGAGATCTTGGTGTTGTGGGGTTACACTAATGGATATAATATTAGTTGTTTCTTCATTGCATTACCCTTTGGAGGTGAATGCTTTTTAATCAACTTTTAAATTGCAATCTGGTCTTGGACATATCTAAGGGCAACATAAAGGCTAAAACATCTGACAAATATGCATTCCATTAATTTGTATAACTTCAGAACATTCCCATGGAAAGCAAAAGAGCTCCATATATATCCTTTTTGAGGTAGTCAGAGTGTCACTAGAAATAACATAATGACGTTAATTTTCTAATCACTGTGGCATATGTATAAGGCATAGCAATTGATAGTCAGCCATTTCAGTGGAAATATATGTCAATTAAATTCACTGGGTATATATGAGAAACTGCCATTCATATTATAGCTCTTGGAAACATTTACTGTCAACTTAATTGCGCTGGTGAATTGGAAAAATATAATCTATAAGATCTGTACTTAAAATTGATGAAATGTATTTAACTCTTCAGCAGATTTTTTTTAAGATTACTTTTATGCAAAAAGTACTATTT
The DNA here is from genome assembly GCF_000699145.1 of Aptenodytes forsteri. NCBI lineage: Eukaryota > Metazoa > Chordata > Aves > Sphenisciformes > Spheniscidae > Aptenodytes > Aptenodytes forsteri. The sequence goes on from NW_008795695.1 coordinate 1,998,389, forward strand.
AAAAAAGTATCTTCCTAGACATACGCAGAGGTTACAAAGTTCCAATATTACAAAACATTTAGGTTCTAGAGTGCTTTGCTGGTGCTGCATTTGAAAGACAAAAGACTTTTATGTCACTAAAGAGACTCTTGAATTGCATATTATCATTGGAAAATATAACATTTCTTGGGGTTTCCCTCTACAGAGCCAGCATTTCTCCATTTTAGGAGAGGAAACTCTTTTTAACAGTCGGTGGAATCAGTTATTAAGGAAAAGTGTGATCAAACACCGGTTGAAGGAAAATGCTTAATGTGCATTCTGTCTTTATGGGTACATGGATAAAAATGAAGCACAATCTAAGTATCAAAAAGACATAGAAAAGAATAGTTGTGATGTTTCTTTTGTTGACTGAGAACCAGAAATGGCAGGATAAGAGGATCAGAAAGACAGACATGTTACAAAGATTAGTTTTGCAGAATATTGTGCTGTCTACAGTGTGAAATTAAGAACTAAGAGACAAATCCTATTTGTCTTGCTCAGAGCAGTTGTTTTTAAATCAATGAAGTCACATTAGTGTACAGACTTTCAGGATCACGCATTCACCTTACACTGCTGAGCAGCTGAAATGAATAGCCTGAAATGCCAGCTGAGCATTCACAACCCTTATTGGCTCCATATTGAGTTGTAAGTGCTTGTTATTTCCCAGAATCAGATCTTTCATGCACAAAGCTCCCAATAAAATCAATGCACCTTGCATGTCTTGACCACCAGGAACTTCATCCTACTATCTTTAATTTCTATCTATAGATATTCATGTCTTTACTACTGAGAAGGCAATTTCTACGCTTACCCCACAGTCCCAGATTTTTCAGTCCAGGTAACCTCTTGGAAACATCATAGCTCTTTCCTGTCTACTCAGATGGCTTTAAATCCTGTGTGAAGGTGGGATGGGCAATGGTTAGTGCAGGCTCGAAGACAAAGAATCTGAGAAACATCTCTTCGTCCATCACTATAGACACTTCCAGTGACAAAATCCACATTGAGCTGCTCAAAATTAAAAAAAAAAAAAAAAGTATTTCCATGATATCAGGGCTTTTAGGCAGACTAAGTGTCCAAATAAAGAATGCAGATCCTAGGCCATTAAGTTTGTTTTTCCATGTAAGTTGGCATGGTCCCACGATTGCTCATACACTAGAGCACTCCACTTCATCCCAGAGCCTCTTCAGTGGTGAACAGGACGGGTTGTTCAAGCCACAAGTCCTGATGTTACTGCCAGAGCCTGATAATGCTTAATTTCTCAGTCAAGAGGAAGCTATAGAAGAGATGGAACTCCCATCACTTTTAAAACTATGAAAACTATATGCGCTGTTATTTCACCCTTTCTGCCCCTCACGGGTAAAGGAGCGGAAAGGAGGCACCTCAGGCCACATTCTTTACATGCAGTGTATTGCACATCTTTGAGAAAGCACCCACCTTCGTGCAGTGGAAGGGAGCTCTTTAAAGTAAAATGTATTGCACTGTTTCTAGTGCAAATCAAACTTTATTATAGTCTATTTTATTCCATATCTACTTAGCAAAGCATTCTGAGCACACAGCCAAATCTTAAATTGCAAAAGAAATCATTTCTGTGGGCCTTGATGTAGGCAGAATGCTTTTTGAATAAAGCAGTCCTTGACTCCCCATCCAAGATCAGTACATACAGCATTCATTTTAAAATAAAAAAAAAATTACAGTTATTAAAAGGACAGAAAAATACCACAGAGATGTGGTTTGGAAAAACTGAGAACTCCTGCAGAGAACATCATTTCATATCAGAGCAGTGTGAGTTAACAGGGAACATAATGCTAAACATAACCAGAAACATCTGAAAGTGAATCCCATTTTGGCAATGACTGTTTCTAATAAGAGAACAGGAAAGATAACCCTTATTAAGCAGCCTAATGTCTTAATACTCTGGCCTATTCTTTTTCTGACATCTATGCATTGCAGTTCTCTTCCACCTTATGTAAAATACAGTTTTTTGTTTAAGGTGTTGAATTTTTGTTGCATAATTTAAACTGCTGTATGGAGAACTCACCTGACCCTTCTATTGTCACAGAGTTTGGTGGGCTGGTATTTCCATACCACAAAAGAAATTTTGTGCAAAACACCTCTATTTTTGAAGTTGTACATTTTCTATCAGGGTAAGTTTGTGTAACAGACAGATATAGATTGATTGTAGAGGTGAAATATGTCCTGGTTTCAGCTGGGATAGAGTTAATTTTCTTCCTAGTAGCTGGTACAGTGCTGTGGTTTGGATTTAGGATGAAAATAATGTTGATAACACACCGATGTTTTAGTTGTTGCTAAGCAGTGCTTACATTGGTCAAGGACTTTTCAGCTTCTCATGCCCTGCCAGCGAGAAGCTGGGAGGGGGCACAGCCAGGACAGCTGACCCAAACTGACCAAAGGGGTATTCCATACCATATGACATCATGCTCAGTATATAAGCTGGGGGGAGTTGGCCAGGGGAGGTGTGACCACTGCTGGGGAACTGGTTGGGCATTGGTTGGTGGGTAGTGAGCAATTGCATTGTGCATCACTTACTTTGTATATTCTTTTATCGTTATTATTAGTATTATTTTCCCTTTCTTTTCTGTCCTATTAAGCTGTCTTTATCTCAACCCATGAATTTTATTTTTTTCTTTTTTTATCCTCTCCCCCATCCCACTGGGGAGGGTGAGGGGGAGTGAGTGAGTGGCTGTGTGGTGTTTAGCTGCCTGCTGGGTTAAACCACAGCTTGACCCTTCTGTTGTCACAGAGTTCGATGGGCTGGTATTTCCATACCACAAAAGAAATTTTGTGCAAGACACATTTTGAAGTTGTACATTTTCTATCATCAGAGTAAATTTGTGTAACAGATATAGATTGATTGTAGAGGTGAAATGTCATGTCTGTATCATTATGCTTCTTAGATTTCAGTATTATATTACTAAATATAATTTTAAAAGTTTAATTTGTTTTCATTTATAATAGCAACAATGAGCCAAGAAAATACTACTTCTTGAATTATTTTTTGATCAAGAAATTCTTATTTATCATGCTAAAAAGTATAATGAAAGCTTTATCCACCTGAAGAAAATCTCTCTTTCCCTGACATAAACCAGTGCTTTAGCATCTGGAAAATTGGCCTTGAAGGTGGACATTTCTGAAGGAATCCCTCAAGCTTTTATTTTTCTGTCACATTAATTTTGAAAGTCCAGAATATTGCTTAGGAATAGTAACATTTTCAAAGTGAAAACTGGACTTTCTGTTTTCTTTTCATTAGATTTCATTTGTTTTCACTAGTTTTGTCCCAAAAATATTCTGATAGAATGAGTCCTTGTAGTATACAGAGTGTTAGCTGTTAGCTAGCCAGCCTATTAAAATCATAGAGCTAAAACTACAGTGCAGTGTTTCCAACTACTGAAAATAAGAACAGAAGAAAAATGTTCCCTTATTATAACAGATGAAAAAGGAAGTTCCTTAGAACTATCTGGATACAAGTATTTAAAATCGTGAAAATTATTATGACCTTACTACAGCAAATATACTTTTAATCCAAAGCTATTTTTCTCCAAAATCAGTTGATAACCATTTAGTCAAATTAAGGGCAAGAACTGGAGAAGTCCACTGCTACTTCGAAATACTACTGAAGTTCATTTAGTTTCACACTTAATTCCTCATAACTTGACCCAACTTCTTCCAGTGCTTCATTGTGGAAATTACTGATTTAAAAAATAAATCTCTTAAAAATATACCTACCTCTCTGTAACCCAGATAACAAGTTCTTTTTATCATCAGCTGTACCTCCCAATGATCCTTGTTCTGTGCTGTAACAAATATACAGCAGTCATTTAGATTATTGCTGTTTCATAACTCATGTTTTGCTTGTTAAAAACTCAGCAATATCTTAATTTGGAAAGTACGGATTACCCTTCAATTGGTTAAAGATGTGAGGTACTAAGAAATTTCACTTTGGGAATTACTGTAGTGAATATGGCATCTTTGTCCCCATAACATCAGATTGTTGAGAACAGATTGCTTGATCTCTATAATCCTTTTGTGTTTTGGAATGATAAGTACAGGAGGAATTGTGCCAAGCCTGATTGGTACTCCAGTTTCTCCTTTGTGAGCTGACTCACATTTTGCTATTAGACTCTCATGCTGAGCAGCTAAAGGGACACTCAGGGTGTAATGCAACATTGCTCTCTGAATTGCAGAGGGAGATACTGGGAAGATTTCCATTAATCAGGTTCCAAACCAGCACTTTTCTTTTTTTCTACTGGTGTGCTTTCCTGTCATCTTGTGACGTATTTTCCTGCATCTTCGTTTTTGATCAGTTACCCAGACTGGAATGGTATATCAAACGCTTTGAAAGACTGCAGGTTTTCAGGCTTTCTGTGGATTGTTATTTATATGAAAAAATGTGCCTGAGCCTGCATTACTGTGCAGGGGTAAGTAAGTATATAGCCACAGAGAATTTTTTGTGTATTTTTTTGTTTTTTTTCTGAGTTGTGCAAAAGGGTTTCAAGCAGAAATTTTAGATGGTCCCATTAAAATAATGAACTGTGGTATAATTCTGATACTTATAATAAGAACAAGGCTTGCAGTCTGATCTTTAATCCAATTTACACCAGAATGGTTTCAAAGTTGAGCTTTTAATCAAAGTACTTCAGAATGATTTCAAAGTTATCTCCCCTTGAAAATATTAGCTGTAGTTAAATCTGTCCAAAGCATCTAAATAAATTTTTTCTTGAATATTTTAAAACTACTTTATGCTGCCTATATCCTTAGCCTTTGTTGACATATACCATATACCAACAGTGGCAGTGCTTTCCAAGCTCCAACACGTACAGACAGCCTGAGAAGTTGTGTGAGCATTTGCAATTAGGTCAGCTTGGAAGCATTATGAAGTCTAACTTCTAGTGCTGGACTTGATCAGGCAATAGCAATTACTCAACAGTCTGGCCAGGCTCAAATGCTAAACTGTTAAAACCTGTGAACTCCTAAGCATCAGATTTAAACCTAGCACATTAGCTCCTGATCAAAAAACCCCCCAACCCTAACCCTAGCCCAAAGTCTAATCAAAACTCAGAAACCATTGCTACTCTCTGGCAGTCATTTAATCAGGTTACTCAGGCTGACACCAGCCAAAAAAAAAACTGGTTTTTTGTTCATATCAGGCAGCAACTCTAATCATCAATCTCTGCCAGAGTAAACCTCTAACTCTACATTTAGAATAAGCTTCTGTTTGCTGCCTTTTTCTGTACATTGACATGAATGAGTGTGCCTATGGAGAGAGATGGGGGAATTGAGAGACATATGACTTTTGAGATCACATCAAGTAGAGGTGATGGGGTGATTTGAAAGAAGCTGATTATTAAATTTATAATGTCTTCAGGCCATGCTCCAGCTTTGTGCAGGTGGATATGTTGCTAATTCATATTATTAGGCAGCAGAAAAAGTGCTTGTTAGAAAGGTCAAGGTGAGCCCAGAAAGATTGATGAAAATCACATTCTGTATGTCTGGAAGGTCAGTTTGGAAAGAGCAATGAGATAACTCTGTCTTGTAATGTTGGAGCCATAATAAAGCACTGTCTGTGTCTAAAAATCCACTTTATAACCCCTGCAGACTGGCACAAAGTTTCCACTGGTGATTCTGAGCTTAAGGTTCAACTGTCCTTGCCTCTTGCTTCATTAGAGCACTTTGCAGCTGGACTGCAAAATAGTCACCCTCCTGCCAGAACTAAGAGAGGTTACTGAAATCAGAGCAGCTCTCTGCTGCTGTGGGTCATCCTGTGGCTCAGCTTGAGCAGCAGTGCTGATGTGGAGTTGCATTTTTGGAAAATGAAACTTTGTTTTTACCTTTTTTCCTTAAAAGATATGCTATGAAATTCCAATTAAAATTCATTAAAATATTTTGGTATGGTTAGGAAGTAGGATGACATCTGTTGCCCCCATCTCTCTCTGACTCTAAATTTCTCTGCCTATGTACTATGTACTACATACATACTATGTATGTACACATAGTTTTTACGGACATCTTCAGATACATCTTCCTTTACTCCCCTAATTTACTGCTGGACAGCTGAGTTAATGTCATGTAAATTACTCTCTTCAACAAAACCGGAATGAGAGATGGAGAAGCTGGGCTTCTACATCCTGTTATTATTAATTTGAATGGTCTTTCTGTAAAAAAAATCTGAAATTAATATTCTCAATTTATACATGCATATATATTTCAGTTAAGCTAATGGTGACTATTTCAAATAAGACTAGTAAAGTAAAGCAGCTTTTTAAAGCAGCTCATGCCAATAGGTTCTTCAAAGCATTTCCAGACAGTATACAGGGGAATTAGATAAACACTTAAAAATTCAAAATTGACTGTAGTGCAGTCTAGCATTGCTCTGTCCATGGGACTTTGATAGATATTCTTTGACAAGGTATCCTCTGTCATGTGGTTTGGAAATTCATTGAATCAGAATAATGAAGAGGTGCCCAGCTAGAACTAAACATCTGCATATGGCACATGCTTCATGTTGATCCATGTCTGGTATTTTACTAGAAACTTTACTGGTTTAATAAAACATGCATTGAAACAAAAAAGAAAAAAAACCTCAGATGTTTTAACCTTTTCAACATAGTTTGTTTGCTTTAATAAAACAAATTACCTATAGGTGGAACTTGGCATTGGCACTGATGTGAACAGGGAATGGCAAAAAGCCATGGGTTACATTGAAATTAGACTGTATGTACTTATGGAAATGACCTTTTAGAAGTGATAAAAGCCAGTGCTTAGTACTTTTGAAAATTCCAACTGAACAGAACACATCTTGTGCACCAATAGATAAATGTATAACAAAAAGACTCAAAACAAATGTTAGTGTAGTGTGAAATATATGATCCTCAAACTGAATCTTTCATGTTGCCCAGCATCCTGAAGCAGAGACCACTCAAAGGTTAATTTGTTATACAAATCCGAGAAGGAGGAAAATTTGTTAAAATATTCTCTATTTCCACCTCCTCCCTCAATTTTGAATGATCATGTGGCCATTCTATAATCCTAGAGATCAGAATAAATACACATAATTATCAACAACTGAGAGCTATCATTAAGGTCCTGGATTCTGCAGAACTTTTGAGCAAATATTTTTGGAATTTTTTTTTTTTTTTAAACTTGTGAGTGATGGATCTCCATAAATAGGGTATTTTTTGTTAATTAATTTCTGGTATCACTCATTAGAGAAGTTTTGGAACTAATTTTTGACACAAAGCTGTGATTTCAAAATCAAAGGTAAAATCCTTAGTTATAAAAAAAAAAATCCCCATAAAATAAATACCATGATTTTTGGTTTATGTTTTCCAAATAGTGCATTTTCTTTAAAACGTATGAATGAACTCATCCATCCTCACTTGCAGATATCTTCCCTCTTTTGCTTTTCCCTCCAAATTCAAACGTGATAAAACATGCCAATTAAATCAAACTTCTGCACATTACAGCTTTAGTTGTGAATGCCAAAATATGACTAAGAATTTTTAAAATAATCTCTAATTTTTTCTCTTCTTGTACTGATTTTTTAAATCTAACTTGATTGCAAAACATTTTATTCACCACTTTGCTACATAAGAAGAAATGTTGAACTAAATTAACTTTGACATTCAAACAGTAGGTCATGCTGTTTTCTGAATGCAATAACACTAAGAGGTCTGAGAAAGGCCAGTATGTACTGTATTTGTATGAGAACAGTAAGATATAGTTTCTACTAATACTTTTATTACAGCAAACAAGGAAGAGAAATGAATATATTTTCATTCTATAAGGGAGGAATCAGCACTCTGGGAATTATGATTTATCAAAGTTAGGAAAAAAAAAGAAAGGCTTTGTCAAACCAACAAATGATATTCTGTGTCCCAGTCTGGTGCGTAAAATACAGTAAACGCTTTCAACTCTGATGTATCTGTGCTTTTGTCAAGCTACAGTTAGCTCAGTGAATATTTGAGAACCATTTCACCAGTGTGGTTAAGGCAGATGCTGTGTGAAAAGCACTGTGTCAGCATATTTCTCATATTATGTAAAAACTAAGAGGAAAGAACAGATGGAGTAAGAGACTTACAATGGTTATAGTGCACAAAATGTAATTTATATTTAAACAATTAAACATTTTGAATGGACTGCTTTAATTAACTTCCAGTGCAAAACATTAAGTACTATAGGTGGAGCTATCAGTAGTTTCATGTGATTTATGAGCTATGCGTGAAAAGGTAATATTCATACAGTGCTATGTAACTCAGACTGCATTGCAACAGCTACGTATGAGTCTGAGGATAACACTGGATACACTTCAGAAGAATGAGTAAAAATGATCTATTAATTCTTGGAGACAGCTGGTTGTTCTTGTTGCATAATTTAATTAAACTACATCCAAATATAACGGAAATCTAGTTAATTGGCTCTAGGAACTTGCTGAGCAAGACTCACACCCTATTGTTAACATTTGGGGTTTTTTTTCCTTTGTGTACATTTCTGAGTACAGGATCTACAGGACAGTTGCATCTGGATTTCATTGTGGATTTCCTCACCAAAATTTCTTGCTAATGTACAAAGGGCCGAGTCCTGCATTTCGGGGATATAGATATTTTATCTCCACATGCATTATCCTTCTTGACACTTTATTGTAGGTACAGCTTTTGCAATAATATATTTCCACAGTTACAAAACTCAAAGACTAAGCATATGTATATTATATATATTATAATAGTTTAAGTATATATGCATATATATGTGTACATATATGTTATGCATCTAAATTTTAGCCAAGCCTCAAGGGTGGTATGCCAGACCAAATGCAATGAACACCGAGTCAAACACAAGCAATGGAAACATACCTCCCTTTAATGACAATAAAATATGTGTATACATGTATGAAGTCCAGGATATCTACAGATCTGAACAGTGATCTGTTCCACATACCCATATCTGAAATATGTTGTCTGAGTAGCTCCTTGTTTTCATTGTGGTCTTGTACATAACATAAAGACATCTCTACCCATGCTGTCTATCACACGCAATTCTATGCACGTTAAATTAATACTCTAAAATTGGTTCTACCAAGCTGTCAAGCTTGCATTCCCATAGTGATCAGTAGTGAGCTTTAGTGATCAATAAACTTCTAGTGATTTGTGCTTATGACCTTGGGGCACCGGTGTCATTCTGTACTTACACTTTCAAGACCCCAGTTACCTTCTCATGCCTGTACTTTTGGAGGTCCCAGTTAAAATTGCCTGTTCTCATTCAACAACCTTCAAGCTGCAGTTACCTGGTAACAAACATTTTATTAGAACAACCTAGTAATGCCCACACTTGTGTTGTAGGATCCTGGAGCATTTAACTGAACAAAAATATTGATCCATTAGAAGATGTATATATAGTTATTTATTTGTATTAATATCTTTTAGTTATGACATTATCATTGGTACATTATCAAAACTGTTTCAGAGCAATCCCCTCTTCAACAATAACCTGTTCACATTACTGTCATGTTATCAGTCCAGTCAATCAAACTGTACACTCCTGAACCTGCCTCCTGAACCTGCCTCATCTCATCATCACCACTACCCTCTTGATAGAGTATTTTGAAATGTTCTGAGCTTGTGTTGTCACGTATCATTTTTTTAATTATTAGTCACAAGTAATCTTGCTGCAATATACAAATATTTTTCCATAAATATGGAAAACACGGTCGAGTGTTTATGGGTAAGGATAAGGGGGAAGGCCAACAAGGCAGATATCCCGCTGGGAGTCTGTTATAGACCACCCAACCAGGATGAAGGGGCGGATGAAGCGTTCTAGAAGCGGCTGGCAGAAGTCTCTCAATCGCTAGCCCTTGTTCTCGTGGGGGACTTCAACTTCCCGGACGTCTGCTGGAAATACAACATGGCAGAGAGGAAACAGTCTAGGAGGTTCCTGGAGTGTGTGGAAGACAACTTCCTGACACAGCTGGTAAGTGAGCCTACCAGGGGAGGTGCCTCGCTCGACCTGCTG
>NW_008795695.1:2011065-2020670 GCF_000699145.1 Aptenodytes forsteri
GGTTGACGGTTGGACTCGATGATCTTAGAGGTCTTTTCCAACCTTAATGATTCTATGATTCTATGAATATCAAAACTTTTTTAAAGTGATGATGTCACCATTCGCATTATCCATGCTACAATAACTGCATAGAATACTACATATAATGAAGTTCTTAAGACTCTCAGCTTCTGATTTCTCAAAATCCAACTCAACATCTATGTTTGCCTTTCCATCTAAATATTCTGCAATGGTGATGAGAATCCTGATTTTGCATTTGATATGTAGAGTATAATTCCTATTTGTATGGGTTTGTTCATTTGTTATAGGCATCCTTGAGTTCCAGGAGTCGGTGGAAAATGAATGACATACCACTCCTTCTTCAGCCACAGACTGACAACAAGAGTTTGTGCTGGAAGCCTTTCCACCAACAGGATCAATGTGTTCTGCTTTAAACTTTGTGGGGAGAGCAGGAAGATGGATCATAAAGGATAATTGGTTTCTCTCTCTAAGTATATATTCAATTACACAGTCAACTGTTGCCAACATAGAAATGCCTAATAAAACACAGAGGCTTCTAAGCTGCAGGATCCCTGCCTGGATGCTTTTTCTTTTATTATGGCATGGAACATCCCACAGCTTTTTGAATAGTTTTCTTGTCCAATGATTATGTGTTTGATTGATGAAGGTAAGGGTTTCTTTTCTTTTCTTTTCTTTTCTTTTCTTCTCTTTTCTTTTCCTTTTCCTTTCTTTCCTTTTCTTTCCTTTCCTTTCCTTTTCCTTTCTTTCCTTTTCTTTCCTTTCCTTTCCTTTCCTTTCCTTTTCCTTTCTTTCCTTTTCTTTCCTTTCCTTTCCTTTTCTTTCCTTTCCTTTCCTTTTCTTTCCTTTCCTTTCCTTTCCTTTCCTTTCCTTTCCTTTTCCTTTCTTTCCTTTTCTTTCCTTTCCTTTCCTTTCCTTTTCCTTTCTTTCCTTTTCTTTCCTTTCCTTTCCTTTTCTTTCCTTTCCTTTCCTTTCCTTTTCTTTCCTTTCCTTTCCTTTAATAAATGGCATTAGATGATAACCAGAATGGCCTGCAGTTAGCACATATAGCTTTCTATTGGTTTACAGCTTGATTTTGTTTCCCTTCTTACCTGTGGGAGTTTCTAATTACAGCATCCTCAAAATACAGTTTATACACAATATATGTGCATCCATTCTCAGACATTCTCAACTGTTCAAAAGCACCACTTCCTTGTTTTTATAGTCTTTACCCTTGCTCTCTATAAAATCCTGTATTATTTTTAAGATTTTATGCTCTAATTTAAAGACATTCTGCAGTGGACATAGACCAATATATCTCTCAGATCTTTTAAATCCATATGCTCGTAACTGTTCTTAAGAGAAGTACTTATACAGTTATTTAGCTTATGATATAATTGAAAGTATTTTGATGTTGTGTCTTTAAGCAACTGAGGTTGGTGACTGAGGAAAAGCTATTTCAATTTTATTTGTGATGATCAGTTTGTCTGAACAATTAGCTCTATAGAAATCTGAATTTTATGGTGGTTTTAGGAGCTTTTAAAAATTGTATTATAATAAAACCTATGGCCTTTGGATAAAAAAGTTATTAGAAAAGGCTTGTGGTTATTCTCCTCTGCTTATAGGTCATGAGCAATGGAGTGCTGATGAAGCGTCTAGGGATGAGACATAGTGAATTTTTCAGATAAACACACACTGCTTCCAAAATTTAGTGTTATACTAGTTTACACAGCTTGAAGGCATACATAGTCTGTCCATCTCACAAGTCACTTAAGAGTACTTTCCACTTCAATGAAAGTCGTTGTGCGTGTAAGAAAGCATAACTACAAAAAAAAAGAAAAAGGTCTGGTTCTGTTAAGCTGTTTGTAGCTAAATAAATGTAATTGCAGTATGAAACTTTTAGGCAGACTTGGATTTGCTTGAAGGCCATTCCTGAAATCCGTCCATATTTCTTGATGTACGCATTATGTAAGTTCTTATCTGTTATTTGAATGTTTCAGGGATATAAAATCAGTTTCTTACATGTTGTAAAGAACAGAACACCAGCCTGCAGCATACCTAAATTGTATACAGTCCATTGGTGAAGTTGCAATAAAACTAAACATCAAAATAAAACTTATATAAAAGTTAATAAGCTTAGCTTGCAAGATACTTTCAAGCATTTGGAGAAATTGCATTACCAGAAGTCATGATCACTATAAAGTTAGTATCCTCATTACAGAATTGAGGAGGATACAAGCTTTTCCAAGCAGGTTTCCTAGTTATAATTCTTACGGTGTGTCTGAGTAGCTTAAACATTTGCCTTATTACAGAAAAGCAGTAAAAACTTTAAAGTTAACATTTGATACTACCATGACTTTACATGGTACCAGGAGATTACTTGGAGTGAAAGATCAGTGATCTGAATCGGGAAATGCCTTGGCTCTTTCAGGCTTTCATAGATTCGGGAGTCTCATTGGCAGACGTAAGAAATGCACCATCCATTTTCTTTTAAAACCTGACATTGTGTACTGGATCTGGCTGGGATTGAGTTAACTTTCTTCATAGCGTCCTGTATGGTGCTGTGTTTTGCATTTGTGGCTAAAACAGTCTTGCTAACTCACATTTTGGCTACTGCTGAGCAGTGCTTGCATAGCGTCAAGGCTTTCTCTTTTTCCCACTCTGCCCCTGCAGTGAGTTGGCTGGGGGTGGGTAAGAGATTGGGAGGGGACACAGCTGGGACTGCTGACCCAAAGCGACCAAAGGGATATTCCATACCATTTGACATCGTGCACAGCTAGGTAAAGGAAAAAGAAAGGGGAATGTTCTTGTTTATGGTGTTTATCTGTAATGCGCTCTGAGGCCATGATTTCCAGCAAGCAGCTGGGAAATTGTGAATGAATTCCTCTTTTTGCTTTGCTTGTGTGCACAGCTTTTGCTTCACTCATTGAACTTTCTTTATCTTGACCCACAAGTCTCCTTGTCTTCTTTCCATTTTTCCACATCTTGCAGGAAAAGGGAGTGAGTGAGCAACTGTGTGAGTGTTCAGCTGTTGGCCAGGGTCAACCCACAACACACTGTCACCATTTAGAGGTTAATTATGATGGGAGCAGTTTGGTAGAGCAGCACAGATCAGCACTGTTGGGGTTGCTGAATTTTCCTGAAGAGGACGAAAACACGTTATTAGCAGCTGATGGATAAGTAGGCCTTTCCAGGATGGCTACATTTGTCACTGAGATACACTGGCAGCATCTCCAAACTTTGGTTAGTCAGCAGTTGAAGTTTCTGACTGTTACTCCAAATCCTTGCCTGGTAATTTGTTTTGTACTGCCAAGTCTTTGACACCCAGCCCTGCTCTGGACCTTGGCCTCTCCCCCTCACAGTTCTTCAGCCTCTTATTTGATAATAACTAAGAAAGAAACCAAAAGAATAAGCAAAGTTAACTTTTACCTAAACATTAAATTGTGGAGGTTTTCCCCAAAGGAATTTGTGAGATTGAATTTATAATACTAGTGTCAGAAAAACTGATATAACAAAACAGATGACCATGCTATGCTCTGAATACTCAATGTTATGGCCCAAAGAGAACAAACTACATATGTGAAGCCACAAGTTTGCTTTAGTCCAATGAATGTTGTTACAGCCTAATAGTGAAACTATTAGCCAACTTACAATAATATTAACACTTATAATTGAAATTATACAGAAAATCCCCATTAACAATGCCCTTAAAATCGTTATACATTTAAACCTACTAACATCTACTCCTTTACTGTGGTATTTTGCCTGCTCTTCCAGTGTCCCTCTGGGTCCTGAGGTTGAACCTTCTGCCTTCCTTGGGAAGACCAGAGGGAAACTCAGATGTAGCTAACACGCCTGATACAGCCACAGGAAAAAAAGGCCATGTGAAGAGTGGTCCCGGTGCTCTGACAAGGTGAAGTGGGATGAGAGAGGGAAAGAGCTGCAGCCCCAGAGTTGAATGGTCCAAGGGTCACTGAAATGCCTGAAAGGCAAGTCATTATAATCTATTTTGCAGATCAGAAGCAAAGTGAAACTGGTTCTGGTACTCATTTTTTTTTGTAATTCAAGTATAAATTGAAGCCAAAGTTTGTGATAAGGACTTCAGGCTCAAGACTGATTAGTAACTGGTCCTAACAAAACAAAAAAATCTTGATTCAGCAAAACATAATGATTTAAAAGGAACTCAAGTACAAGTTTATTTTGATTGCTCTGATGAATTGAAATCCCATCAAATAGGCTCATTCTATCTTTGCAACTACCTTAGAGAAAACATACAGGGAAAATTAACGTAAAACCAGCTGCTATTACTCTAAATCTAGTTTTAGCTAATCTGGAATGATTTCATAGGTATTTCTGTATGGTAATTCCATCTGAATGAAAGTTACCTCGTATCTCATATTTCCTCTGGTGTAGCAGGTGAAAACTGGCCTTTTTTTTCTGATATTAAAACAACATTTCAAAACAAAGCATTACTTATTCAATGCTCAGAGGCACAAAGTATTCAGGAATATGGGTTAAAAAAATGAAAAGTGTGGGTGTAGGGTATTGGTTACACCTCTGGAAATCCTTCATGCCAGCTTCATCTATCTGACAGAGAAAAGAAAGAAATCAGTTAAAGAAAAAATTGCGAAACCCCTTGCTGCCCTTTTATCTTCCTCCCTCTGTGTATATGTGCCTGTTTGACAGTTTTGTACAGGCTCAAACTGGACAGGCTCTTCGTGCTCCTTCAGACCTCTTCTTTAGCCAGAATTGGGAGAATTTTTAGATCTCTTTTGATCCCATTCTAACCTGAATGAAACCAGACAACTAAGGTTTATCCCTACTGATGATGGAGGAATTATTGTCTTTGCTGGTTTGAATAGCTATATTAGGAAAGATAGGCTTACTTTCATTTCCTCTAGATTGTCCGTTTTGTAGTCTTATTTAAATAGAATAGTTAAATCACTGTACCTAACTCCAAGAGATCCTTACCACATACATTTCAGAGTTTACCATAATAGATTAAATTTGTTGTTTACTGTTGTTGGTCAATAATAAAAACATACTGTGAAATAATTTTGGTTTTGTGTTCTTTTTTTTCTATCTCCAGCAAGAAATTTGTACAATACTCATGCAACTGCACAGAGATATGCTTGACTATACTTAACATTTTAAACTTTAAAACAAAACCTCCTCTAGAGCATTTTGGGGTGTAAAAAACCAGCTAGACCAAGCCTGTAAAAGAAAAACCTTTTCTATTGCATTTGCTCTCTGTCCCACCATTACTTTAAAATGTAGTATTTTATTGTATATATATACACTTGTAATATATCCACTTGTAACTGTTTGGGGATTACTACGTGAATAGGATTTTTGATAAATGGATGTTTTAGTCCCTCTGCAACCTAATTTATCACTGAAATTGGAAGATTTAGAGTTTCCAGATATCTAGACAGTAATGAATTTTCCCAGGTTACCTCAGTTTCTCAGATGAGAAGTACATTTCATATTTGACTTACAGACAGCAAAAAGGTTGAATCAGAACAGAACAGACACACAATCTTTAGCAATTTTACAGGTTGATTCAAAATAATGCTCATTTCTTGAACCCTCTGAAGCAGAACTTCTTCCTTTGGGAAGCTGATGACTTTATAGAACCTCAAACTTCTAGAAAGCTCCTTTTTATCTGACATCCTGTAGTTTCCTTACATCTTTGCCACAAAATATAAAGTGCCAGACCTTTGATTGGGAAGCCACGCAGAAATGTTACCACCTTCAATACAATAACAAAACTGTTTTATAAAGATTAAAGGAATCTAAAGTCTCTGAAGTAACTCCATCTATGTTATGCATGGAAAAGAAGTCTGTTTGCTTGCTCAGACATGGTCAGAAATTGGATGAGATCTGCCAAATGTGAAGTCAAATTGTCAGTTTTTATGGCAATTATATCTAATATTTTTCTCATTGTAGGTCAGGGTAATTCTATTTCTTCCACACTGAATTTTGCTTTTAAACCTTTAAACCACTGTATATTTTTGGCACATGTAATAGGCCAGAGGAAAAGTTGTTCTTTATTGACAAGGTTGTAAAGAGGAATGTATAGTGTTTATTATCCTATTACCCTAAATTACCCTATTACCCCATATTACCCCAGTTTCCTAAGCTGTTACTGTGAAACAATCCAGTGATACTTTTACAGTAATACCATATAGATACAGACTGACCATGGGTCTTCAGTATTGAATGTCTCTTCCCTCTCTATGAAATATTTGTCTCCTGTTCTCAGGTGTCCATCCTGTTTGGATGGCATCTAGTAGATCTCATATACCAGAAACTAGCTCAGAGACTAAATTTAAAAAGGGAAATCCCGCTTATATAAAAGAAAAAAAAAATAAAAAAACATGTGGAAAGAGGATCAAATGCCTTTAAGCACCGAATCAGGGATTCACAGAAAGTGGAAGATCAAACTAGAAGCATAACGTTCAGAAGTTTTTAATATATTGTGTTATCTAGATCAGTAATTCTCTGATATTTTTATGATTAAAATGAATTATTGTGTACATAAGGAATTCCTTTGTTAAATGATTTTACTTGTCTTTTCACTGAAGGGCTAACCAGAAAGCTAGAATTCATATAGATAGTTTTGAGACAATATGCCCAAACAATGTAGCTTACTGTTTGGGATTGTGGCATAGGGGGTTTTGTATTGATCTAAGAAGGTAAATTGTAAGGTAGGCATAGCTCCACTGCAGTAAACAAATAACCTTAGAGAGAGCGCTATACTGTAACCTGCCTTAAAATAACTAGAATGATTATTATTGGAGAGCCTGTTGACTATAAAATATGAGAACAGGTGGAACACCTTACTTTAGGCAGCTAAAATAAAATGAGATTAATCTGACTTTGAATAAGAAAAGCAAGCTACAAGGGAGCACTGAGTGAGGGCAAAGGGCTCTTTCCTCCTTTACATTCTGCCAGGATTTGGAGGTCTGGAAATGTACATACCCTGTTCATAATGAGCCCTGATTCATTGACATAAAAAGAAGAAAATAGTGCTTTAATAGTCAGAACAAAATGAATATAGTAATATTGTAAAAACAAAATAGTACTTTTCCTTTATAAAGATGAAATGATAAATCTGAAACAGTTTGCTTTGGCTGTTTCTCCATTGTCAAATTGACACATTCCTTTGAAACATGCTGATTTTAACAAAACTGTGTTTTCAGATGAAAAATCTTCTGACCTTTTATGTACATTTTAATTATGATTTCAACTTATCTTTTCTATATTTTCTAAACAATCTCTTCTGGATTTCTAGAAAGTAATACATTTTTTCTGAGTTTTCTGTAATTTACAATCTAATTTTCAAGTATGGAGTGTACCATTAATTAAAACATACCATTCTTTCCTCCCCCCCCCCCCCCTCAGCATTCTGCAATTTATTTTTTAAAAGATTAGGTAGAGGAAAAGAAATATTTCACTGTCATTGAGTCTTTATTAGACTAGGCATCATTATGCAAGATCTTGTGTATGCAAGTTTGGGACCAGAGTAAATCCAGAAAAGTGCAATCCCTTACATTTCAACCTGTTATTCATGGCTTTTCTGTAATCTTCAGCATCCTTGCTATGAAAGTCATTCTTCCCTCTGTCTGTAATCAGCCTCACAAGAGGGTCCACCCCATGGTTGTCTCACCAGTCTTGCCTCTTGCTAGAGAGGCACTAAATTTCCTTCTATCGCAGGAAATTCTCCTCTTTACCTGGCACTAAGCTCTATCAGCCCCTATCATGTTGTGCTGTAGGGGGAAACACCTCCTAATTTCTTTTGTCTTGCACTGCAAATGTCCATCTAGGTTGCTAGTTTGCAACACTCATTTATGTAGGTCTACCACTATGGAGGTTAGTACCTATCACCTTTACTCCTCCAGATAAGCTCAAACAACAGTCCTTATACTTGCAAATCAATAAAATTAAGTGCATGATAATAACACCAGAAACATGATTACAAAATAAGAACACTAAATAAGTTAATGCAAATTTGAAATATATCTGCCAATAGTCTCAAAACTTAGTTCTTCATGTGAGTTTTCTTCAAGGACATTTTTCTTGATTGTGACATCTATACTGCTCATTTCAGATGGTTTTGTCCCTATCCTCAAGCACACCAAAACATATGTCCTTGTATTTGCAGTTATGTGGATACACATACAACTTCAGAGCAGGGGTTGAATCTTTCCACACTTTTCTCCTTGCTAGTAAATTTTATTGTATCTTACTTATTGGTATTTGAGGTTTCCACAAATGTAAATGAAACTTTTTTCGTTGGTAGGCTCTGTCTTGTATTCTGTAATGACCTAGCTCTGTTTTGTTGATTCTTCGTATGGGTCTCATCTTTATCTGATCGCTTTGTTTCTTTTGTTACTCCTACACTGCTTTATTGCATTTTCATAGCCTTCTTACAACTGCAGCCTTCATATCAGAGAAACTTTATACAACGTTTTTTAAGGGTCCATGCAGACCATACTTATTTATCAATACTGTGAATGTCTATCAGGAAATCTTCTGTGCTTGAGTTTCCATAAATGTTGATGATGAGGCTATGCCATATCCAGAACAATATTTGCAACAGAATATCTCCAAAATAAGCTTTTGTATCCCTTCCAAGGATTTGTTAGTTTCTTTACTTCTTACCTTATATTTTTCTCATTACCAACTACATGTTGAAATTAATTACATTTCCTTTTTGTTAAACCTCCAGCCATAGATCTTTCCATGGTTATTGGTGTATGGATGGTGAAATTAAATATGATAATCTACATCTCTTTGCTAACAGTTTTTGTGTATTTCAGATGAAGATAAAAGTATTTTGCAAATAAATTTCAACTTCAATACAACTGTTGCAGCAAAAGTGATATTGTTGGGTTAATTGCAATGAAGAGTTTAATTAATTAGAATTTTGAAAGAAATATTATCATGTTGAAATAAAGAGAATTTGGAAAACATTTTAGTGGATCGAGAATTTTACCCTTGAAACTCAACATGGAATGACCTTAGGAAGAATTGCTGGGACTACAATGATGTACATTACATTTACTCAATTTTTTGCAAGTTTACAGGATGTACAAGAAGAAAACTCAAAATATCAGTGGAACTTGTTTCTTGGGATAGACAATCCTTATACATACCATGATTTGCAGCAGTAGAGCTTGTGCCTAGTTTTGGGACTCATAAATACTGCAGGGTCAAGCAGAAACAAAGAAAATGGAAACCAAGGCAAATTAAATTGGACTAAGTGTTCAATGAACCACATCTCTCTACTTGCAAACCGTACATCATACACATTATTTGGGGCCGGTCTTGTTCAATATCTTTATCAATGATCTGGATGAAGGGATCAAGTGCACCCTCAGTAAGTCTGCAGATGACACCAGGTTGGGCGGGAGTGTTGATCTGCTCGAGGGTAGGAAGGCTCTGCAGAGGGACCTGGACAGGCTGGATCGATGGGCCCAGGCCAACTGGATGAGATTCAACAAGGCCAAGTGCCAGGTCCTGCACTTGGGCCACAACAACCCCATGCAGCGCTACAGGCTTGGGGAAGAGTGGCTGGAAAGCTGCCTGTCGGAAAAGGACCT
>NW_008795695.1:2021320-2023765 GCF_000699145.1 Aptenodytes forsteri
TCTATGATTCTATGATTCTATGAGTCAAGGTCAAGTCAGCTGGAAAAGAGGAAACAAAAGAAATTTGTAGAGAAGCCATTTACCTGTAGTATTGCAATGACATATCAAAGAAAATTTTACACAGGAGGTAGAATGGTCTCAAATGACATATGTAAAGATATTTTGGCTTGGAGGGATGAGGTCATTTTTACATCTGTTTTCATCCCTGTGGCATTAGACATTAAAGAAAAATACATCTTTGTTCGAGGTAGTGATTATTGCTATGATTCTTATTCCTCATCTCTCAAGAACTGTATTTTTGTTATTCATTTTATTCTCCTCCCTTTGGTATCTCTTTGTTCCACCTATATAATGACTTGGTTTTCCATTGCACAATGTCTCATAACTGTTTCAATTTGTTCAAATGTGGTCAAGCCATTCCTCTGCATCTTTGAGAGTTTAAATATGCATGTATTCATTTCTAAACACTGTTGATTTCTAGATTTGTATCATGCTTTCACACAAGAGGTGTGATGGCCATATTAAGAAGTGGTGTCTATGATGATGTTTGTGTTCATTTGGAACGGGTTATGGCTGCAGTCCATCTTCTCATACATATTTTCTCTATCTCTAAATACTGCATGTAGTCAAGGACTTCTTAGAGAAAAGCTGTTTGGCTGCTACCTATTTCAAAGCTCAGTAACCCTGTAATAGAGGCATGAAATTTTGAGTCTTTCACAGGTGGTGTAATAATGTGTAAGTGAAGTTTGTAGGTAGAGAGTGTATATTGGCTTCCAGGAGCTAAAGTAGCCGGAAAAGAACAGTTCAACTTTCAAGCAGAGATATTTTTGAGATTATAATGCAT
Source organism: Aptenodytes forsteri (assembly GCF_000699145.1). Taxonomy (NCBI): domain Eukaryota; kingdom Metazoa; phylum Chordata; class Aves; order Sphenisciformes; family Spheniscidae; genus Aptenodytes; species Aptenodytes forsteri. Next base: position 2,022,165 of record NW_008795695.1, read on the forward strand.
ATAATCATACATTTACATAACTGCATAGGAACAGAGAGATTTGTCCACATCAAGCAAAAGGCACCCAGGTTTAGTATCTGTACACTTCCTTCCCTGCAGGATATGACTTCACTGGTAGTTAAGAACAATAGCATACCAAAATTTCATCAAAGCTTCCTCCCAGATGTTCTTCTTCCAAGAATTGCCCTGTAGGACTGTTTTCCAACTTTTCTTTTCTCTCCTAGTTGAAATTAACTGGAGGCATAAAAACTACAGTAATTGTCATAACATTTATGTGTATCAGTGATCTTTGTAATGCAGAAGTGATATATTAATGCAGAGAGGAAACTACACAAGTTGCTTGGCTTTTATGACAAATGCTTGAAGAGACAATAGTTTTGCATCTCAGAATCATGACTGAGTGAAAAGGCACTGGTTTGAGAACCCACACCCATTCCCGGGTTTAGGCTATGTTGCCACTAGCAGGTGTCTGTAACCTGACAGGTTTGAATTTTGTCACAAGTAATTTATTTGAACTTCAGTTACATCCACCCCTAAAAGCAGTAAGAAAATGAAATAAGTTACTTCAGGAGAAAGGTTGTCGTTTTGCACTATAAGTTGCTCACTTTAAAATGCCAACCTCAGTGCCTTGGCTCTACTTTGTCTTTGAATATATTAAAGTTGTTCATTTGGACTGCTCCTACCCTTTCTGGCTGAATACTCCTCATTCTCTGTGATCAGCTAGCCAGCATGTTAATGGAATGTAATTTGAGTTGCACATAATTATCTGGATGGGAGACTACAACGCTTGTGTACTCTAACGGATAGCTGGATTATGTAGCTTTATTATTCAAAGCAAATGGGAACATGAGTTACATGCTGTGTAACTGAAAAGAGTAGGGCCCATAGGTTCAGTCTGATGCTTATTAAAGTGGCCTGCCATAGTTAATTCACTTGTAAAATAGGATTGATAATGGAAACATTTAATGTGGGAACAGCAACTTACCCCCATCTACCAGTAGCTATGAAAATATTATCATATGGCAGCATGTTAAAACAAAAACAAGTTCAGCTGCATATATTGCAGTACAGATTCTTTGGTATGCCTAATATAAACAATCTTTAATAGGTAATTCATGATTTTTTCTAGTATTTCCTGATAGGAGAAGTCTAAGAACGTACCCTAACTTTTGCTGGTCTGTCTACTTTGTACATATTGTCACAGAAATAATAAGTTTTGTACATAATCAATCTTTGAAGGAGTCTCTTGAAATTAACAGATTCAAAATGAAAGCAGTGTCAGACAGTATTTGTTTTCCTTTGATTATTTCATTAGATGCCATGTTGATCATAGAATCATAGAATCATAGAATCGTTTGGGTTGGAAGGGACCTCTAAAGGTCATCTAGTCCAACCCCCCTGCCATGGGCAGGGACATCTTCAACTAGATCAGGTTGCTCAGAGCCCCGTCCAACCTGACCTGGAATGTTTCCAGGGATGGGGCATCCACCACCTTTCTGGGCAACATGTGCCAGTGTTTCACCACGCTCAGCATAAAAAATTGCTTCCTTCTATCTAGTCTAAATCTACCCCCCTTTAGTTTAAAGCCATTCCCCCTTGTT
>NW_008795695.1:2024147-2029152 GCF_000699145.1 Aptenodytes forsteri
CCCCGACCCAGGTGCAGGACCTTGCACTTGGCCTTGTTGAACCTCATGAGGTTCACACAGGCCCACTTCTTGAGCTTGTCCTGGTCCCTCTGGATGGCATCCCGTCTCTCTGGCGTGTCAACCGCACCACTCAGCTTAGTGTCATCTGCAAACTTGCTGTCTATGTCCACTGTCTATGTCATTGATGAAGATATTAAACAGTACTGGTCCCAATATGGACCCCAGCAGGACGCCACTCCTCACCAGTCTCCATCTGGACATTGAGCTGTTGACCACTACCCTCTGAATGCGACCATCCAACCAATTCCTCACCCACCAAATCATATCTGTCTTTATTTGGTATCCACAGACACTCACAGACTGAAGTAAAAGTGGTGCTGGAGGAAGAAGTGCTAGTGAAAAAGTGGGCTTGGAAGGAAAGCCTTGTTACTTTATTTGTTCTTGATGTCTGCAAACCTACATTTTGGGTTTTTTTAGACTACTCTACATTTTCAGAGTCAGAACTTAATCACATGCATCCTAAATGAATGTAACTAGCATATAAAATGACTACCAGTATGGGAAGTTTCACTTCTGAAATTCCATTTTGTGTGATACCAGGAAAGACACTTCCAGACTGGCTTTTTGGGCCGGTGACTCAGTTCTGAAAGTCTCATGAAATCTGGAGGGAGAATTCATCCCATTTGGTGCTGTATGGAGAGGGACATACGTGTGGGGGTGGAGTTCATTTTAGACCTCCATATTGTTTTCAGACAGTGACATGGCTTCTTATCAAGCTGGTCAAGGTATTAGGCCTTCAAAATGCCTTTATGAGGGCCTTGAGGCTCTAATGAGCAATACATACTCTTGTGAGACCCCACCTGGAGTACTGCATTCAGATCTGGGGCCCCCAGCACAAAAAGGACATGAACCTGTTAGAGCAGGTCCAGAGGAGCGCCACAAAAATGATCAGAGGGATGGAACACCTCTCTTGTGAAGAAAGGCTGAGAGAGTTGGGGTTGTTCACCCTCTAGAAGAGAATGCTCTAAGGAGACCTTCTTGTGGCCTTTCACTGTACAAAGGGGTCTTATAAGAAACATGGAGAGAGGCTTTTTACCAGGGCCAGTAGTTATAGGGTAGTGGTTTTAAACTGAAAGAGCATAATTTTAGATTGGATTAGGTTAGATTAGATTAGATTGGATTAGATTAGATATAAGGAAGAAATTCTTTACTGTGAGGGTGGTGAGACACTGGAACAAGTTGCCCAGCTAAACTGTGGATGCCCCATCATTGGAAGTGCTCAAAGGTAGGTTAGACGGAGCTTTGAGAAACCTGATCTAGTGAAAGTTGCCCCTGCCCACGGCAGGGGAGTTGGACTAGATGATCTTTAAAGGTCCCTTCTTACCCAAACCATTCTATGATTCTATGAAAGAAGAATGAAAGAGCGAAAATCAAATCTAGAAATGAGGGAAAGGTAGAGAAGGTTTTGAAAATGGACTGAATTGGTGTAGGAAAGAAGGAAAGGAAAAGAGTTTTTTAAAAAAATTGGAAAAAACCAGTAAGTAGGAAAATGCAAATGTGAAAAGTAGTGGGAAAGAAAAAAAAAACTGTGAAATTGATGTTTCATAATTCTTTTCCTTTTATTTGAAATATTCTGTATTTTTCCAAATTTGAAATCAAAAGACAAAATCTGAAAAGGCATATTATGCCAACATTGTTAGTATTCTACAATCCAAAGTAAAATGCATTTTTGTCTGGCAGGAGAGAACCAGAACATAACTTACATGTCACCAGAATGTGCTAAAACCCTCAGAAATGGATACCAAACAACACTCAGACACTTGGCTCATATGAAAGTATGGCTCTTGTTTTTCTTTTTAAATGTTAATAGCCGTTCAGAGTCCTTAGTATAAACAGCTGGGTTCCATTTTTTGCTTGAGATGATGGTGGTGGTGATGCTAAAATGTGTAGGATCCAATTAAAAGTTTGCATTACTTTCACCTAAATTGTTCAGATCTGTCTGCTAAACACATATAGAATCTCAAAAAGAAAGGTAATGAGTTGAAAAAACTGTTTTGTAGACCAACTCTATATTTAAAAACTTGCTTCTAGAGATTCGGCAACATAAGAAGGATTGGGCTTGTAGTTGGCTAACATCAATCAAACAATATGTTTATACCATAATTATAGCTATTTTGGTACTTTAGTCAATAAACAAATTGTTCTTTTTCTACTTGTTTCAAGAGATGAAGAAAAACATTTCCCTCCTCTTGCATGGTGTAGAAGCATCTGTACTGCAAACAATGACTTTCCATATACAGGATTAAACACTGAGAGTATTGGAACTGCAAATGCTTTTATTAATTATGCAGATGTCAAGTGCAGAAGTTTGTTATAAATTAATATAATGACATTTTTTGAGCATTCATTATTACTGTTAATGTTGAGTACCTAGTATATGGATTCATCATACAATAGCTGACTATCACAAATAGAGTATTGAATGCTGAATTTATATCAGTCCTTTCCAGGCAGGAGTTGTGCCATAATTGCATCACAGAATATATACGCTAACCTGGAAGAAGACAAGTTAAATTTATGTTGTATTTTGTGAAGAGATGAAATATCTATTTGTTTATTTTATCAAAACATGACTAGAAAACACAAGTTTTCTTTCTGTTTGTTGTTTAACAGGTATAGATATTCACTTTTGTCAAATACAGGAAGGAGTAGGTACTTCAGAGCAATGCATGTTTTCCCATTAACAATATTCATATTTTTACAGAGAAGTCACAAGTGTTTTTATATGCCATTTAATATAATTATATTGATAAATAAACAGTTCCTACAGTTATTCACACATCTGTTCTCAAACATATGAAATGCATGTGTGTGTGTGTGTGCATGTGCGCGTACACGTGCGCTTCTGCCTGAAATAGGAAAAAGAGAGAGAAGGAAATACGTTAGATGACACTTGCCGTAAAAGAAAAGCTGTCTCCTTTCTTTAGCTGAGGTATAGCTACAGTAATTTCTCTGCAGTTAATGGAGCTATCTGTGATATCTCTGACATAAACCCTGGTGGTTTTGCTTTAGAATGTGTCCCCATGTTACTACTCAAATTTAGAGTAGTAGAGAGGCAGACAGAATCTAACTATGCAAACTAGGTTTTGCAACAACAGAAACGTGCTAAAACCTGCAATAAATTTAATTACAGAAGACATTGAATCTTTAGGTTTTGGCTGAAATCTTGCCTCTATTACAGTTTGTCTGCACTTTGTAATTTACTTTGTTCAGATTGGCAATTAATTTCACCCTTATTTTCTGTGCTACCCCAGCAGCACAATTCTTCTAACTCTGTGCTAGCATACTGAGACAATATTGACTCAAGAAGAAACACGTCATTAGTTGATTCTACAGTGTCATTTACTGTAGCTTCCTTGAGTCTCCTCAGGGACTCAGTATATTCTATGAAGTATTTTTTTCCCTAAGATTAGGCATACAAACCACTATTTCTGTTTCTAAGATAATAAATATTATACATAATTTTCTTTCAAAGTTTTAATAACCTGAAATTCCCTTTTTTCTGTAATGCTGACTTGAAACTACCTCATGTTTTAAATTTCTTTTAGTGGAAAGAACTGTGAAGACACAAGTTGTGTAGTTCAAATAATCTCAGCAGTACGGTTTAAATCCATTGAAACCTCTTTAATCAAAAAGAGTGCTTGAGTAGGACAAGATAAGATTAGAATGAGATCTTGTGGAAACTACTAAAACATACAATTACCAACTTGCAAAAGCAACAGAACAGAATTGTGGAATGTAAAGAGCAGGAGTTAATAAGGCAGGAGTTTTGAGAAAAAAGGTTTAAGATAGAATATTTCAAATTGCAGTGCCAAAACCACTTCTGCTGATTGCACTTACATGGACATGGAGTCAAGATTACTACTACTGAATACTATCTCCTACATTTGAAAAATCTTCTGTGAGAGTAAACATGTTGAGAAGTTGGAGTTTTCGGTCATAACTTTTTTTTCAGTCAAGAAACTGAGAGACAGTATCCTGAAAAAAAACCTTAGAACTGAATTTGAAAATGTGGGTTTTTAAAAAAATCTTGTTATATATCTTGCCTGTAAGATTTTGCTGACCGAAGAAAGCAGCTTCTTGACTGATCAAAAAACTATACTTTGCAACTTATGCCTAAATAGCAGCAAATTGCTTTTAGTCAATGTCTAACGGTGCTAGCAGTCCTGATAATCTTGAAAAAAAATCCTTACAAAAATAGTTTTGTGAGGTGAGTCAATTTAATATACAGAATGGATAAAAAAATGCCAAACAAAACAAAAAAAACCACAGTCCATTATCATCTTATTTGTAAGTGAACTACTCTTGACATCATGTTAGCATTTTGATTCTGGAAGGTAGAACCTAAAACAGTAGACAAAATAGACATCTCAAAAATGTTTCAGAAAGATAAGGTGAAACAATTAAAGGTATAGTATCAGTTAACCATAAAGGAAGTATATTAGATCTTTCTGTACAGGCTATTATTCAGGCATTAAATGGCCATCAATCTATTTCAGTCAAAAGTACATTTCTAATTATGACTTTTAGTTTTATGAAACTTAAATGGCCTTCATCTACTTCTTGAGGTCTTGATATCATTAAGCTTCACATTTATAAGAATAACCAATAAGCACTCTCCCTCTCTACAATCATAGAGTCATAGAATCATAGAATAGTTTGGGTTGGAAGGGACCTCTAAAGGTCATCTAGTCCAACCGCCCTGCAATGAGCAGGGACATCTTCAACTAGATCAAGTTGCTCAGAGCCCCATCCAACCTGACCTTGAATGTTTCCAGGGATGGGGCATCCACCACCTCTCTGGGCAACCTGTGCCAGTGTTTCACCAAAAATTTCTTCTTTATATCTAGTCTAAATCTACCCCCCTTGAGTGTAAAGCCATTCCCCCTTGACCTATCACAACAAGCCCTGCTAAAAAGTTTGTCCCCATCTTTCTTATAAGCCC